>NW_024366591.1:3648261-4103482 GCF_014805655.1 Passer montanus
GTGCGCAGGGGCGGAGGCGGCGGGAGCGCGGCGCTGTCCCTTCAGCACCGGCGGCGCCCCCCGCCCCGCACCGCCGGGAGGGGCGCGGGCACAGCGCCGCGTTCCCCGCGGGGGCTGCAGCCAGCACCAGCACCTGTGGGCAGCGCCGGTGCCGTGATTTTTCTTCCTCCCCCCACCCCCCCTTTTCTTTTTTCCTTTTTTTTTTTTTTTTTTTCCTCCCTTGTGCTTTTGGCCACGTCCAACCAGGGAAGGGCCCTCCCCCTCCGGCACCGCAGCGCCCGCGCTCCCGGAGCATGGCCCCCCCTGCCCCTGCCCCTCCGCCGCGGCTGCAGCTGCCGCGGACCCCGAGCGTCTGACTCCAGACGGAGGCGGCGCAGCGCCGGCAGCCACCGCCACCGGCATCGCCTCGGAGCGGCCCCGGGGGAGCGGGGCTGGCCGGGGCCCCTCGCCCCCGCGGGCCCGGAGCGGGGCTCGGCTTAGGCACCGACTGCCGCCGAGCAGCCGTCCCCTGACGGGCTTGCTGCCTGCCGTGCTTGCTTGGATGAGTCTGCGACATGCCTAATAAGAGACGAGATGGGCCAGGGCGACGAGAGCGACCGCATTGTGATCAACGTGGGAGGGACTAGGCACCAGACTTACCGCAGCACCCTGCGCACCCTGCCCGGCACGCGGCTGGCCTGGATCGCTGAGCCCGATGCCCACAGCCACTTTGACTATGACCCCCGCACGGATGAGTTTTTCTTTGACCGGCACCCGGGCGTCTTCGCCCACATCCTGAATTACTACCGCACTGGCAAGCTGCACTGCCCCGCGGACGTGTGCGGGCCCCTGTATGAGGAGGAGCTGGCCTTCTGGGGCATCGATGAGACCGATGTGGAGCCCTGCTGTTGGATGACATACCGGCAGCACCGCGACGCCGAAGAGGCTCTGGACAGCTTTGGTGGGGCTCCCCTGGATAGCAGTGCTGAGGACGGAGACATAGATGGCACCGGAGACTCTGGTGATGGTGAAGATGAGCTGGAGATGACAAAACGCCTAGCACTTAGTGACTCCCCAGATGGCAGGTCTGGGGGCTTCTGGAGACGGTGGCAGCCCCGCATCTGGGCGCTCTTTGAGGATCCGTACTCCTCCAGATATGCAAGGGTAAGCTATGCAATCAGCACCCTCATCAAAACACTCCAACCTCCCTGTGGTCCCACTTCCTCCCAGCATCACCAGGGTTCTCTCCGCTGTCAGAGCAGAGCATCCATGTGTGTGGCCATACAAAAATCACGTGGGGTCTATGGGGATGCAACCCACACTCTCAAGCAGGCCCCATGCATGGGGAACAGGTAGACACCAAGGCCTGAGCTTGTGTACTCAGATGTGGGCCTCCAGAGACCCTTGTTTTCTAACAGGCTCCTAAAACTCCCAGAATAGCTTGGGGCAGGGTCCCGGTCGTAGGCCAGAGAGGTCTCCATTACACCAGGTAATTTCCCCCTGTGCATAGATGTTTACAGTCAGACATCCCCCAGTAAAAAGAGACCTTGTCCAGCTCTCTTACAAGCTAATGGCTCTCTCCCCTTTACGAGATGGGGAAAGGATTATGGGAGCAGGCATTCCCAGTGGTACCAGGGGATTTGGAGAGTTTCAGCCTGGACTGGAAAGGGAGACAGTGCCTTTCTCTTTTCTCATACATACCAAGTTAAATATTTATGAACATGCTTCTCTGAAAATGGGTAATTCAGCTGCTAACTCTGTGTCTTTTTCCCTTGTGGGAAATGCAAAGTATTAATCAGAGGAAAAGGTTTCATTCATGTAGAAGGGACACAGTATTTGACAGGTTTCTTGCCTGCTACTGAAGGACAACTCCTCCCTCCTGGTGCCTGCGGTTGTTTTGGAAAGAGAATGCACACTGGTGCAGCTCACAGCATAAGTGTGGATAAAAATGGTCTGTAACAGTCATTCGACTGCTTTAAGTAGGCACCTCCTCATGCTATGAGAATAATTACATTAATTAGGGCCTGACTCTGCTCCTGAAATCAGAAGTACTGAAAACATTTGCTTGAGGAACAGCAGCAGGATTAACTCCCAAGATAGTCAATTTGATAACTAGGGAAAAAGATGGAGAATAGTGCCTTCATAAAGAAATTGGTTGGCATAGGCTCTACTCTTAAATGTACCTTTGTTACGAGCATAATTTCTGCCAGCCATCCGGTAACGATGAGTGGTGCTTTGGTGGGGGAGGGTGATCAGTATTCCTGAGAAGGATCAAAGAAGTGAGATCAGATTAGGGAGAAAATTGGATGGATGGAGGAAAGAGAAGTGGAAATGCAAGGAGCAGGGAGAGGGGAGCTGGCCATGTATGAATGGGTGGTGGAATAGCAGCTGACAGAGACTTGGTCTGAGCAGAGATCTCCAGCAGGGAGACACCAGGTCTGCAAACTGAATGAATGGGAAAAGCTGGAGCAGAGCCTGGAGTTATATCTTGCTGCATTTCTAAAGATTCTTGTTTGCACACCATTTGGAGACTTCCTCCCTGAACAAAGGAGTTCATGTTTTAAATTAAGTCCTTTAAACAGCATGGAGGATAAAGGAATAATAGAGTATTTACAACAAGATGGAAAGATGATGCTGTTGTATTGCAGCTTTCAGATTTCTGCCAAGGGAACAAGGAAAGGGAAAGGCAAGGCTGGAGGGTATCCTTCAAAATGCTTGGTTTCCATTAATCAAGCCCGGTGTTAGCAGGTGATGTGAATAGCAGATCTTTCTGGTATCCAGGAATCTGTCGGTAAAACACATTTCAAGTGAAAGTAATGTGCTTGTTCAAGGTTTTGGGAAATGGTTTGAAAGCCAAACGGATAATGTTGTCCCAATGAAAAGGATACAGAGGTTAAAACACCCTTTTGCTTAGAGACATTATAATATTTTAGGAGAAGCACAAAAATTTATAAGCAATATTAGGAGTCTTTGTGATGCACAGGCTGGAATTCTAGAAGGATATCAATTCTCTAAGGGTATTTCCATTTAGCAATAGGTGTTTTATAAAATGATTTGGCTTTGTTGGGGTTTTTTTTTTTTGAGTGGATGATGTACCATTTATTCACAATCACTTGTGCATACCTGTTAGAATTCAGCTCCTGATTTACCTCTAACTTGTTCTTTCCTTAGAGGATTGTTAAGGCTCGATAAATATGAGTACTCTGAATATTTCATAGGTTAAATATGATTCTTTAACGTGTATCTATGGAGACGTAGGCCACATGCATTAATATTTTGCACGAAGGAAGATGGCTTTCCTCATCAACACATGCACACACTGTCCATTAAGAAGACATTATAGGACACTTAACATTTCCTAATAAAAGGCATAATTTATGGTTATGGATGTAAAAAGAGATGGGAGTTTGATTTATGCTCCTGTAACCTAACACAGACATTGCAAAAAGACCTGAAGCTCACAATAGCTAATTTATAGTAAAATAATTGATAACATAATTAAGAAGTGAATGGTATATTAAGGCAATTATTGGTAGAGTCAGGCAACAAATCCACTGTTACCCAACTTCTAATTGGGCGCGCTACTTTCAGTTACAAACTGCAATTCAGTTGTGCAAAAATCTAAATTCACATTGCCATTTTGTCAAAAAAAAAAAAAACCACAAAATTTTCTTTTCCTAAAAGGAACTGGGACCTGTACTAAGGGTGGTTATTACACACCTTTAAGGTTTATATATGGCACCAAAATGCATGTCAAAATAACATCTCAATGTAAGCATCAGTTTACATAACCATATAGTGTTACACTTGGGCAAGTAAAAAGGAATACAGTCTCTGAATAATAAGATTAAATGAAAATCTGCATCTCTGTATAAAGCAAGATTCTCTGAACTGTATCTGGTATGCTAGATCAGTGAATGTTTAGGAGCTGTCTATGAAAAGCTCAGCATTTACTCAAATCCAGCCATTCTTGGAGGATTTTGATGGACACTGCTTGCAAATACAAGTACATTTGACTGTTTTGCTTCACCTCCACCTGACTCATACTAAATTACTTCTGATCTCGTTGTAGACAGCCGGGGAAGACTGGAAGTGCGTTTGTGTATGTCAGGCAGAATCAGCTAACTCTGCAAATTTTGTTTATTTCTTACTTTGATTAAGCAAAGCTCCTAGTCACTAGTCATTTGTCTTTAGGCACAACATAGTCAACAGTTGCTTCTTAAAACAATAGTGACTGATTTTAATTAATTTCAAGTTTTCTCCACGCTAATTTCTTAATAATGTAGTTTTTTCTAAAAAGAGGAAACACTTAAAAAATTGCATAATCTTCTATATCTGTAATAGGAAAAGATAGTTTGTTTCAAATGATAGATGACTTAGACATCTATCTTAGTAAGACAAACAGGTATTACACTTCTTCTAAAGAATACACATTTGGATATCAGAGTCAAAATCTTGTGCTGGGAGATCTGAACAGACTAACGAAGGTGATGGGAAAGATCCAGGGATCCAGAAGGATTGTCAAAATCATCTGTCCAGACAGCTAAATATCACTGATCATACCTAAACTGGTGTTTCTTTGAAGCTCATTAGAACTGTCCTTCTTGCATCATCAGACAACTTTGTAAATGTATTTTCTCTAAGTAGACAGAAAGGGGGAAATAGAGTCAGCCAGAAAGCTATGCTAAGGCAGCAGAGAGTTACACTGTGGTAGAGTTCCTGCCCTGTGTACTTACTAGACTTCATAGGTTCTTCAGTACACAAATGTGTGAAAAATATTTCCTTGGCATCCTCTCTCCTTTATATTTATGTCTGGTCATGCTGCTCTTCCACTAGTAAAGCTCCCACTGACTTCCTGGCGAGTTGGCCTGCAGGTATCTAACATATTTATTCCCCTTCCTCCTCCTCCACAGCAGGCTAAGGTTGTGTTTGTGTTAATTCACATTCCTTGGGTTACTCAGAGCTTGAGAACAAGGAGCTTTCAGCTGGGATTGTGCGCTACTGCTCACATTCAGATTGGACAGTTAGGCTTTTTTAATGAACTCTCAGGAAATCTTTTGTAGTCCTTCCAAATAAACCTTTTCACTGTTTTTAAATAAAAGCTGGTTAGGGTCCTATGGAAAGTCCTCAACAGCTTGACTTGCAATCCTGGTGTATGCTGTACCACTTTGATCTGTAAGAGGAAAAGCAGTACCCTCACTTACCCTTCCCTCGTGTTTCCCCTTCACATCCTGCAGAAGAATCTGCTTTCCTCAGTGGGTGACTTTTGAAGGACAAGTTTCTGACACTGAGAAGGAGACAGGAAAAAGGATAGTGGTAAAGAGATGAGAAAAAGGTATTCCCCAGGGATTTCTTCTAGCTTTCTTTTGTACATTCAAGAGCATTTCAACCTTGCTGTGTACATTTAAACTGATTTTTCTCTATATAAGTACAACTCGTAGGTATGAAAAGGCTTATGGGATCCTAGTTCCTGAATAACCACACTGTCTTGAGGATTAGAGCCTGGGGTGATTCTGCTCATTCCTTACCCCTGGCCAGCACAGCTTAGCTCAGGAACTGAGGCAGATCTCAGGGAGTGGGAACAGATACTCCTCATCCTTCACAAGGGGAGCTTATTCCATGGATGTGTGATGCGGGACACGCTTGGCACAGGAGCACTCCACAGACAGTGGTCTGCAGCCTCCCACCAAGCAGCAGCAGACAAGGACAGAGGGGATGAGACCTGCCCCGCTCACTTCCCTCTACCCTCCTAGGGACAGCTTCCAAGGGGCCCTGGGGGAGCTGCTCTCCCACCTTGAGCCTTTCTGGAAGCTGTCTCCTGCAGAGCCATGTCTAATCCTGCACTGAAGCTGGCTGCAGGAATTCTCACCATATACTGTGACAATTAACGAGACAGCCTAATTTTAACTGAACGCTGCATTACAGCTCTGGAAAAATTAGAATCTTTCCACATCAAATGAGGTTTCCCTTGCACTTGTAGTATAATGGAATTACAGATGTATTAACTACCATTCTATCATTCATTATTAATATAGTTCCTAAAATTCCATTTTATTCCTATTTTCTCCCATCAAGGAACATGTTACTGCAAATCCTTATATAACCCACTAGTAAGCATGGTAGTCTGCTCTGCATCCTGACCAAAGAAACCTTTGCAATGCCAGCTAGAAAATGTTCACTGCTCCAACGTCCCACATCCAGTCCCTATCAAATTGGTCATGGTGGGAGCAGGTATATAAGTAATGCCTGGGAATTGTCCATCCAAATTGAGAAGTAATACAGTTTTAAACTAGCACACACACAGACACACAAAACATTAAAAATATCAGAACAGCCATGCAGAATCATGGCTTCACCAGTTTGAGCTGCTCAGAAGCACACAGGAAGATATGATGTCTGCCCAGAAAATCTTACAATCTCTTTGAAGTCACGATCTCACAGGGAAATGAGAGAGATGATGTTACCCACCTGACAATTCCATGGCTGCCTAGTACAGACTTAGCAGTTTGGATTCAAGGACTTTTTTTTTAAATCTATTTTCCTATTTCCAATTTTATTTCTATTATTCTTAAACCTTAAAAAAGAACAGCATCTGTTGCCATTTTAATTCAATTTTTTTATCTCACTTAATTTTAATGTTTCTAGGTTACAAAATTTACTTCATTTAGCCAAGGCTGTGATTGTATGGATCATACCATCATATGCATACACATATATATGCCTTCCTATTGCTGCCACCTCCTACGATGCTGAGTGGGATTTCCATATGAGGAAGGACTTCAAAATTAAACCACCCCAAAATATTTCTGCAGAAGTAACCGTGGTGCCACTGAAATCAATGTGAATTTAGTGACTGGTTTCAGAAAGATATTTGGTCCCTTCTCTCTTTAATCCATCCCTATGTACTTTCAGTTATTTTCTTTGCCCTTCTCCTGACATTTTCTATTTTGGTTTTGGTTAGGGCAAAAAAGGCAACAAAATACTGGTAATTCTCTGTTGGTCTATCATGAGACAAAGGAGGAAAAGATCTGTGGATCAATTATAATATTTCTATTTTGGAACTGTTCACAGAAATGTGGTGTATTAGACTATACCTAGGAAAACTATTTTTCCATCTTGTTCTTCCCTTCTGCTGTGTGATCTAGTGTTTAACAGTATTTGTCTTTTATTTGTAAAAATGTGTGTATATTTGCGATAGTAAAGTCTATACGTAATGTCTTTCTCTTAACATAAGGAGAGATGTTAGCAAATCAGCAACAGAGGGCCCAGCCTTACTGTTATTGAAACTCAGCCAATATTACCACCAACTTCAAGGATAGAAATGAATTTTCCTGCAGTATGGTTGAGGATAACAAATTAATTGCTGTGTACTGCTTTTTTTAATAGACACGATGCCTATTTCCATTCCAAAGCACTAAAGTGCAGTAGATCTTAGCAATTTATTAGGAGCATACATATTCAAATACATGTGTTCATAATCTTTTAAAGACATGAGCATCTTTAGCACACTGCATCAAAACATAGAGCTCTAATACTGACACAGCTCATCATGATCTTATTGGCTTTTTTTACTGCAAAGAACTGTAGAATACATCCCCCTTTAAACCACATGACTTCAATTAATGTTCAACTAAATCATATCCAAGTGCTGTGTTTCGTAATAAAAAGGGCAAGCAGGGATATTCAGATTGAAAAATTGGGCCCTATTTGATAAGCAAGTGCGTAATTCTTTCTCATGCAAATACAGATGGCAAAATTGAGTTTCCATTTTGTATAAGCTTGATTTTATGAAATTTGTGTGCATTCTTGGGGTATAAGAGTGATAGAAAAGCCATTTTGAGATCTTTGCAATTGTCTTACAATTAGCTTCTCAGTTACTATATGCTGAATTTGATCTGAGGAAAGAACAGTTTAGAAGGCTGACTTGGCTTTCCCTGCTGAATATTGAATTACATAAATATGTGATTCACTCCAAATGGTACACAGAAGCGCTAGGATCGGATGAAATCACAGAAATCTATGAATCCATGGAGAACCACCTCCTCCCCCTGGAATATAAACCAAATGCTGTCATTTCTAGAATAATTTTTACATCTCTCTCCTGTGCTCACTAAGTAACCAGATTTTGCTGTCTTCACTCCTACTCCTGTAGTGATAGCTTACTCCAGGAATATCCCCGTTTCCGTCAGGCTGAGAACAAGGTACCACCCAGCACGGGTAAAGGTAAAGGGACCAGACCCTAATTGATTTTAATTTTTTTCTGATAAGATTTATAAAATGTAACAGAGGCGCTAATAAATCATGCAATAAAAATTATGAATAAATCGTGGGCCAAGGCTTTTTGCAGTGATTGCTTATGATGTAAGACCCTTTAATGACAGTAAGTTAAAATTGCATTGTAATGGCCTTTTGTAAATGCAATAAATCTCAGGTTTCAGTGCACTGCAGACAGCCAGCGATGTGTGTGCTGCACATGAGCTACCAACACAGGCACACGCTGCTGGCACACACTTATGTAATTATGTTGATACTTCAGGAGCAGCAGTAAATCTCAGCACTGCTAGATTGACTTTGAAAAATCTTGGGTCAGGACCACTGAGGTGTTGTGACTACAAGAAATAGCTTAAAATATCATACTGGATTTTTACTTGGAAAAAAAAAGGACATTCTCTCCCAGGTTACGAAGCAATAAAATGGATTATTTGGTTTTAAATAGCTTAGGCAAAACCTATTGCTACCAAGTCTTATAATTTTCAGAGGCAAATACAAGGTAAGACATACATTTTCACCTGCACAGCCAAACCAAATTGATCCTCTCTTATTAATTTTCTTGATCATCTACCCATTCAACAAAAAAAATAAAGGTACACAGTGATACATCAACAGTTACTTAATAACTACTTGTTTCAACTGCAGCAAAGTTTTTCTTGCTGCCCACGTTTGCCCTCAAAAACCACATTCTTAAATACAGAAAGATCAGAAAGATCTGGTCAGCTTGGGTTGCTTATCATTTAACATGCCTAAGAAATTTAGCTGCAGATTTCCCTTGAAAATTTATTCCAATACCCCTGTTCTACTTATCAGCTTGGGCTTCTTGCAGTCTTCGTTACACCAGATCACTTGATGTAGGTATAAATGGTGGAGGTCAGATCTGCGATTTATCCAGTTATAAATTAAATTAAAACCTTCAGTTAGGATGCTTAAGACATGATAACAGACTTCAAAACAAAATGAATAGGAAGAAATCTCTAAAATGCTGAGCACCTATGACCTCCAGCAGAAGGGAGGTCATGTCCTAGAGCAGAAAAGGACACAGGCAGGAAGTGAACAGACCATCACGAAAATCCCACCCCACTTTGTAGGGCTACAATCCCAACTACCACTGATTTTAGTGAGATCCAACCAGAGACCCCTGCAGAACCTATTTCAGGTAAAATTTTTCAGGACGAGGACAATTGTGTAATTGCCACAACACGCAATGCAAAAGGGCTTGCCTTCTCAGCAGCCTTTGATCTCTACTCTAAAAACACCACAACATGATCTCATCCACATTGTGCTATTCCCGTTTCCCTTTTTAGCATGGATCTCCCCTTCTCATCTAGTGTGGAGTTCTGCAAGAAATCTAGTGACAGTACGTCTTAGCACTTCTCGGGAATGTGTCCCGCATAATGCAGAACTGATTTTAACTCAGGGTTTTTCAGTGAAGCACTTGTAAGGACAAACCAAGAACAACCTGACTGTGCTGTGATAGCTCTACCAATACCCAGACTGAGGCAACTGCTGTGGGGTGGTGGTTGGCTTTCTGGTTTTGGGGCAGTAGCAGATCGGCTTAAGTCAGAATTTTGCTTAAGTGATACTGAAATTTAGTGTTCTGTTGTTTAGTGTTCAGTTGATAGAAGTTCACTGACTATCCTACCAAGAAGTCCCTGAGGTGCTAGGGATTTTATTAAAAGACCTAATGTAAATTTCAAAACTGTATAGATTACTTAGAATGTTAGTTATGTCTAAGCAGCAGGAAATCAATAGTGCAAAAGTGCATTCACTGGTCTAAGGAAAGCATCTTTTGGAGAACCTGCTCTACTAAGCAAAGAAGCTCAGTTTTCACTGTGTCAGTGGCATGGACTACTGGCAAAATAAAAGTTTGAAATTCAGTAAAAAATTCAAAACATCTTCAACTCCAAACCACAAATTTATCTTCATGTCCATATTACCATGAGCTATAGGAATGCCTAAAACTCTGCATTTACTGTTCTCAAAGGATGTCTTTGTTGGGACAGCAGGGTAAGCCTTTGTTCTTACTAGGTGATTTTTAACGTTCATTCAGAAATTTCCCACATGTCCTCAGATAAGTACACAGACCTATACAGTGGAAATTTACTAGAAAACAAAAAATGAAACCCTAAAAAAGCCCCCAAACCTGAGATTTGGACAAATGGTTGCAAGCAACCAAAATAATGCAGTTTGTGGAGTGAAGGAGTGTAGGGGGATGCTCCTAATGAGAGAGGGGCAAACTAGCTTTTGTCCCCCAAAAAAGGAAGGAAGCCTAGAAGTTTCTCCCAACCATCAGGTGAAAAGCTACCTTATAGAGCCCCAGAGACTTCACTAAAACCTTGGGGTCACCTAATTGGATGGAAGCCCAAAGGTCCCGCCTGGGCCATAAGGTAGAAAAAGAGAGAACAAAGAAACTATGAGGTTTTTGCGAATGTGTTTCTACCAGGTTCATACCTCTGTACCTGGATCGGATTTTCTGTTTATTGTTTTTCCTTTTATTAAACCTTTCTGTTTCTAACACTGCAGCAGAAGCCATCCTGCTCATTATTTGCCTCCAAAGGTAATAGCTAAGCTATCATTGGGGTATTAGGTTCCCTTTTAAGGGCTCATAAAATCCTGGCCCGACAAAACAAAACCTAATAGTGGAGTGAGCATTTGTTAGAAGACCTGACCAAAGCCCTACTTGCTTGCCTGTGTTAGCACTGAAGGATCCTCTCAGGAGGAGCATCTGCAGCATGCCAATAGTGCAAAGGCAGGTCACACACATTTAGCTTTTGCAATGGGCACAAGCACACAAACAGCACACTTTATTAGCTCAGTGTGGCACATAATTTGGGTATGCTTCAGCCCCTCTCATTTTCTTTGAATTTTATTGCGTGTGAAATCATACAAGATGTTTAATCTTAGTATGTCATTTTCAAAATAGAAATCCAAAATTTCTTAGGTTACTTGCTTTGCACTTTTTCCTCTCCCTTACTGTATGTTTATTTCAGTAGCTAGCACAATGGAGTTATAATTTCTGTGACACCTTTAAATGCTTGTACTATAAAAACAACAAGTTGACAGCATCTAAGGGAAGGCTTTACACTATACTCAGATGTAGTGTTTTCCAAACCAACCTGGACTGCAGCAGAAGATTGCCCGAGGCTGTGATCCTTCCAAAGGTGCAGGATGTGCCTGAGCTGTGGTGGCCAGTGCACAGACAGCAGGGCTTCTCCATCACTCCTGCATCCAGGAAATCCAGCAGTCACTTCCTACGTCTTCACTTCTGAGGGCAGACTCATGGAAGGGTGTCACCGTGTGAGATCCAGCTTAAAATTCCCAAAACATTAACCATGCATTTGTAATTTTTTTTAAATGCGTATTAAAATTTCCTAGTACCTACAGCATTGTTTCTGCTTGTGCCCAAAACTGCCTTAGTACTGTTGGCAACTACCTTATATCAAAGCCTGGTTGATGCCTATAATTTTCCTTCACTAATAGGAAAAGTCCTTTAAATGAACTTGCCAAATACATACTGAATATACACTGTTTTAAAAAACATACTCAAAGAAAAACATGAGGTATTTGTAGTATGAAACAGTTCCCTGGACACAGTAATCTAGTGGCTATTGTTTTTTTTGCTTAGAATGTGAAATTTCAAATTTAATATTTTCCTCCCACTGCACAATTTCAAATTCTCATCCATCTCTGCCTGGGAGTCCTCCCCTCTTCACAAAGCTGCATAATCCAGGCAGTTAGTGAAGTTAATCCAATTTGCACAGCATGAGGACTTCACAAACCATTATGCTGGGAAGATGGCAAAGCAGCATTTCCCAACAATGTGGAAGAGGCTGTTGCTCCGTGGTAATTCTGGGCTACTGAATTCAGCAAGATCAGTAGCACAAAACAGATATACATCGTGGCATTATCAGAGATGGTTTAATGTTGGCATATGACAAGACTGGTCCTTTTATTTTCACTCACTTCTTGGAAGCCAGTTCCTGGTAGGAAATAACCATATGTTGCTCTCATGCATCGGACTCCAGGGTGAGCCGTGCACAATGATTTTGGGATCTCTGTGCAGCTCCTGTGGAGAAGGAATGTGCAAAATGCACAGAAAAGTAGGAGATGATATGAGAGTAGATGATATGCAGAATTAGAGAGGACTTTTACACCCCAGAGCTTGAGCAGTTCTGCCATGCTGCAAAGTGAGCTCCAAAGTCAGTGTGAGGACACATCACATAATTTGCTTTGAAAAGACCTACGTTTCCCAGGGCTATCAATCTGTCACCTTTCACTCGTGCCATGGAAATAAAAGCATTCTTGAAATCTCTGAAGGCTGCTTTTTCATCAATATTTTAATATAAACATTCTTTTAATTTAAATGGCAATTGATCACTTATATTTTATTACTTTTTAATAAAAATCCATGATCACCATTACAGGAAAGTGATCTCAATGAAATTATTGCCAGGATAAATTTGACTTGGAAAAGCACTAGAACAAGTCTTTGCTAGATCAGAGCCTTTTATAGCACGTATGTTTAGTTCTGGTTTTAACAACCAACACACAAGTGATCAATGGGCATTCCAGCTATTACATTCACTGCTTTCATGATACACTTAAAACCAGTCCAAAATCTTACTGGAAACTGTAAAGGGTATATTGTTAAATATCCCTCTCTGCTGTAACTTACCCTATATAGGAAGACTTGCCAGGGCCGCTAATGAAGCGGAGATAGTTTTGCAGTTTTACCATCTGTTATCAAATATACTCCTGCTATAACAGAAACACAATTGTATTAAAATTTAGAAGTGACAAACACTGAAAAAAATTTTCTTTCATTGTTTAAATAGCTTTGCTGCATAGTCCAAAGAACAAAGTGTTTGGACAATTAATAAAACATCTTAGGGCTGCTTTAATTAAAAAGCAAGATGCAGCAAAAGAATAGTGATGGAGTTGAGCATAACCACAACACAACAGAGAGGTACAAATAAGAAATCATGTTTTTCCACAGCCTTCAGGTTTAGGCTTTAATTCAGGATAACACACCCTATGTTGATATTCTACAGAAAAAAAAAGGCAACAAAAAAACCCATTTGAAATGTGAATGTCATTGAAAAATTTAAAAATGCTGCATCTACACTAGCTTTGTGATGATTGTAAAGTGCTCAAGAACTGCATCCCCCTAACCCTCTTTCCATCCTAAGTAAGGACCTTTGGGGTAAAAACTCTAAAGAACACTACAGTTTAACTTCACTTATGTGCACTGGACTAAAAATGAACACTTAATATTTATGTGAATCATTGTCAGTGTCAAGTGAGATGAAGCTTATAAAAATAGATCCAAATCAGGGAATGAGTTTTAAGACTTAGTGGGTAAATGCCTCTTTACGTACGGTATTATTTATAGATATTTTTTAATCTGTTCTGTCATCTTGTCTCTTAAATTATTAGAAAGTAAGAAAGAAGGAACTACGGCAAATGCAGATGAAAGAGAAATCTTACTGAGAACCGTGGCAGGAATATGAGCAAAAGCCAGGAAGTTTAAAGCTGTGCTCCTAAGCCCCTTGCTTTCTGTATGAAAACAGTTCCAGCCTATTTTGCAATTAAATATGTACTTTTTAAAACTAACTATGCTGTTGAAAGAGGAGGAATGGTATTTTCAAGACTCTCAGGCACCCATAAGACTTGCTACCACATCTGAAAATAAGCTAATCACAAGCCAGTTTCAGGCATTGGGCCGAGTCCTGTCTCCATGATCTCGTGAGGTCTTTGACACCCTGCATTAATCGATGTCCCCTCTAGATATAAATGTTGAGCTCGCCATGGCCACAACAGAAATTTCAGCACTGGATCACAGTTTTTGTAGCTCTCTAAGAAGTCAGTGACAAGTGCAGATGTTCCCTAAGTTGATCTCCAAAGGTTCTAAGCATTAAAAAGCTTAAAATGTTGTTGTGGTAACTTTGTACATCTATTTATCATAATCTGATAAGGAGACTGCTGGTGCTAATAGTGCCCTACATCAACAAGGTTCTGTGAGTCTCAACCATCTAGGAAAGTACTTTAAAAAGCTGGTACAAGAAGGGCAACAATAAAGAAAATATTATTAGAATTTGAAGCAAGTATTTAATATTGAAGGGCAAAATACTCAAGACAATTAGGATGCAAGTCACCTTGTAAGAAAATTCAGAGGAACGGGGCACATCCGCAAGGCTTCTGCTGGGTTCTTGGAAACAGGGGAATGTTACATATCATATGTAGGAATCTGGGGAGGTCATACTCACTTTCTTTCTGCTAGCAGGTGGAAAACTCTCCTTTGAAGCAATTGGAGCCATTTCTTCCTTTATACAGACACATTCATTACACAACCTCTATCCAACAGCAAATAAAACTGGGTAAAGCAGGCAGCTGCTCTCTTCCCTGGGTCTACGTGGTTATAGAATCCTGCACAGGGGAATGCGTAGCCATAGGCTTTGCCTTTGACCATTCAGGTATCATTTTATAAGCACCACGGTGAAGTGGTTTGTTGTACTCTCTTCATCCAGGTAGGATTTCAATGTCAATGTAGCTGTATGTTTGCTGAGAACAACACACAGAGGTGCTCTTTGATTTGAAGGCATTTCTTACAAATACAAGCTTTTCCTGCTCTTGACTTCAATAGCAAGATCTAATTTAGACCAGTGAGAAATTGCATCTAATATTTTTGTTCTAAATCTATTTTAGAAGTGAGATGTATGTGTTTACTGGCACAAGAATTGCTGTAAATTTAAGCAGAGGTTTCAGATAAGAATATTAGGAATAATTGGGTTTTGCTTTTTTTATTGCCACAAGGATATCTGAGGATATTGTTCATCCCAGTAGTCAACCAGGTTTTATTTAGCAGTATCAGTCTAACAGATGCAATTTCCACTTACTATAACTGTGGGCACATGATTAATTTTAGTATCTGCAAAACTTATAGTAGAATACTTTTATGTGACATCCCTTGCTCCTCACTTTGACAATTGCAGAAAATAAAAAATAAAAAGAGACATTTCTGCTATGAGCTTGTACAACTGTCCAACTGCTAGTACAACTTGCACAGCAGTTTATTCTAAAGATCTGTAATGTACACAGATGGCAAAATACATCCAGAAATTATGTGTGAAAACCAAATTCACAAGTCTTGCTCTGTGTTTATTGAGAGACCAGAAACTGTATTTTGACAGGAATATCAATAAGGACTTGGATTCCAATGGGAAAAAAAAATGTTTTCCATTTAGTGCTTACACTGCATAGGGTACTAGCTGTAATCAAGAAAAATTTCAGGGTGGCATGAAACTCTCAAGCTGCATAATTCCTAATAACACTCAGTGGAGTCCTGCTATTTAAATGCCCACAGGCCACAAAAATGCTTTTAAGACAACTCAGTAGCCTAAATTACAAATTCTAGTTAACAAAATTCACCACAGGCTGGAAGTCTAGGGTAGAATATATTCTTTTTTTTAAATACATCTGCCTTCATCAAAATGCTTAGTGGTCACTCATGGTTTGCAATCTCTCATTATGGTTAAGAAGAGACTTTTTTTTTTAAACACACAGAAGGACATGAGGCTTAAGTAAAGTCACCATGCTTACCACCAGCCCCTCTAACATTTATTGCACCAGGTTATTTGTCTTTCCAGTTCAGCTGCTCGTGAGAGTTGCGAGGAAGGGAAACCATTCATGACTTGATTTTTTTTGAGGTTTACATTTCCTGGAAGTTTTGCAGATAACGATGGGAAGCCCTGTCACAATACACAGACATTTTGGGTAAGAAAGAATATTGCATCTACCCCAGTTTCAGATCTAGGGCTGGACAAATAAATGTAGATACATTTTGGCAACAAAATATTTTTTCCTCCAATTTCTTCCCCTCCTCTCAAATAACACTTTTTCAAAGCTTTATCCTTTCCTCCATAAGAAAAATCCCAGTTTCTCTTCTCTCCCCAATATTAATTTCTTTTTCTCCCCTCACACTGACTTAATAAAAAAGTGAAAACAAAAATGGTAGTCAGAAAAAAAAAAGAACATAAGCAACAAAATTTAAGAGGGAATACCAGGAGACAAAAAAGAAAGAAGTTTCTGCACAAAATTTGGCTAAAAACTGTAGGTAAGAAAAAACCCTTGCTTGTTTGAAATCTGAAGGACATATATGATAAACCTTGTTGAATATTTTCAAGGAGAAAAGGATCTCCTTTTTTTCCAAACTTCTTTTTATAATTTCCATTGAGTTACTTAAAAATAGACACACATTTTGTTGCAGTCTTTATCTTGATTGAGGTGAGGGTTTTTTGTTTGGTTTTTTCAAAATTAGTTGGGAATATAAACAGCTTTCCATGTAGGTCAGAAAAAAAAAATCTTCAAATTATTCTCAACCTAGCACTGTGTTTTTTAGCCTTTTCTGGACATAAAGTATTCTCCCTTTTAGAAGCATCAACATGTTCTTGTCCTTCTGATAATTCCTCTTTCACCCCAAGTCTGTGGCACCAATTCTGGGTTTTAAACAGCATTTTAATCACTGCTGAAAAGCTGCTCTCCTGCTCACAGAGCATGGGATGCTATGCAGTGGAGGAACTGCAGTCACCATCAGACGTGAGAAGGACACTCCTGAAGTGGAACTGCAGAAAATAGTGGTTGCAATGTAAGCAGTGAGAAGGAAAATGCCTGGAGGAGGATAGATCTCCTAGAAATAGGAGATGGAAGGAGTCTTCAGAACTAGAAAAAACAAATCACTGTAGGGAGAGGGAAGTCTCACCCCTCAAGATTCACTGGACATTGAGGGACAAATAGAGATAGGACCCTGGAAAGGGAACACAGGATGGCAAATCAGCAGGTTGCTAGGAGAGAGAGACAGTCAAGAGTTTGAAATCTCTGACTGTGGCCACTTTGAGCAATTCCTTTTCAGCAAGGTGACAACTTATTCAGAATAATTCAAGTGAATTAGCAATATGCAGTACCTTCTGCATGTGCTGCAAGCAAAGAAATAGCCCTCACAAGAGCCCAGGGAGAAGGAAGTTTGCAGTAAGAGATTTTGTGGTCAAAAGAGCAGATTTTGCTGTTGCAAGTTTGCCAAAGAATAAAAAAAGAATTAGGTTCCACGTGAAAAGCTTTGTGTATTGTGACCAGTGCTAATTCTGGAGAAGCCTTTGCTGTAAGGACACGTGAGGATTTTGGACAGCATGTTCTGATGCACTCATTTTCTTCTGTGAAGGTGAGACACCTTGATGGCTGGCACAAGAACTGGAAAAAAAGAGAGAAAGAGGCCAACTTAATTTCCTTAAGAGCTCTAGAGTGGATTTTTCAGCATTCCAACCTAGCCAAACTACCTTCTCCACTCAGAAGTACTGCACAAGCATTATGTCCTTCACCACACACACAGACATTTTTCAGCTGTGATCCAAGACTAAATGGGATTTCAGGAGAAAACAACTGGCTTGAATATATAGGGCACTTGTGGAAGTGAGAGCACACCACAGGCACTTGCTCTGTCAGACTAAAAGATGCTGTGCTGGTTCCAGCAGTGGTCCTCATACAGGAATTATTCTGGGGGTGATTTTCATGCACCCCTTTGCTAATTTCTTTTAGAACCCTTAAAAAAATTAATGTGATCAAACAGGGGCAATCTTTAATTGACAACATTTATGCACCCCTTTGCCCCTGTTTGATCACATTAATTTTTTTAAAGGGTTCTAAAAGAAATGAGCAATCTTTAATTGACAATATTTGCTGTCTAATGAAAAGCTGTGGCTTCTTAATGTATTCTGTTCACTGAGGACTCCAATATGAAAATATGTGTACGATTCAGTGGCAGATACAGTGATGGAGCTGAAGCAACAAGGAGACAAGGTAACAAAGAAAAGTGTTACAATTTTATTTGGGAAGCCCAGAAATGCACCAGCTCTTGATATGACTTCAAATGAGACTTCTGGCAAGCCACAACTTCTTGGTAATGATTTACATCTATAATCAGGATAATAGAACATTATTTATCTAACTCTTCTGGGTATTGTGGAGACTAACAGTTGCACAGTAATTTGGAGATAAATTGGAGGCACTAGATGAATTTCCACTATCATGTTTTCTCTAAGCAGGTGAAATGAGGACACCTTGACACAGAAGGAATGAAAGTTTTCTCAAAATAAATCAGAGATCAGAAGGCAATTTTATGCTTCATTCCGATTATTCAGCATTCCTCAATAAGATTGACAGGAAATGAGAAAACAAAGCTTTCATGGATGAGGGAGGTAAAATCTAATAACATTTAACACTGCATCAGCAAAACAACAGTTGAAAATCCACAAAATTATTTCTTCTGTTTCAGATGAAAAACTAATGGAAGATGCACCCAGCAGATTGTGCCTAACAGACTATTGACAGATCTAATAAATAGCTTTTAATTACATAATGAGAGAATTTAAACATATATCTTTGTTTAAATATATATAAACATATATATTTGTTTAAATATATGTTTATAATAAGTAAACATATATTAAAAAAAACGTGTAAAGTTAAACACTAACATGCTTTACCAGACCTCATATTTTAACTGGCCCTGGCTTGTGGCAATCCCATAAAGTCAGAAAACAGTTTAAGTTAATTAACCCCTTGTCTCCATAATCTGTGTATTCAGACTAAAGGTTCTGAATGGAAGGAGCAGGTTATTCATCATCCCTGAAGTGCAAAAGAATGAACCTTTGATTTTTATCTTGCCTGTTGTGAGAAAACACATCACCTTCCCAGAGCAGGCGGGCTGTATGAGCCGAGAGCTGTGCCTAGCAAGGTGGGTCTCCAAGGGACCAACACCCTGTGGAATGAGATGCCGGAGCAGATGCTGTATGTGCTGAAGCCTGACACACACTGGGACACCCTGAACAATCCCAGGAAAGCTCAAAGCAGAGTGGGAGCTCTCACCTTTTTCTCAGCTGGGCTGGCTCTGTCTCCAGGATCATCATTATATTACAAGACCTCTGACACAAAGGCATCAGGCAGATATTGAAGATGAGCTAATGACTTCCCAGGGAAACATTCAGCCAGAAGGGACAGAGGTATTGTTATAGATCAGGGAGGAGGCAGAGAAGTCAGGAGAGACATGGCAGAATGACACTAGGACCACTTCTGGCAGTGTGCTGAGACAAGGAGTAGCCCAGTTATTGCCCTGGAGACCCAGGGAGCAAGGCAGATGATAAAACAGTTGCCCATCTGCCAATGTCTCTGAAAATTTCCTGTCATTGGGATGCAGACCAGAGGGTGCATTGCAGATATGTGAGCAGCACAAAATGCTCCACTGAAATAATCTGGTAATTCTTGCTATAGGTGAGCAGAAAATGGCTGGGTACCTTAGACATTGCTTAGGGGCCATTGTGTTCCTCAAAAATACGTACTGCTTTTGAAGGATTAATTCTACCTCATATTTACCATGGATTTATTCCTTACAGTACACAAAATCACTTATATCATTACCTAAATCAAGGAATCAGGAGTGTCAAATTTGACTTCTTTGTTCATGTTTTTTCTTGATTAACTCCTGAAAGGACCAGGAATTACTCCTTTTCCAATTAGAATAACAACAGAAAGCCACTGGAATTTCAACCAAAAAACCAGCCAAAACCAAAAACCCAAACCAACAAAACCATCCCTTTTTTCCTCAGTGTTCACTGATTATAATTAATGTGAAGTTAATCAAAACTCAAAGCAAGACCAAAGAAAAAGGTCAAAAAGCAATTATATTAGAAATCTGTTCCCCAGTCAATTGCTTGCTTTTCAGGCTTTAGCTCTGTGGCAATTTCAGTACTTATGCAACCACCATAGAATTTTCTAGGTCTGACTTTTACTTGAGAAGCAGAAACTTCTCACCAACCAACCCCTTCAGGTCCAAGCCCAGGAACTTTTTTGTCATGGGAGTGGTGTAGGGTGGGGGGAAGGAGTGAGCTTCCTTCACACCCTCAGCCCCCTCAGATGCCACCACTGCATCACAGAAGAAACTATCACGCACCTTCCTGCTCACTGCAGATCCAGTCAAGGACACTTGGAACCAGCCAGGAGACACCTCCTCGTAGCACGCAGCCCTTGCAGGGAGAAACCCTCTGGGGAAATCGGTTTATGGCAGATTTCATACTGTGCCAGGTTAACAGCATACATATCCCTGTCCTTTTAGCACAGGTTGGAAGGAACACTGTTTGCTAAGGCTACATAGCCAAGGAGCACACTTTAAAAATACACGCTGTAGTCAGATGTCTGCTTGTAACATTTATGACTTGGCAGATTGACTCGCACATCAGGCACACATTTGATGGTTAATTCTGAGCCCTAATGCAGCAGAGCAGTCTTCTACCTGGCTGGTGTCTATCCTTTTCAAAAGGCAAAGGAGTGCATAAATTATGTTTAAAAAGAGGTAGGCATTTTCTGCCCACAGAGTGGAGTCACTGTAGGTGGATTATTATCCAGGAATACCGAAGAGGAAAGTCTGTGATTTAACCCATTCTTTGTAATCTCCTTGCCTGCTACTGTTGGTACTGCTGACAGTCTGAAATTATCCATATGATACAATTTTTCAGGAGGTTCTGCAGCACAGCAGCTGCATTTCAGACAGTCAGCAGGAGTTAAAGCCCTAAAGAAAGGATTTGATTCTGAAACAATACCAGCTAAACCCTGCAATAGCACCCGATTGTCTCTGCTGATGTTTGGCAGCTATGAGGTTGTTCCAGTTTACTCTCTCACCAGGCCCTGCACTACAAATGTCATGTCTTAGCAGAATAGGAAGAACTCTAAACCACCTTAGAGATGACCAGCAGGATTTCAAAACCTATTTCTTCTGCATTATCTTTACTACTGGGAAAACAAAAAGCAATAGTTTTCACAGTGCAAACTGAGACATTTGTACATCAGGATACAGGCATGACCTTAATCTAGCATAAATAAGGCATAGAGATGTTCACCTGAACACAACCACCTGCATTTACTCCAGCCAAGAACTGGGTCTTCAACACTGAGCTTAAAGAAAGCATTATGAATTGTGATGAAGAAAAATAATCAGCATTGGGTCTGAGCATCCCTAAATTCCAATGATTTGCCTACAAACTGCTGACAGTGAGCATCTTCAGAAATAGGACCTATAAGAATAGCCAAAAAAGAGGAGGATTTATAAATGTATGGGATGAGTTTTAGGTTATCATAAGTATCTACTTCAACATTTCATATTTATGTAAAGAGAACAATATTGTCCTTGTTCATAACAATTTTCAGAAATTCAAAATAATTTGCAAATATTACTTAATCCTTTCAGTGTCCTTAGTGAGACATGCAAGTATTCTTTCAATTTTTTCATAAGATATGTGATCTGTGGCACAAAAAGATACCACTTATTTCTTAAATTAATCAAAAGAAATAATTAACAAAAATGAGAAAGAAGCCCTGGCTCTGTGGCTTATAAAAATTTTTACCAGACTCACCATTGTCAGTAGATCTAAATGGGCCAAAAGCAATAATACTAAATCCAGGGGTATCTCTGCTGCATTTAGTACCAATGGATGCTGCTCTAAAATCTGTGATGCTCCCTGAGAAGGGTAGCAAAAGCTCAGTATTTTCTGGGCAGATGGGTATCTGTAAAATCATCTTGGTCTTTTTCCATGCATACCCATCTTCGTTCTCTAGCAAATGTGCAAATATCTTAGACTCACCAAGTGCCACTGAGAGACATGGACTTGTCCCTGTCCCCTCCTGACCACACACAGGGAGAAGGCCAAGAGCTGCTGGCCAGTGCATCCTCCAAGAGAAAGACACCAGGCAAGGTGAGCCAGAGCCACCTCTTGAGAGGAGACAGGGGAAAGATCTGCAATGAAGAGAAAAGCCTGTGTTAGTCAACAGAGCTGTTTGTGCCCAAGAGCACAAATGAGAGGAATCCCACAAGAGGAAAGGGGAGTGTAGAAACACTTCTCAACAGCAACATAGCACCTGCCCTTCCCACCTTCCTCCTCACCATCCCCTGCAGATGCTCCCCTTAGTGGATTGACCATACTGGCTTGCAAGGTGCTCAGTTTAAAACTATTGCCAGTAGACTGAAATTCTTATTTCTGTTCTGCACCACAGAGGCACTGGGCAGAACTTCCACCACAGTCAGACATCTCATACCCCATTACAAAGAATACTAAAACGTTCCAGAACTCCTTCACCTTCGTTCAGCAGCCTGTGCATGGGATTGCCCAATGGTCCAATTTTAAATCCCAAACATGTAGGATCCCTTTATGTTCCCATGTTTGCTTATAGCAATACTTCAGTTCATCAGTTGAGCTCAGCCATAATACTGGGAGCACTGAAGTTCAGGCTCCTTGCTAAACAGAAATCTGGGCAAGGAGCCTGAACTTTCTGACTGCCTTAAACTCCTGAAGCAGCTCTCTTAAATAAAGTACTGCTCAGCTCTTCTCTTGAGTAATTTTGTATTTTGTTTGATAGTTGACCCTGGTACTTGCTGGTAAAGCTGAGCTGGAATTCTTACCTGTGATCTTGTCAGGGTTGAAATTTTTAGTTTACAAACTATATTAACTTTCCATTAAAAAAAAAAAAGAATATTAAAAAAAGAATCCTGTTTTCCCAGTCTTTTTTAACACAAATTTCAGGGAATGATTTTAAGATAACACATGAATTAAGGGCACCATTGGCATAAAACTAAATTCTGTTTCAAGACTGCCAAATGGTGCAGCTCAGGAATAGATATAGAGATTTCCAAAAATAACATTTCTACCATGAAAACTTCCCACTAAATTCCCACAAAAATCCCCAAAATTATTTTGGAAACATACTACTGCCTTCATTACTTTATTTTCCTGAATGTAGTTTATTTTCTTGGAGGAGCACTCAGAGGGTGCCATTACAGAGCAAAGCCATGCTATGATAGCTCACTTAAGTAGGGAAACTGAGATAGTTTTCAATGAGAATTAGTATGAGCAAAATAACCTTAATTTTTATAGGTACATACATCCACATACATATTTAAACTTTGAGAACTATTTCCTTCTTTTCTACACATGTGGAGTCTAGTTGGAGAGTAGGGAAAAAAAAATCTCTCCACGGAAAATAGAGGAGATCCTCTGCCAGTATTAATCTCTGGGACCCGAGGTCCTCATGTTTTTTAATTTAGAAAAGTCACTGTGATTGTTTAATGAGTTCTTGTACTTTTCTTGATCCCTCTAAATACAAACCGAAAGCAGTCTGCTTGTTTCTACAGGTATGACTTCTGAATAATTAAATAATCCCTGCACATTTGTGATTATTTCCACAGCATTCATGAAACAGTTTCTAACATAATCCAGAGACATCTACGACAAGGCTTTCACCTCCTGTATCAGTGTCCACCAATCAACCCTGTTGTCCCTTTGCATATTCCTAAGGTTGTGCCCCTCCATCAGAAAAGGATAACACCAGTGGAAACAGGAATTTAAATGCTGTCTCAATATCTTCAGCTTTTTCTCAGCAGAATATTTTCCTGTCACAAGAAGACAGAAACTGAGGCATTATTTTAAGACCTATGCATCCAATTTTAAATGCCATACTACTCCAACACAATAAAATCTGTTTTCCCACGGAGAAGGATAGTTTCCCCAAGGATGGCTGTCATCTTGGGCCTCACCAATTTTCGCATCTCTCAGCTCACCTTTTTTTTTTTTTTTTACCACTAATGTAATTATTACTTTTTAAAATCATCTTTGGTCAAAGTCCTGACCAAGGGAAAATTGAGAAGCTACTGATTTAAGAAACTGAACAAGACAGAGTTAGAGCTTGCTAAGGCATCTGATTACTTGAGGCATGTGCTGCAATATACCAGACATTTGTAGAGGAGAATTAAATGCCACATTGCTCATGTAGTGCCCACAGATGCTGAGACTTTCTCAGGACTTTGAAACTCTCATTCTTGCATTCTCTGTTCAGGGAAGTGAGTGAGGGAGCACAGCACAGTAAGGTTTTATCTGACTGGAGCAGGACACGTTGGCAACAGCAATACTGGGAGATCCAGCGCAGCAGCCTGGATGTTATCCATCTAATTTCAGTATCTAATCTCTCTAGACACTTATAATCTGACACTCAGTGGTGTGCTCCATCTTAGCTGATAGTGAAATCATTTAATACAAGTGGGTAGCGAGGTAGGTGACAAGCTGATTGATGGCAATATCTTCATTTAAAGCTATATAGCACCACCAGACAGAGGTCTAGAGCAGCTCAGGAGTTCTGCCTAAATTTGTTGGTATCCATGGAAGTTTATCATGCCAGAGTATGGCTTATACCATCTACTAAATCATTTCCCTAAAATGGATGTAAGCTACCTCAAGCCCATTAAGACAGAGTGTCAGCATCTCACAGGATACTCAGCAGTGAGATTGTAGTGAGCTTCATCATTTCTCCCTCCTGGCAGTCTGAATCTTTTCCACTGCCTTACAGTAAACAGAAGGAATGCTGGCTCCTTGAAGCTACCTGTACTTCAACTGTGACCTCAAGTGCCCCAGCAGCAGAGATAGTGCTGTTTGCCAAGCACCAACACTGCCCGTGCTTGGGGTTACAACTCTGTCCTGCACATCCTGCAGTGGGAATCTGACCCTTGGAGGCAAATTTAGTGTCCAACTTTTGCTACAAATGGATGAGGGGTCCAGGAAGCAGCAAGAGCACAGATGAAAATATAGTGATGCTCCTGCACACAGGAAGTGGTTCCTGCATATTAAAGCCACATTATTAAAGCATGGGAAAGCCTTTGCTTCAATATTTCTTCAATAACTCCTTCTTGGAGAGCCCAGAGAGCAGACTGGATCCCACAGGGAATCTCTAAAAAGTCCACTCTTGATGAGTCTGCAGTCAAAGCCTAAAGGCAGGCTCATGTAAAGGAAAAAGGGGCTGTACTAAGTTTATGAAGAAGAAATGTGTGTTTCTTTACTTTCTTAAGGGCCTTAAACACATCAGGTTGCCTACTTTTCTCGAGGCCTTCAGCACAGCTGCTTCTAGGGAAAGCAATGGCAGAAGAGTCCCTGTCCACCCTTGTATTGTCATGGAGACACTACCTGACTACAATTTCTGCAGCCACAAATTCCCTCAAATTCAAGAGGGTTTTAAGTCTGTAGCCAACCTATTGTTCTGCCTTAAGGAGAAAGATATGGGAAAGGGTTTTCTCACTTCCATCAGCACCCTCATAGAAACTGAGTCCATACAGTCTCAAACTCATTATTCAGACCTGCACAAGAGCATCTGAATGCATTTAATCTGGCTCTTGTGGGGAAAAAAAAATCAAAACAGCTTCCCCATAATTCGTTAAAGAATACTAGAGGTAGTGGCTATTTCTTACCAAATTCTTCCATGCTTCAGTCAAGGTCTACATCGTGAGGCTGTTTCTAACCCAGCAGCAGCACAAAGATGAGCTTTCAGTAAAACCTGCACTGTCCAAGGTGTTCCAATGGCCATAGCCAACAGCATTTCCCTGCAAAAGGCTGAATTTACGTTGTTTGCAATGAGACTGTGACATACCAGCATTTCACACCCTTTGAACAGCAGGGATAAGATGAAGAGAATTTTATGGCTAGTGATTGCCTTTCTTAATGAAGGAGCTTTGTCTCTCCCGGTGCCGTGTGTTGTTGCAGTTTCTGTGGTAACGACTGATTGCACAGAGAAAGGAGTCAGTGTAAATTGCTGGCATGCAAACAACAGCTACCTTCGAGTCTGGTTTACATATATACCTTTTCTGACTCAGTTTATGATCCATCTCTACAAGGTAATTTTTAATGCCTACAGTATTTAATGCTTCCATTTGGAAGCTGTTGAGCAGATGTCCTATGTGACATACCTCACATGCCACACTGCCAATGCTGAAATACAACTTCTAATTTAGGATAAAACCCATCTGATTTTTGTCCACATAGAAAAATTAATTCTTTAGAAAATCAGATGTAAACTCTCTCAATGAAAATGACAAAACAGAAAACATGAAAGTACAGAGTATAAAATATATACGCATATATACTAGCAAATAGAAGATGACATGATGTGAAAGATAAGAACAGGTAAAGCTTTTTTCCACCCTCTTTCAATGGAAGAAATTGTTCTGTGCGAATCTCAGGGAATAAAGCATTTCAAGTGACTGCAATGAAGCAACAAAGAAGCCCAGGCTTAATAGTTTTCATTTTAGAAAAACAGTTCATATTCAGAGTTAAGGTTTCAGTAACCATACGTAAAACCTTTAAAATAACTCAGGAAATGCCTTCAGAAATCAAGACTGCAGTGATTGGTGCCATTTCTTTCACTACCCACATCTACTCACACCCTACTTCTCTAGAAACACATTCTCAAAATGGAAGCAGCTTCTCAAGCACCAAGTTGTGTTTCTGGTTTACTGAATTCCCACAGAGTACTGAAGTTTCATTGAGTAGAAACTAAGGCATCCAGACAAATTTGTTTAGTCATGAAAGGAACAGAAGAAGGGAAGACAAACAAGTTGCAAGAATGGAAACTCCTGAACTAGTTTTCCACCAGTTTCTCACTATCCACATATGCTTTATGAAATGTGTCTTGACTAAGACAGAGGACTAGCTCCTTAAAAAAAAATGGGGCACAGTCATTCATTTCTCTCAATCCAGCTCTGAAGAATGCTCCTTAACACAGAAGTTTCAGGCTCCGTAACCACAGCATTCTCAGCTAAATTACTTTCTTACCTGAAGTGCTAAAGTGATGCCAAATATTCCACAGAAATATATATGTTGACATACACCAATCACTTGGCAGCCCGAATCCTGCTGCAGTCAACAACAGACTTATACTGGCAGAAGCAAGGTGGAGCTATTTCTGGAAGTTGTTTGATGTGCTGGTGACATGGCTGAAAATAAACAGCCCCAGCACCATATATTGGGCTGGCAACCCCCAGTTGTTGTAGTGTTAGGTCTGACCATGGTAAAACTGGCTTCACTTGGCTGTGGCACCCAGGAGTCAGGGTAATGGAGGTGTCCGGCTTGTCCTGGAGCACTCCGACTCAGCAGTGCTACAGCTGCATTTCCAGTGTTGCATGTGTTACAGCACATTCTTTCATATTATATTATTATTTCAGCTTCTGAGTGGAGATGGACCTTGAATTTCTTTTCACAGGGGAGTTCTCCTGGGCAGGGCTGCTCTTTGGCTTTTAGCATTTCCTTTCACAACAGGCAAGGGCTATTCCCGTCACCTCCTGGCTGTTTGTCATTGCTCTCCAACATCATATCAAGCTGTCACACCAGGACAGCTACAGAGCTGCAAGCACTTGGAGTCAGCATGGCTTCACAGTGAGGGGGATGGCCCTGGAAAGGCAGGAACAGCCTCCCCTCCCAGCTCAACAGCTGCTCCGACAGGGACAACCTCAGGTCACCCACAGCTGCTCTCACTCCAGAGGCTCCAAAGGCTGTCCGGCAAAATTGCGTGGGCAAGGAGGAAAAAAAAGCAAAATGCCAAAGGCCACACTAAAGATGTCCCCCATGGATTAGCTCTGTTTTCATCAATCCAAGTGACACATCTGCCACATGTCAACAGCTTTCATTTCTCCTTGCTATAGCCTCTCCTTCCTCTCTCACTAGTTCAGATGGTCGAATCTGGGCCCAATCCACTTTCAGTTGGGCCTATTTCTACTCAGGATTTTGGGATAACCCTGTGTTTGAAGGCAACTAGGATCCCATCCGTATCCTTGGAAAAGGACAGTCAGCAGATCCAGAGGCCTGGTTCTGAAAGAAGAATTCCATGCTCGGTTCAGGTACCCCTTTCCATGAAATGTTGTTATCTGGCACATGTTGAAAGGCAATGCTAAAGGTACCTGATGGATATTGAAGGATACTTTTTGATTCCCAAATTTAAGTAATAATTATCTCAAGAGAAGTTGGTACCCAAGTTAACAAATCATTTTACAGGTTTGTCATTTTGAGAAAGGATCCTCTATTTAATTTTTTTTATTGCACAACAACTTAAGTTGATACTTTCTAAACGAGATCCATTATTTTACAAATGGCCCTCTCTGATTCTACTGAAATTAACTGCTTCTTAAAAAAAATAATTAATTCAATTTGCAGGTTAACTACAAGTTTCCTAATTATTTAGCCAACATTTCACTATACCAAGAGAAACACCACTACCTGTTTTTATCCAGTTATAAGGAAAATATATCTCATTGCTTGAGTACATAAATCATCACCTACCATTTGCTTTAGGAGAGAAATCGTTTTAAATTATGATTGGCTAATATTTAACTTAGAATTAAAACAGTGATAATGCCTATTTTATTTCTCAGACTTAAATAATAAGACCACTAGCCCAAGGCAAGAAAAAATGGAGGAGCAAGGTATGTGCACAACAATCAGACATTTCATGATACTAATTAATACTTCAAGATATCATGGGTTTAAACATTTCCCCACACATTTATTACACTGCCCTTGGACATCAGCAAGCATTTCATTATGGACTGCAATGGGAAGAGAACCTCACCTGTATTCTGTCCTCCATATTTAAGCAAACAATTCATCTGGTATTGACAGATGTCTGAGACAGCAGGACTTTTATGCTGCACTGATGCTAAATACAGCAATTGGCAGCCTTGTCTCTGGCCAAGAGAATTTGGGCCATCAGAGACAGTGTTTCTGTAACTACTCCTGACAGGAAGAATTAATTGTTTTATCAATTTTCCCCGGATTTAAAAACCTGTATTAATAATTTGCTTGCTTGTAAACTGAAAGATAAATTGGTGCCAATATTTAATTATGGTCTTGTCAGAATCCCATAGCAGTCTAAGTTTTTCTTAAAACATAGATGTCCTTCACAGCTTTTTGGGATTTCTTTCTGAGAACAAAGGATTCAGTGGAGCAGCACGTTGATGGCCCAGGTTTCATGTTTCTGTTTATCTGGGAGGGTTCTGGCTAGAAACAAGCCTTGGATGCCAAGAGATCTATATAAAGAACATGGCCTTAGTGATTAGGTCCTAGGATGTGGCATACAAAACACAAACAAACAAACAAGAACAAGAAACAAAGATGCAGATTTATGATCCAAGCCAAGAGTACTTGTGGAGACTCCCATAGCAAAGGAAGAGGAATGAGTGAGAACACAAAGTACTACAAAAAACTGTCAGTTATTTAAGGCAGAACTGGTAAAAATGAATTGGAAAGTTTCCAAAGAATGCCTTTTTGCTTTATTATTTATAATGGCAACTGCTTTGTATAAACTGCCTTACACAATTGTTTTTGCCTTCACCCTGATTTATCTTACTTTCCTTGACAGATTCTGCCAGAACTGTTTAATAATAATTTGATGTGCTACATGCAGATTTTCCTGTCTACCCTCAACCCTCACACACAACCTAGCAGTCTCACTGCAAATCACATAGGGATCCACCATGCAGTTTCTCTACATAAAGGATGTTGCTCTGCTTTCAGACAGAAAAGGTTTGGCGTTTTTGAATGTCATTCAGAGGCACAAGAAATTAAGGGGGAATAAGAAATACACTACCACTATGATGCTTAAAGACTCCTTAGGGATATAATGCACTCCCCATTCACATTCTCTGCTTTATCTGCATGCAGAGCTCTGAGACACTAGAAAAAGAGCCAGACAGGGGGAACAGAACTGAGAAGCAGAAAACTGTTGAGAAAGAATTTTGCCTTTTGAGCATATTGCCCAATTAATACTTTTTTTAAAACATATTTTGCATGCACTCAATGTTTTGTAAAATGCTCTTCAGTTTTTGAAAAATAATATTAAAAACCAAGGATATTGGGAAGGAACAGGAAGATAGATAAATTCAATTGAAATATTAGTTCAAATTTGATCTGAAAAAATCAGGAAAGTAAGTACATAGAGGAAGATACAAGTGACAGGAGCTGCAGGAGCTGATAGCAATGAATGGTGTGGAACAGCTGAGACTTAAGTCCATTTTAGGACATCCAGAACAGGCATGGACATAAACTTTGCTGGACAGGTTGGAGTAAAACATGAGACAACCTGCAACCTGCCAGATAGAAGAAAGAAAACATAACTGAATCTGATTGAAATTTTGCTGCAGTTGACAGTAAAAGGAAACCAGAAGCTTGTTCTTTTAAATAGGATGGGAACAGGAGGACCTGTCCAAATGTTAGATGCAATTTTTTCAGTTATGTATTCAAGTCCCTCATGTGTGCTCCTCCAATTAACTGAACTAAATTGGTTGGTCAGGGTCTTAATTTGCCCACAGAATAACGTCCTGACAAGGCATGTGAATTTTGCACAATTTTTTGGGGTTGGGTTTGTTTCTTTTCAACTACACTGAATTAAGATTTTCTAGGCTGGAAGGAAATAAAAGAACTGCCAGATCTCGACGTGGCACTAACTCAAGTAGGACAACAATGGTGATTTTGTATACACCACCTGTTAACTAAAGTCATTCCCACTTACGGGTAAGAGTTAACAACTTGACTGTTGATTTGTGTGGTGCTTTACCACCAAAATCTTTCTTCCCTGTGTCTCCTTTGTGAAGCCATGACTTGCAGATACCAGCAAAGTCCCTTAACTAAGAGCTTTAAGTGTACCTGAGACCACAACACATTTGAAAGGTCATTATTTATCACCATTCATCAAATAGGAAGCAAATTATTTTTAATGAAAAAATCAAGTCAATACATCAAGAGGGGTTTTTTTTGACATGCCACAGCTTTATGAACTGCTAGGAGAAAATGAGGCAGCCTGTAGGGAAGCGGGAAACCTTTTATTTACTAGTGAGAAGATTCCTAACAGGTCTCTCTTGTCTTGTGGTATGTAAGGTAAAACACAGCCAGATAGTACAGCAACATTTAAAATCACTTAGCTCAAATATTTCCCTCTCATACACAGCCTAGTCTCCTTCTTTCCAAATATTTGCAGTGGGAGTTCATTTTCCCTCCTGCTTGCCCTCTCGCTGAACAAAAATAATGCTAGCAAAAGCACACTGCACACAACTGAAATGGAAAAACAGCTAACAAATATAAAGTGGTCAGAATGAACCAGGCTGGTTTAATCTCATTCTGATTTAACAAGGTTATTTTGTTTAACAATTATTCTATGTCCTTCAGAAAAAACAAAACAAAAACAAAAAACCAGAGAGACAGTGCAACCATGCTACTTCCAAGAAGCTATTAGTTGACACAAATCTCCTTTGAACAACATAAGAAGGAGCCCTGTAGTCTTTCCCCTCTCAGGATATTCCTTCCTGGATGAAGTGCTTTCAGAGGGATGCTAACCTGGAACATAGCCACAAAATCCTCCTGCCTCAGGCCTGGCCCTCAGGCCTCAAAAGTCATTAATGCCTCCAGAGGCAAAGACTCTCCAGGAAGATCGTGTTTGTACCAGCTTCACTTCAGACAGCCCCTACAACTCGCTGTGGGGACGGAGAGAGGAGGAGAGAGGGAAATCCTTCTGGTGCAGGGATTGCACAGCTGCTGCTGCAGATGTAAAGAGACCCTGGCAGCTCGGGGACTGCCTGATGTGGATGGAGGCACCGAGCATTCAGCACGTGCCAAAGGAAGGGGACGGACATGTAAATGTTGCATAAATGCTGTATCAGAGAGAACTGGAGATTCTCCAAACTCTGCTGATACTCCCCCAAGACACAAAGTGAAAAGCACATTGCTGCAGAATGGAAATCACACTCCTGATTTGTCCTGGCTGGGGAAGGAGGGAAATACTGCACACAGAGGAATAGAGCTTTTCCTCTCTTGAAACATCTCTAAAAGAGCAGAAACTAAGTATAACAAAGCCATCGAATCTCCCCTTAAGGGTCACCGAGGGGCTGTGGATCCTGGGTCTGGCAGCCATCCAGAAGGACAGATGGATATAAACCAAAGCCACCTGGGACGTAGGACAGAAAGGTTCAAAAGCCAGAACCATGGCCCAGCAATGGATTACCATGCAGGCACAAGGTGGCCTCTGCAATGGGGCATGACTAATATTAGCAGTAACAAAAGAAAGTCTTCCCTTCTGCATCCCCCAAATCCAGCTTTTTTACCATATTTGACACTTTAACATATCTGTCTCCCCAGAACAACAATATTGTTGGGACAGGATAGAAATAACATGATGCTGTATTTTTTAGCCACAGCAATGGAAAGGATGTAGAGCTCAGATTAATTCTCACCAGGATCATCTAACAAAGCATAGCAGCAACAAAACATTTCATAGTCCCTCTGCATGTGCTGCAGAGCACATTTAAATTGGGGGCTGTGCTAACTTGGCTCAGGGTTGAGCATTTTGCCACAGAGATCCTAGAAAAAAATTTTTTTCCCAGAACTTGCTTTGTGAAGGGACAAGATCGTGAAAATATTTTAGGGATAATTTTTTCATACAAAAGGAGAAGAAATCAATTAGGAGTGAGATTTCTCTTCTTTTGAATCTAACAGGAAGTGATGTTTTGGGAATGAAAATCTCTCCAGTATTGCATGGATCCTCTGAATTCTTAGGGCAGCTAGGCAGCTTAGACAAGTAGGCAGACTCTAATGGTGATGGCTGGACCAGCTGGGTATGAACCACAACTGAAAAGGCATTTCACAGTGCTTTGAGCAAACACTATGGTCCCAGCCCTCCTGTAGCAACTGGAATGAGGAGTTAATGGATCCGAGTGTGTTCTCACATCACTAATGCCATGGTCACCGCATTAATTTTAGATTATTGCCTTACTGATTTACAGTGAGTCCCAAGAGATCAAAACCAAACCACTGATCTCCCTTATCCTTCCCTTCTTATATCTCACTGCCAGAGAATCCATAAGAGCTAGTCAGATTTAGCCCTTCCTTAATTCTGCTTATTTCTCTCTGAAAGCTCTAGTGCAACGTGAAATTTGGTCTTGTTTACTGTATTTAAAATTCTAAAGAGATTATTCTAAGCTTAGTATAAATCACCATGGAAAGAAGTCTGCATGCAAGAGTAGGGATTTCCAGGCCACTTAATGACTTATCTGTAGTCTCTATTTCATTCTAATGAAATAAAGGAAGTACTCTGACCCTGTGAAATGTCTTCAGTACCAGAGAATCATAATTAAAGACACATAACTGTGATGTTATGAAAAACCCAACCTCAGGCCTATGTCCCTTAGTTTGCATTTCTAAAACTAACTTCAGTTCAATGTGGTCCATAAACTTCACAAAGCATTGAAAGTCCACCAATGTCCATAGGAAGATAAGTGCTAATTGGTAGTGATCTTCAAAATGAAATCAGTTCAGAAATGTTAAAAGAAAACTATAAAGTGGTGACTTACCACTAAGTCCTGGGAAATATCATTACTAAGGAGTTGCACTAATTAGAGAGAAGGGAACAAAAAAATATGACCCCAATCTAGCTAAGGGCTCAAATAACTTAAACCCATTTGAACCGGGCATCAAAGTTATTTGCTCTTCAGAATTGAACATGTAGTTCTGGCTTAGCTGGACTAAGGCTGAGAAATAGGAGACAACATATCTCTCATTTTCATCTTGAAAACTGCTTTAATTATATTTGGTGATCCAAGCAAGGCTTAATCCTCAGCTCTTTGAAAACAGCCTTCATTTCTGCAGCTCTGTTTTCCCTCTTTTAGCCCCATAGCACAAGGCATCTTGTCTGGTACTTGCTGGCACAGCTGGCTCGGGTACTGAATGTGGCTTTGCAGACTCCTGGCATCTGCCTCCTCCCTCCCAAGAGCCGAGACTGATGCATGCTGTCTGTCCCCCACAATCAAACAAAATGTTAAGTCTTCTAAGCCACCTCTGACAAGTGGGCACATCACGTAGCAAAGGGCACCTGCACCCCCCAGCTGGGTCTGTCCAGCTGTGTCCACCCTCACAGGAATCCAACCCCTTTCCTGTAATTCTTACAACTAACATTTTCTAGAGCTACTGAAAGATATGGCTGTCCTTGGGCACCATTGCATCAGTTAAAGGGCAAAGGTCTGGGGTGGGTCCACTCAGTAAGAAGTTATTCAGCAGTTTTGAAAAGCTGGGCCATTTTTAGCCAGATACCAGCTTGCATTCCTAAGAGCCCTAAAACCCAAATAAAAGAAACATTCCCTGAAGTGGCATCCTATTCTGCATTTTTGACTTTGAAGGAAGGTATTCAGGATCCTACTGTATCCCTTTCTCATTTGGCAATTAAAGCAGGATTTTCCCCCCTACATTCATTTCATTGACTGTTTTTCCCCTTTCAGAAGGCCTGCAGTGAAAGGCGGGTTTCACTGCAATCAATGCCAGCACTCAATGATTTGAGGCTGGGTCAGCGTTTCAAATCACCTCTTCTTGGGAATAATTTCTAAATTGGTGTAAGGAATTCGTAAGGAGTGCATGATGGTGTGGGTCCTCTATAGGAATGCGAAAATTCAAGGCTAGTGACAGGCCTGAATACTCTGGGTGTACCCTGGTATCAACTTCATACAGAGTGCACACTTTGTTCTCATCTCTAGCATGGAAATATGGCCAACACCATTTATGTGCTTATTCTTAAGCACAGGAATATTGGTGTTCATAGGAGATTTCAATACATTACAAGTCTGTAAAAATCACTGAAATGCAATAACATTGTTGCACATTTATTGCTTCTAACCAACTCTATAAAATGTAAGCTTTGCTTCCCTCCAAGGGTTTTGGGAGAAAGCCGATCCTCACTCCACAAAGTGTTATTTGCAAAATGCTCCTACCTTGCCAAACCATTAGATGTAAACCTTTTTTAAATAGTGTACAGGATATCATAAACCCTAGATAGGCTTTGAATGACTTCACATCTCCATTTGTTCCCTTTGGAGTCATACAAGTGCTATTTAAACATGATACATGTTTTAATACACTATCATTACTTCGTATCTTTAGTCAATTACTTCCCAAGCACAACCAAAGTAATCCTTTTTGCTTAGCATTAAGGACTTGGAGACAAGGCTGTTAAAAAGGAAGAGGATCTGACTTAAGAATGGCCCAAGACTTCCTAGATAGCCCCAGTGGAAGCTCACGGTGGGGTCTGCAAGTCAATTAAACCACTTGAAATCCGCAGCATAACATTAATTCTAGTGTTAAATTACTGTGCATTAACTGGATTGGCCCACACAATCATTTTGTTCTTATGAGGTATTTTTACTACATCACTTTAATGACAAAAAGAAAGAAAAGGAGGAGAACCTCAAGTCCAAATAATTTAACTTTTAAAGCTTGACATTTAGCTTAAAATATAATTTTGCTTCCAGGTTCCACATTTAAAGCTGCGAGGAAGCACACCTACTTTTATCAAGGAATCCAAGAGATTTATGCTTATTTATGCAGAGCCCGAACACATAAAACACAGCTGGCAGGATTTTAATTTCTATCAAATTCAAATCACAAAGAGTCCTTCCAGCCTGATTTAGCATCAGTACCAAGACCTACTTTGAACCCAATCAGGACTACAAAAATCAACAACAGCATCTGGTAGAAAACTTGAAAACCCTGCCATTCAAAAGGTAAGAAAAACCTCAGTCAATTTCAAAAAGATTAGGAGAAATATCTTATCAGTAGTGTTTTCTTGGCTTTCAGAGAGAACACGCTTCCTGTCTGAAATCCATTCACTTGGCAGACCAGAATTGCCTAGATGCAGTTCTCTACTGCATAAACTTTACATTTTTAGTCTATTTTAATTACTTTGATTTAGACAAAATGAAGCCACTTAAGACCTGGCAGAAAATTACCCAATTAATATTTCCCTTCTCATCAAGTCAGAAGATTAATTATGCATTCTAATAAAGGCTTAAGGACTTGTTTCCAACAGCTGCTGACCATTTTCATCTTAAACCAAAAACGCCTTTAAACACATGCTTAACTTAATTGTCTAAAACATCCTTCCAGACTAAATGGTTCTATTGATTGTCCTAAGAACTTAGGCAAAAGACATGGCCTCAATCTGAGTGCTTAGAACCCAGAAGAAAAAAAAAAAAGGAAAAAAGGAAAAAACTTTGAAATCTCAAACTGGAAAACTTAATAAAGTAGACAATAATTCATATTTTTCATGTCTCAATACATTATACTATGCAACATAACAGCAGCAAATTACCAGAGTTTATGATGCTACCATGAGTAAAATAAGTTAGCTGGTGGAAAATAGGAAAAAAACAGACCAGGCAACACCAATAAGTATTGCTAAAGACATGAGATTTGAAAAAGGCTTGGACAAATTAAAATGTAAAGTAATTTTATAGCCATCAGTTGAATGAAACTGAAGCTTCCTGTAAGCTTACTGGCAGCTACTTGTCAAACAAAGAGTATACACAGTCTTCCTTCTAATTTGAACAGAATGAGCAGGACAAGCATATGATGTCCTGCTCAGCCAAGAATTCAGTGATTGCATTCCAAGTCCAAAGCTTAAGTACTCTTATGTGCTTTTACAAAAGAATGGCTGGCTAAAAATAAATAAATAAACAAACAAACCCCAATAGAAACCTCACAATTTCTAGCCAATGTAGTTTTGCATGAACTGTTGGCAGGTAGGTAGCAGCTGTAATCCTGACTGTGACTTCCTTCTGCTCTCATCAGGAGATTGCTTAGAAGCGATCCAAGACAGAAATATGGGACATTTGCATTTTTGTCCTTTGATTTCCATGCTGCAAAACAAGGATAACTAATTGCTGTAACTTCCCCATTAATAAAGAAAGTAAGGCTTTTAAGCTCTTTAAATATTAGACAATTTCTATGCATTTAAGCACTGCAAGATCCATTGAAATAGAACTGAAACTAATCCTTGGGAACCTTGGGATTTTACCACTGCTGTTCTGAGGCATCCCTAGCCAAGTATGGAATGGTGCTACAAGCAACGCTGCCATGTGATGTACTCTGCCTCCCCCTCCCCTACCCCCCAAAATACAGTGAAAATCCTGAGTGGCTTTAAGAAAAAAAAAGCAAGGAGAGCAGAAGCAAGATTACCAAGTGTGTGATTTCACAGAGTAGTTGGTCTGCCTTGAGGAATTGATGTGAACTTTCCTGAAATCAAGGGCAGTCCTTAAACCAAGCATTGCGACAGCTCTGCCAGGCATGTGCATTCATGACTGATATTTTCTGGAAGAACTTTGCACCTTAGTTTGCTGAAGGTATCTGAAAACATCTCTTGGAAGAAAACATACATAGCAAATGCTCAAAAAAACCCAAAGACAAGCAAACAACCAAAAAATCCAACAAAAAATTCCCAGCTAAAGAGATGTTCCCCAAAGAAAACCAAGCCACCAACTCCCTCCTCCCCAGCTAGAATCTTCAACCTCTATTTTTCACATTTCAAGGTGAGAAATAGTTGGTCATCAGTCAGGGAGATGAGCCTCAGCAGGAGCCCAGGATTATATAAAAACTGCTCACTACAAACTCCAGTACAGATAAGAATACCTTGACAAAGGCAGAGAAAAACAATGTGACTAAAATTTGTTTCAGAATCCTACCAATGTAATCAAAGAAAAACATTACTCAAGAATTATTTTGTAGTGTCTTGATCCAGCCTTATGTTTTCAGTGTTTGCCATACATTTCTTTTTAAATAGGAAAAATGGCTTTCCCTCTTTCCCTCTCTTCCACTGGATTAACACATTGAGGTTCAACATGGCACAGGCTAATCCAAAGCTCTTGGTTTATGCCCTGGTATTTCTATTTGCTAACAGGTCTTTACATTTTTTTGCTGTGTGTTCTAATACTGCTCATGGGATGCAACCTAAAAGGAAAACAGCAAGAGCCTGAGACAAGCGTGGAAGTTTGCATCAACACTTAAAGGGGAAAAAGCATTATGCACCACTTATTCTTTAAGGATCTTAAAAACTTAAGGAAACCTTTTTGGTTTATGCTAAGACAATATACTATACATTGCTCTTAGCAGTAGCTGAAGAGCTGCTCTAATTCTTCAGGAGAGTGTTGCCAAAGAAGAGCTGCAGTTTCTAACTGCTGAAATTCAGTAGTGTTCAGTTATAAAGGTTTAACTTAGGACCCATATGAAAAGCAGGCATGGGTCACAATATCTAAATCTCCTTTCTTAAGGGCCTAAATGAAAAGAATGACAAATCAGACTTGGCATCTCCACACACATCTTCAACTGGAAAAGTTTTCACATAAATAAAATTATTCTGTCACATGACTGGATGCAATCTAAACTACTTTCCTGGATTAGAGAAAATAGAATATGCACAGGAAAGGAAAATCATCTGAATTCACTGCAATGACTAAGTCTGGGCTGAGTTCCAGTCTCATTAAAATCAGAAAACCATGGACCAATCCAATATCTTGGCAGAGACATATGAGCAATAAAAGTTCCTCCCTGCTTTCCTCATCTTGACATTCATATGAGAGGGCAAGGACGAGTGCTGGTATCACCCCACATACAAACATTGTGAGTGGCACAGCACAAACAGGTTGGCATAAAGGTTTGAAACTGATGCTCACAGAAAGCAGCAGGTGGCCCTTTTGCAGGTATGTGTAGCTAAAAGGGAGTTTGGCTGGATAGTTTGCAATTTCAGAGGCACACCATCTTACTGTAATACACAGCTTCAGCCTTTTGGGCATCTGGGAGTTTTGGGGTTGGGTTTTGGGGTTTTTTTGTTTTGTTTTTCATTTAGGCAATTAAGCCTCAGTGGGAGAACATGGACAGAGTGTGACTCTAAGGAAAACGTGAGTTTCTAAGGATGCTTTCTTTGTTTCTCAGCTCTGCTGAGGAAAATGCAGGTGCCCACCCCTCTGGGCTATTTGCAAAGACTATTCTCACACAGAGGACGCTTCCCCCCCACTTGTATGGTAATAAATGAACTTCAAATTGTGATCAATAGCTACTTTTCCTCCACAGATGCATTGATGTTAAAAGACCATTGCTTCCTCAGTGCCCAGCACTGAGAAAAGATATCAGCATAAGAATGTTGGGTGTTCTTTGTGCTGCTCCTCTCTGAGTGGAGATCCCTGTTGAATTAGAGTGATTTCTGAGAGATCAATGCTACTGCAACTTGTCTGGTTGTGAAGTTGCTATGGAATATCATCACTTCAAAGAATCTAATACAATTACTCTTACTATCCTAATTCACTTTCTTATGACATGGATTTGTAATGCAGAAGAGCTTTGGATAATTGACCTTTAACTAATGTGAAGGAAAAACTGGTTTGCTTAGTCGTTCTCCTTTCATCTAACATTCAGAGCCATCCTGCAAGTGGAAACAATACTTTTTTTAAAAAATAAGATGTCAAAGACAGTTTGATACAAGTGAAAAGATCCTTTGAAAGACAATCCTTACAGATGTACCTTGCACAGAGCACTTGCCATTAATATCATCATAAACTTGCAGCTGAAATTAGAAACAATTTTAACATGCAAAAGGAATCCATAGATCAAACACTACAAAGGAGAAGAACATAATGTAGCTTTCAAACAGATGTAGATGGATTTGACAGAGGAGAGGTTAACTTGGGTTAGAAACACAGACTGAGGGGAAGATCAGGCCACACAACTCATGGGGTTTCTATATTAATTTCTTTACCTGGGCCATCTTTAAGTGATTCTTTTCATGCTATTGCTGTAAAAATACAGGGAATGGGAAGTACTGCTTGTATGAACACAATCTTTGTTAAAACTCAAATATAAATAAAATTATTCAGCTGAAAATCCAAAATTGTTTTCAAACAAAGAAGTGATTTGAGCCTGTGAGACTAATAAGCGATATAGCACTAATTTTATTAAATGGAATATACGCTTTGGTTGAAATTCAATGACAGAGTTGAGATTAGAGGAACAACCTCTTTTTGAAACTGGGGAGCTGGTAAAAATCACTGGTTTGTCAACAACATTTGGCTTCAATCTTCCTGAGGGATAGGGGAAATGTCCAAGAGCTATGCTCATTGTGCTCTCCAGATCAGATAATTTCTAAGTCATACTGCAAATTTTACCTTTAAGGTCTGGGGAAAAATATCCCCAATTCTCATTTTCTTCAGTAATGAGAGATATCTCATAGGAATTACAAATAGTTGGCCTAAAAGTTCAAAAGCACTCTTATCATTCTGGAATGGAACTTTTACCTTGTTTGCAATATCTTGATACCATCACCCCCCAAAAAATCTACATGCTGCCAAGGCTTGCCTTTGAGTAATCCTGTGGTTACAATCAGCAGAAGCAGCTTTAGCAGTCAGCAGGTGGGGGCCCATCTTGATTCACACCAATTGCAAAATTTCTCTGTGCAGAAAAGCAAGGACACGGTCAAAAGCATCAAGGTGAAAAAGAACAGTAAGGTGAGAAGTAGTTACAAACTTATCCAAGGGAAAAACCCAGGCCTCTATAGGGGAGGTAGATACATTCTCTATTCCTGCAAAATGGCTTAAGTCCTGAATTTACCGCAACACTTTCACAGCTCAGCTCCTGTGTTGTTAGCTCCATAAGAATGCTGAAACTGCTAGACTTGGTGACATTAATGGAACTTCTAACCCAATAAAACATAGCTGTTTCTGAGGATTTTAGGAGGCACCTTTACTGGGAAGTTCTGGAATATATTGCATGCTGTTAAGTTTAACACTGGGTTTTAACTGAATTTCCTTGATGCCAGCCGAGTGAGTCAAATTGATTCTCAATGCCTTGTGCAATCCTCACTTTGAGGTTCAAGCTGGGAACATAAAAAGCCAAACACAGCAAAGAGAAAAGCAGGAAAACAGTGTAAAAATAATGGATAACTGCAAATAGAAAGCAACATGAAAATGCTATACAAATAATTGTACAGGTCTTTTTAATAAAACTTGCTCACTAATTACCCACTTCTCTGAAGTTTTCAGTGGTATCTTTTCTTCAGAGCAGCTGTGCAGAACCTCCCCCTGCACCTCTTTGAGGCTGGTTGTTGGCTGTGGCACAAGGCATGGCAGCAAATCCCCACGAACCAGCAGCTGTGGGCTGTGCGCTGCCACGGTCAGTCCATCTGCCACCAGCACCCGTGCCAGCACAAAGGGCATCATTATCCTGCACTGAAAGGAGGAGGAAGGAAATACCTCTGGCAGCAAAGCATTCCTGCTTTCAGTGCTCCTCTTTGCTTCCTTCTTTTTGTCAGTGCTCAGTTCTCCATCTGCTCTCCAGGGGTGCTATGGCAAATGTTTGGGAAAATGACCACAACGCAAATAAGGGAAACCACTGCCAAAAAGGCATTCTTGGGTTGTTTCTGCTCCTGCCCCAAGAGAGGAAGGTGAGTAGATGGATTCATCAGTCTGATGCTTCAGGTCTAAATGAAGCTACGCTCCAAGAAATGTGGGAAGGGCTTGAGGCATGTCCTGCTCTCTCAGAGCCCAAAGAAGAGCAGCTTTACCAAAGCTGGAACAGCAATTTTTCTCTGTCCCAAATTGAGAGAGAGGGCATTAATATGGATTACATGAATTCATGGAACAGCTTAATTAAAAAGAGGCTGCTGTGTAGCATGGCAAAAACCCCAAGTAGACGGCACAAGCAAGATTCAAAGAAGCACCAGTAGAATTCCCACCAAGAACTCAACTACCATATAAAGCCTAATTAATTTTGAACAGATCAGAAGCCCTAGACTTCAACTGTTGTTTCTTTGAGAGAAGATTAAAGTATTTCAACTGAATTGAAATTTTCAGGTTTAATACAAGGGGGAATAAAAGTCAGGTTTTCCAGAATATGCAGATTTCATTAACTGAAATCTATTCCTACGGAAAATTCCTGAGTGTTGCCACCTAGCCTGGAAGAATAGACACAAACCCTCCACTGCTGCCACTATCAAGCTCCTGCCAAATATATTTTGTGCACAGGGGTGCAGGAAGAGAGGGTTCCTGTCTAATTCTGCCTTCCACATCCCAGGACTGCCTCCAGGGCTCAGAGGTAGGAAGCCAAACCTTTCTTCCCCTTCTCTATATCACACCTGAGGACAGGACTGTGGAGCAGGAAGTGAAAAGAATCAGCTAACTCTCAGCTGACAGTCCTAAGCAACAGCAAATACCTACTCCCAAAACTGGTAATCCATGTTCTCCCTACCAAAAATACTATTTTTGCTCCTCCATTAGTGGGACTAGCATGAGTCAACAGACAAATGCATTCTCTTTTTAAGAAAGGCATGACAAATGTAATTTCACCCTTATGTTGCAGATTGCCCCATTTAATGAAAAACAGCTTTGTTTTTAAGTCAAGTAAGATGAAACATCAACACTACCCTTGGAAACCAAGCCTTCTTTGCCACTGATGGAGTGAAGCAAATAGGGTTTGAGATACATGCTTGAAAATTCACAAATCACTTCAGCACCAGACAGTTAAGGTATCTAGAGCTGAGGTCGATAGAGCACAACCAGTTGAATATTGAAAAACTAGAAAGCTATTGCAATTTATAATGATTAAGGATCTGACTCATTGATTCTAGTTCTTCTTTTCTTCTAACTAATGAAAAGGCAGAAGTTGTCTTATGAGAGCAAGGATAGACATGCAAGCGTAATTGAAGAAATGGACCCCTTGTTTCTGGTAAATAACAATCCCTCCTCTACGTGCATTGGCTGAAGTGCTGCAAGTTGGCAGTCAGGAAATGAATTCTTTTTGCAGTTACAGCTGGATAAATTCAATGCTTGGGATAAATTGGCCTCGAGCAAACTTACAAAAAAAAAAAGTACTTCCTTGCTAAGTGATCCCAAGAGACATATGTCTCTATAAAACAGTTAAGGGGAAGCTGCTGACTTGCACTCAGTGGGTTCAACATTTTGAAAATGATTTTGTTTTAAATCTTACAGAACCACTTACATAACAGACAGCAAGGAGAGATTTTTTTTTTCTTTTAGACACTTGCTATTTGGAAGATTAAGAGATGGAATCAGTGGTACATCACAATGAAACTTTAATTATCGGAAGTTTGGCACCATGATAAATTTCACTGCGTTGCTTTGACAGTGCACTCTGTCTCACAGAGACTGAGCTTCACACACAGCCTTTAGCTCCAGATCATGCACTTTGGAGCTTGCTTCTCTATATGGTGTTCTGTTTTGGAACTGCTGAGAGAGGGAGCAGTCATTTCCCATGCACAGAGCCCTCCTGGTAGCTTTCCCAGGGCAGCTGGCTCAGCCCTCCTGCAGCCACAGAGTGACTCGTGTGCCTCTGACTTTGAGGGCTGGTGGCCCTGGGGAGAAGCTCCTGCAGGATGAGATGAGATGTGCAGCAAGCTATCCCAACAGAGGGTTAGCATCCCCTGCACCCTCACTCCCCTCTACATGGAAAAGCAGTGGGACAGCAACTGCAGGAAACAGCTCCAATAGCTCTTTTTGCCAAATGAATTCCCAGACGCCAAATGAATTCCCAGATGGCCATTAGCACCCAGCTATTTGACTTGCATGCTTTCAAAGGCCTCTGGGAGCAGAGTCTGCATGCCTGCCAGATCCCTGTGGGGTAACTGCAGCCATACCATGTTCACTTCAGCTCTTGCAGCAGGTTTGTTCACAAGAGGAGCAAACTTAACAATTTTCAGTCCTTAATTACATGGCTAAGCATATGCCACATTTGATTCCAGAGGTGAGAAAATTCACTCATGCACGTATTTTATACATGAAGATGTTGTATGTGGCTTTTATATTTATTAAGGTGAGATTCTCAGATGAAATCAACTAGAGTAAGTTTAGAGGTGCTCTGATTTATGGCAAAAGAATGCTGGGAGATAGAGGCTTTAGGCTAAAACATGGTATAGAAGAGACAGGCATTCCTATTAGTCTCTGGTTTAGCCCTCACATATAAAAGAAAGTGATGTGGAAGCAATTCAGGAGAAAACACTGCTTTAATAGTAGGGGCTAGAGATTAAGTATGTTATTAACTACAAACTCTCTGCGTGTTCCTTCAGCACCTACTGTGCTATTCACAGTCACTTTGCTCATTTAGGACAAAGCTCTCCCTGGGGACTTCACCCAAAAGTAACCAGAGTTACTTAGGGCATCCCACAAAGAATACCCTGAAGAAAGGACATGGATAGGGTTTGATATGGAAGGAAGGTGCAACTCTCTGCACATAAGCAGAGCTGAAGAAATTCATGTACTCCTCTTGGATAGCTGGGAGTGAAAAGAAATCACCTGTTATATTAATAAGGAAAGGCAGGTAATCAGAGACTTAGAAAATCACACCCACTCACCTGCAAGGAAGGAAAATTTCATGCTAAAGCAGGAAATACAATTGTTGTTGACCTCCATAAGAGCTGCAAATAGCATAAGTCAAGTGAATTTGATTGTAGCTTCATAATCTATATAAAGAGAAGCCAATTTTTCTTTGGCTAACATGCTTATATTTAGGATCCTAAATCTGTATTTGGAAACCTAAGGAATTGACCTGATTTTCTGAAGTGTTCAGCACCCAGTGAATGAGTGGAAACATTTTTAAGTGGCTTCAGCAGGAACTGCTGAATTCAAGAGCTTTGGGTAGGGAGAAAGAAATCAAAGTTTCATTCTATTTCTTAACTTCCTGCTTACAAAACTAAGACTTGCATTTTCAGAATTCTGCAGCAGTGTCTGGTTTTGCTTTAACTAGTGTACTACTAGAACCACTAAGAGTGTGGATTTTAAAAAGCTTTCAGACTCCTTGACTGTAACTTAAATAGGGATATTTAGCACAGAGTAAACCAGACCCACTTTGCTCCATGCTAGTTTGAAATCTGAATAAAATGATCCCTACAGCAAAAGCAAAGCTATATAAATAAAACCATGGCAAAGCCATATGAAGGTCAGGAGTAAACTACATTTGGGAATGCTCACATGTAAAAGGAAAACTGGTATCTCAGTTGAGGAAAAAAGAAGAGTTCTAACCATTCGGTAAACTTTGGGAATGCTCACATGTAAAAGGAAAACTGGTATCTCAGTTGAGGAAAAAAAGAGTTCTAACCATTCAGTAAACTGCGAGGGCCTGCGTGTCTCTGAAAATGGCCTTTCCCCAGCAGATATTAAAGTTTTGAGGTCACATTGCTTAAAAGGGCACTGGTATTATTCTCCCTCTCACTCCAAATTTTTTTTATATCTTTAGAAGACCGCAAGATGGTATAAACCTATTTGGAAAAGACATTGTAAAAACCTATGGCCTAGCCAATCCTTACCAAAACACAAAGATAATTCAGTAATTACTGCTGCATTATTTCCTCTAATGGCACTATAGCATGAAAATCCCAATGTTCATGCTACACATTTGCAAGTGCAAACATTTTTTTAGTGGTACTGCATTTGGAAGTTCTGGAAATTGGGAAAAGAAAAACATATAATTCACTGAGTTCTTGTTTTTATTTCACCGTGACCATTTCAAAGTTGTAGTGTAATTCATAATTTAAGATTTTGATTGAACCCCATTAAAAATATTGAAATACAGTCCTCTCTGCATGCCCTTCACAGTAGCATAGGGGTGTACGAATCTCATAGATCTGTCTGATAAATGAGTTGCACATTAAAGCCACTTCTTAAAAGCACACACTAAATTAGACACCTTTTTGCAGAGATAAGATCTACAGGTTAGTGCACTCTTCCTAATGTAAAACACTCATACACACAGGGTACCATTACCAGCAGTCGTGAAGCAAAGCTCATTAAATAAAAACAAAATTGAAGTCTTACTTTTTTCAATGCAGAAATGTTACTACCCAGAACAAGAAACATATCAAGACCATTATTTCCAGCACAGAAATGTCTACAGGCCCCAAAAGCAGCATTGAGGACCCTTTATGGCAGGTTCTGCACAAATACCAGCTAGAGGTGGTCATTACCAGCAGTTATTACATTTTGTCAATTTGACAAAAAGGCAAAAAGTAGAGCAGAACAGAGACACATCAGATGAGATGAATGAGGAATCAAACAGACCTCAAGGTCACCCCTCCTGCAACTTCTAACTGGTCAAATTTAGTCCCCAAATATGCCTGTGTCCTTTCTGTATTTTTTGAGAGTGCGTGTATAAAGTGCTTTCAACAAATGTAACACAAGCGAGTGAATACAATGGATTTTTCTACAACAAACCCCATTTTTGAAGTCTTATCACCTGTTTCCAAGTTCCCTATTGACCATGGATTGCCACTATGCCCTGGTAAATGACTTTCCAGACTGTTCTATAGTTCAGGCTCTCTTCTCTCTGAAAGCTTTTCTGTCTCTGGAGCTAAATTTCCAGCTAGATTTTCAAAGCCTCACAAGAATATAACCACTTTCCTTTTTTTTTCCATGGAAAGCATGTGACTCAAGCCTGCCATCCCTTAAAGAGCTCAGGCTGGGCTTTCCTTCTAATCCTGGTTAATGCTTACTTATGCAGAGTCTTTCAGTAAACTTGTCAAGGCCAAATTTGTACTAGATATACTGTTCATTAAAATGTGCAAAAAACCTCAGATTACCTGTAAAAAATTAGGAGGTTTTTTTTACTTAGTCAACAGAGTTTTCCCTCAAAACAGCACTAGAAGAAATATATGATCATTAGCTCTATAAATCAGTTTATTTATCAAGTGATCCTGGAGAGCTGGGACAAAACCACACATTCTAGGGCAGGTGATGTACCAAAACACATGCACTGGCTAGGCAGCACAATTACCTTGCAATTACAAAGCTGCTCAGGAGTGTGATACTTCCAGTACTAGAGCCTTCAGGCAGTGTAAAGCAGTGATTTAATACAAAAGCTGGCTATTAAAAAACTTAAGACTATTAAGACAGATGCCAAGTTTCACCATTAGAATTAAGGTCCCAGCTGGGATTGAAAGTTTCTTCCCTGGGAACCATTCAACTCATAATTCAGCAGAGGCTGCTGTTTCTGCAGGCAGGCAGGCAGTGAATATCTCCCCACTATTGCCTCCTGTTCCTCAGAGCAGAGCAGAGCTCTCCTGCAGCCTCACAGAGAGGCAAATGCCTCGTTCCTCCCTAAAACTGGTGCAAAAGTGAGCACCCCTTCACAGACCACAGCAGGGGATGATGCACCTCCAGGAGCTGAGATGGCTGGAGAAGTGGCTTGGAAAGGAAAGGAATAAGAAGGAAGATTTAACTCCTTCATTTAAAGGCATTTCCTAATGCCAGCACAAACCACTTCTGTCCCCAGGATTAGCAGGAGAGTTCTTAGGAATGTTTAAATCACACTCACAAAGCTCAGAGGAAATGCATCATAAGCAAACTGGTGTTTACAGATATTATGCAGCACTGATTTGTCCTCTAAAATGAGGCAAAACTTTCCATTAAATTATTGATTCATCTAGAAAGGAAGCTACTAGAAAGAAAGTAGATTTTGGTGTTCAAAGGTGCAAAAGTTGAATGCCAATGCTGCCTAATGGGAGAAACAAATGGATTAGAGTCCACATAGCAATGCCCAGACTGACCCTCTTTCATTCCATCTCCCACATAAAATATCTACTGAAAGGTACAGAAATAATCACTTTATTACCAGAAACCCAGTGAAACAATAATGATCTAGACTTCAAGTGTCAGCTGCCTGTAACTGTCCTTCATATTCTATGTCAGCTGTTTCCAAATGGACTTCTGAACCAAATCCCAGCACAGAAAGGGCACCAATGTGATCTTCAGAGACAAAGCTGCCCATGCCTGGTAAAAAGCCATAGAGCTTAACTTCCTCTACACTGCAAAGGGGCACTTTGTGGTACTTAAACTGGCTCAGCAAGTCACAGTGTTTCAGACTGAATCATTGAGTCAAAGCAAACTTCTCTCAGGCAAAACTGCTACAGGACTGTGACCTGCCTGACTGAAACAGCAGCCTCCTTCCCTCTTGATGGCATTCAAGAATTCCAGTGTGAAAACAGAGGACACAGAAAGTGATTTCCTCCTAAAGACACTACAACACCAGGAAAGAGAAGTTGCAAAATAGGCAGCCAGGTTCTGTTTTCTCCTGGGGTGTATCTGCTCAGCCAGTTCTTTAGGGCACAAACAGGGTTGGCAAAGTCTATGGAGGAACAGCTGACAGCAAGGCATTACTCAGGGGAATGCACAGATGTTACAAACACCTACGCTGCATTCCAAAATTAACTTTTTTATTAGCAAACATTTGACAGTCTCAGGTCTGTCTGCCTTAGAACAACAGTCTCCTCTGGAATGCTCATCAGGAAAATGTTACCTATTTGTTCAGGCAATTTGATCTTGGAAGATGCACACACAATATTTACTGGAACCAACGGGTAGAGGGGAAACAAAGTGCTGTATACCATGTACTCAACACCACTAATTGCTTCTTCCCTTGCTTACAACAACTGAGTTATTTATTACACATGGTGCTGTGTCCTGGATGGATCAAGTACAGGGTTGTCGTGGTATAGTCATTCGTGATGAAATTCTGAACACTTCCTACCACTTTTTGCACTCACTTAAGCCAAGGTTTAGGCTTTCCTAGGCTGATCTTACATATGCCTTGCACTGTCTTCCAGGATATTTGGTCAGACTCTTGTGTGATGTAAGTGAACCTGGTAGCACTGCAGGGAAGAGAATGATTTCCTCTTCCACCGGCTGAGAGTCTGGCACATACTTTCTCCTAATTAGTATTCATCCTTAGGCTTGTTGAAATTATGGGAGAGAGTTAGCTGCCCATGGAAATCCTAATTGTTTAGAAGCTCAGTATCCCTTGTAGCCTGCAACTCTCACTGAGAAAACCTTAATTATAAAAAAAACCCAAATCTATTATATTAATTTGTCCTCAGTAAGCTGACAATACACAGCTAATACTTTATTAATTTAAAGAGTTCTGTAAAGATTTAGAACGTTTTCTAAAAGCCCTGAAACAACAAAAGACAAAACAAAAAGTCCAATTATTATAAAGTGACACACCTCTGGTTCCACAGAACCTCCTCTCCACAGAGAAATATACCTAGTCTTCAAATTGCTCTTCAACTTCCGAGTCACTTGGGCACATTTAACAATTTTAAACAAGATAAACACACACACACAATACTGTAGACTTTCAAAATGACAGGGCAAAACCATTCACAAATGAAGAAGAATTATAGAAATACTCAGGGAATTCTGTCTGCTCTCTCTCCTACCTCCTGCCAACTTTGTTACATAGTATCTGATCTACAAAAATATTCTACATTTTCATTCTTTAGTCCATAGGTCATTTACTTTTGGTCCCAACTTCCATTTCTTTTAGGTCATTGTTTTCTTTGCCTCTCCCTTCTCACTTTCCTTTATTTTCCTTTTTTTTTCTTTTTTTTTTTTTCGTTTTAGCTCCACCCGTGAAAAGAAAAATTATTTCAAAGACCAAGAACAAAGACAGGCCATGTAGAGCTTGGGTGACTTGCACAGCTGCCAGGCACAAATGCCAGTTTCAGTATCTGGTCAGAGTGGACAACACAGCTGACATGTTACCAGCCTCATGAAGCGTGGCACTTAATTTTACACACTCAGTTGTGACTTTTCTCTTTCCTCTCCCAACATTGTGAAAATTGAGTGAGATCTTGATTTCCAACTACCCTTCCAGAGGAAGCCACTGAGGCAACATACAGGATGAAAATTTTAGGAGAAAGTGCCACAAAATTAAATGCCAACACAATTTCCAGCACAAAGGCACACCTACATATAGTGCAAGAATCTTTATTTTTCAGAAGTGGAGTTTGGAAGGCAACCAACTTTTCAAAATGACAGATCTGCAGCTCAGTTTGAATGAATGTATTGGATACCACTGCAAAATAGCACTGGCTTTCAAACTCTGAAAAAAATTAATTTGCTTTCAGTCAAAGAACACAAGATATGCAACAGGAATCCCAGTCCCATGCCAAGCCTCATGTCTTTTTTTAATCTCAGATAAAATCACATAAAGCCATTTAAAAAAAGTGAGAGAGAAGTTGTTTTTAAAAAAACAATGCACATTCACTAAGTCTGTGAAACCACTGCAAAATAGCACTGGCTTTCAAACTCTGAAAAAAATTAATTTGCTTTCAGTCAAAGAACACAAGATATGCAACAGGAATCCCAGTCCCATGCCAAGCCTCATGTCTTTTTTTAATCTCAGATAAAATCACATAAAGCCATTTAAAAAAAGTGAGAGAGAAGCTGTTTTTAAAAAAACATGCACATCCACTAAGTCTGTGAAAAAAAAAAGTCAGACGGTAGGAGCTTCCAACAATTACCTTCATAAAAATCAAGTTCTTGATTCCCACTAGGAAGTTGGAGTGATTTGTGTGAAATTTTCTTCTGTGAATGACATCTAAGCTCTAATGTATATTTTTTCTGGGAGAAATAACTCCTGTACCCTATAGTTAGAATTTATTTAAGGAATTTATTTCTGGCTATCTCCAAATAGAGTGCAATATGTTTTTGCATTAAAAATATATATAAATGCAGTATTTTTACACTGGTACAGGATGTTGATTTGGTCTAACACCCCTGCTCAAGCAGGGTCACCTGGAGCCAGATCCATGGGAACATACCCAGGCAGCTTTTGAATATCTCCAATGTAGGACACTCCACAACCTCTATCAGCAATCTGGTCCATTGCTCAGGCAGTTTCCTGATGTTTGAAAGGAAGCCCTCCTGTGGTTCAGCCCTTTGCCTCCTGTCCTGTCCCTGTGCATTACTGACAAGAGCCTGGCTCCATCCTCTTTGTATGCTCCCTTCAGGTATAAATATTCCCCCGAGTCCTCTCCTCCCCAGACTAAACAGTTCCAGTTCTCTCTGCCTTTACTCACATGAGAGATTAGCTGTTTCCCTAATCACTTTCCAAATTCGGACATTCCACAACACATTTCTTTTTCTTTTCTGATGAAACTATTAAAAATGCTTACCTGAGGTACCTAAGCACAGCCTTTAATTCAAAATCACAGCAATTTATTTCCCCTGAATGATACATAGCTTACATTACTTCAGGGATGAGCAAGGAAGAACACAAGTTCTCCAGGAAAGTACTTCAAAACAAATAATCACATTTTGCGTGTTTCATTTTCCCCCTCACCTCTCCATATTTAAAAGAGAACTTTTAAGCAGAGGGCATATACAATTCATTAAATCTATGTTTTGGATACTTGCAATTAAGCTGCAAGGATACATTTTTTTCATCAGAGCAAAATTATTTTAATAGCCATAATCAACAATCAAATATAATCAGTGTGACAAGATAATAACATTTTAGAATCATTGACAATAATTTTCTGCCTTGCCAGCTCACATCTATATGAAGATGATTACCCCCGGAAAAGATGTGCGACTTCAAAGATTTCTACCTCTGTTTCAATACAGTGTTAAGTCATGTATTTTCATTTTTATTCTTCTGTATCCTCACCTTCCCCTCTCCGACTAACTTTTTGAGAGATGTACTTTTGGTCTTTTCCTTTATTTCTACATTCTCCCCCTCTTTATCCATATCTATACCTTTATGCAAGTGATTGGGATAATACATGGACATTCTTCAACAATCTTAAGCATCATAAACCTCATGAAAAGCAAGGGACACAGGTTTGCTTCCCAATGTATTATTTTGGATTTTCCCCCAAATCTGCACATCAGCTTTCCCCATTTATCTTCAACCATGCCCAAGACATGTGTTGGCCAACTTCTCTGTTTCCATTCTATTCCAAGCACCTCTCCAGTGCTATTACTAGGAATCTGTCACAACATGAAAATTACCTGCTCAGTCTCCCACGAATCCTGCTCCTCTGTTGTCCTGTCATTTTCATTGCATTCTTCCACTCAGTCCCCTTACCTCCCACGAATCCTGCTCCTCTGTTGTCCTGTCATTTTCATTGCATTCTTCTACTCAGTCCCCTTATCCCTTATTCCTACCCTGCCTTTGTTTTCCACTTGGAAGTAGCAACACTGAATTCAAGCTCAATTTTCTTTCTCAAGTCACTTATTTTTAGCCTGCTCATACTCTGAAGGTTCTTCCCTTCCCTGCCTGTGGCTCAGACCTTTGGTCCTCAGTTTCTCCTAAGCCCCTTGCCTTTGCTCCTAAGTCTTTTCTTTACCTCTGCCTTACTCCTCTCTTTTTTTACTAGAACAGCTTGTCTTTCCTTGGTCAAAAAGCATTCCACTTTTTCTTCTTCAAATCTTTCAAATTATCTCAGGAACCCACCCTTAGTTTCTCAACATAAAGCTGGAGTGTGTTGAATTTAGCAATGCCACAGTCTCTTCAGAAGGAGCTACTTCCCAATGAAATTGGAGCCTAGACATCTCCAAAAGACGCTTCACCCTCCAGCAGGGAGAATCCTCTGCAGCTAAACACTGGATAGACCTAAAGCCCATCTTCAGTAGGTCACCTTAACATAAGATGCAAAATATATTATTACTATAATAAGAAAACATTAATACTACAATTGCAGCTTTGATATTGAGTGCTTTCAGAGGCTAAATATTCCAAGAAGACACAATTTCTTCCTGCCTCCCATTTACAGGGTATTTCCCAATCTGAGATAAGTTTCCATGAACTAACAGTTTTTCTAAGCAAAAGAACTGAACTCTAAACTTTGTTTCACAGTGTGCTGGGACCCAACAGTTGCTAGTGTTCCCAAAAATGTGTCTTTACATATTTTCTTTAATGAAATTGATAATTTATAATATCAACAGTTTCCTAGAATAGCTTACTGATCTTGATTTAATTAGGAGCAAAAAATCATCTTTTTGTAGTCATGGCTGAAAAAAGGAGAGACCAAGATTTTACAATCCACAAGATGCAAACCGGTCCTGAAGACAAGGCTCTATATTTGATTCTTGAAGTAAATCTAATGGTTCCAAGGAGGAGAAAATGTATCTGGTTACTCAGTGGCTTTCATAACAGAAATTTAAGAAGAAAAAGCCACTTGCTATTGTTTAGATAATCATGATTGCTGAAGGAAGTGGAATTAGGTTGATTTGCAACCTGCAGGAAGCTGTTTTTCAGTCTTCTCTCTAGTCTGCAAATATTCTACAAAACATGTTTGCCTCACCTTTTGAAGAAAACAATTCTATTCAAAACCATGGGACACAGAGCTATGGCAGAGCATGGTTTCATGCTGAGATCACATCACTGTAGAAAGGGGAAAGGACAGGAAGGAGGCAGGAATGTTCAAAGCCTGTGCTGAAGACCAGTGTAGTTGTTCTTCAAGAAAACACCACCGTGTTTAGGATTTATCTGTTGGATCTACTTCTCATGGACACACAATTTCATTAAACTATTAGACTTATGAAAAAGAGACAGGTCACTATCAGACCCATATTGTCCTATCCTTTTTTTTTTTTACCTTGTTTTTCAAACACTGAGCTACTAGAAGCAGTGCAAGAAACATAGCAGTTTTATAAGGTTGTTTATTATTCTTTGTTATAATAACCTTCTTTTCTAGTCATTCAGTTTAAAAAAAAAAAACAAACAAAACAAACCCAACCCTTAAAATGTTTGCAAACACTAACATCAATTGATTATTATTGATTCTCCCCTACGGTGAATGAGAATAAAGAGTGTGATAGAAACTGTCTGGATATAAAAACTGATGACAGCAGTTATAATTCTTGGCTATAGTTCCCTTTTTGCTAGAAAGACTATTTTTTATGAAATTCTGTTGCCAAGAACAGACCTAAGCTTTCCTGTCAGCTGGTTTTAATTTGCAAGAGTATCTGTACTAAAAGCTCAAAACACTACAAGCTAGAAAGGTCTGGACTGTGATTTCGAGAGGTGTTGATAATGCATCATGAAAGTGTAACAAAAAGCTTCAGATGTAAAACACTTCTCAGTATGCAAAGCCCTTCCATCTACAGGTCCTTTCCCGAGCTCCTTGCCTGCTTCTTCCTCCTTTGCCATCAGCTCTGATTATGACATGAACCTTTGCCTGTGCCAACATGAATGAGACATTTTATTGCAATTAGCTGCTGCTAATTTATTACTGACAGCATCTTCCCCAGACAGATGATCAATGCAGTTATAAGCATAGCAATACATAGTGAGATATGAGCTATATCTAGAATTTAAAGTCTGCATAGGCCTGTCAAAAGGTAAGAAAAACAGAAGTAGTATGAATCACATTTTACCAGTAAGAATTGAAAATAGACCAAGACACTGCCAGAAGGAAGTTTGTTGCAGAGCCATGAAAAAGCCTTTCCATCATCTGAGTCTTGGCCCAGCACTTTGAGTGACTGTGTACTTACTTCATTAGAGGCTTTTGTGGGTGGGAGGATCTTGAAGTGAGGAGGAGGGTAGCATGGAAGAGGACATTATGCATTGCTTCTTGGGCCGTGAGCGAAGTTAATTTATAACAGCATTACCTAATCAGAGTTCTTCGGGATTTTTTTTTTTAACTTGTTTGGGGTTTATTTTAAGTGACACAAAAAGTAGCAAGAAGATATTATAGTACTCAAGAAGACTCAAAGGTATATTGCAGGCAGTCACAGCCCTAAGAGTGCCTTTGAACAGGACAGCACAGTAACAGACTGGATGGTATTCTTTGTAAAATACATATTTCCTATATAGGAAGCGATGGAAATATAGATTTTTTTTTTTTAAGCCACATGTGGGTCTTTCAGACATTTTACAGACTCAGGCCAATGTCAATGCAGTAGCACAGACTCACATTCTAGATATGGCTGCATTTGAAAGCCATCTTTCTTTACAAGGTGTATAGAAGCAGAGGTACATCTCTACCTACTATAAGGAAGAAAGATCTTGTTGTTAAATTATGAGGCCAAGAATAAAAAAACCTGTCTTTAGTTCTACTTAATTTCAGTTTATTTACTTACACCTGTCTTTAGACAGCTGCTGGAAATGGTACTTTCCTTTGCCTCAGTTTCTTCCTTGAGCCAAGTTATTAGTGGGAAGAAGTTAAGGCATGACTTCAAGTTTGTTTCCTTGTTTAAAGAACTCATTTCCATCATTCCAGAGAGGTTCATGACCAAGGTCATTGCAGCCATTCTGGAGACAAAACAAGTAATTAAACTATGTCCTCAGTCTGGCCAAATGGCTTGACATAAATAACTTGTTAAAACAGACTACCTGAAAGAATATCAGCAGTGACATCCATGCAAGGACTTAAAAATACATTCTGAACCATAAGAATTAAACCTTCCAGCTAAGATGAAGGTAGTTACCAATCCCAGCTTGAATTCTTAATATTCCTCTAGAACACAAGACATCACCTAAAATTTGAAATCTACATGTTTACCTTCAAACTCATTCTTTGTTGTCACCTTGACTGCCTGGTTTGTCACCTGGCTCCTAATTAGAAAGGCATTTCAGCACGGCCAGCACCAGTCCTTGCATTACATGTTCTGAAACGTTTAGCAGAGTGTTAACCAGGTGCTGAAAGCCAGGTGAATTCACAGCACCACAGAAGCTCTTATGGAGCAGCAGCAGCACTTTCTCAAAGCAGGTGGAAGGCAGGGAAGGCTGACTGGGAGCAGAGAGGGAAGGCAGCGCTGTGACTGACTGGCACAAAGCAGCAGAGGGAACCCAAGAAAGCATGGGGATGGAAATAGGATGACAAATATAGGACAAGATAGGCTGACCACTGTATCTTGATCAAAACCCCAAAATTCTAGAATAAAAAGAGGCAGCAGGGGGTACAATAATTTCTACCCTACTCACTGGAGACAGCAAAAATAGGAGAGCTCAACCAAGGATGAATTTTACCAGAAGTTTTCATTGTACCAAGTCAGATCATCAGCCAGTATAAGTCAACACAATGGAGCTCCACTTACACGCACAAAACCCCCAAACCACCACAAATAATTCACTCCCTTCATACCCTGCCCACAGCTTAGATTATTAATTCCTAAAATCCATTCCAAAATCTTTGTTTTCCAAGCAATTTCATTATGAACGTGCACTTGTATCACTTAGAGATGCCCCATGCACTCTGTCAATATTTAAATTACTTTTCAATAAAGCTTAATAAATAGGAAAATATAGTATTAGGAATGGTTTTGAACAGAAAAAGAAAACCTACATGAGTAAATGCTGACTTTCATATATTTGGTTTCATAACAAAAAAAAATTTCTAATTTTCTCTGTAAGTAATGTGCCTTTCAGTAAAATCTTCAATGTATGATTCAGTTTTTTTAAAAGCATTAAAAAATGTTTTCTGAAGTTACAAAAGAGCATGACAATACAAAGCAGGACGAACCCAAAATTTTTCTAAGTGCTGCATGCATTCCTCCTGTCAGTTGAGTGCCTCATCTTACTGCATGTAAAATCCAGTCCACAGGTCTTGGTCTTGTACCACAGCAGCTTTATAAATGGGCTTCTACTTAATGATCATTTTGTTGGAATTGGAAAGGGCTGTGCACAACACAGCTGCTCAATTTCCAGTGAAGCCTTTATGGTTGGCAACAATGTCTTTTATAGGGAAAAAATTAGGTTTGGGCCCTTAGTCTTAGTGTGTCTTTATTGTTTTAATACGCCAGACTCATTTTTCCATGTAAAAATAGTATCTGTGCTTGCTTGGGAGCTGAGAATGGAAAACGATGGCTGAACATTTAAGTGCTTGCACTGCCTGAGCTGACATCAGTTTTGGGAAAGCAGCTGAGTGTTCATGTTACCCTGCAAGAGTTTTAGGCAACCAAATATGAAAATCTGCTTCTAAACTGAAACAGATCTGCTAATTTTGTGAGAAGAGGTACTATAAATATTGGAAAGAAGAAGAAAGGAAGTCCAAAATGTGTCCAGTAGACAAGCAATTGCTCAGTTCTTCTGCCCTTTATCAATCTAAGCAAGCATTTAATACTGAGATGGAATATCAGAAGAGATTAGGTTGAACAGAGATAAACTTGGAGTTAATTAGAAATCATGCTTCATGTTATTCTTCTAGTAACAGCTGTTTTGAAATATTGCTATAGGGATGATCCCACTGCAATGCTGGCTTTTGAAAGCCTTCCAAATCCTGTAAAATGTATTAATCTGTGACATTCATATGAATAGCACAGACAAACGAAAGCAATTACTTTCTCCTCTTTGTTCTGATTTGTTATCTTGGTTTGATGTCGAGAGCCTATGCCAAATATCTATTCCTGATGCTTCTATGATTTGATTTCAGATTTATTTCCTTTAAATTATGTGGTCTATTTTGGGGCTTCAGCTAATGGAAAAATAAAGACCGCTAAACAACTTCACTACGTAGGAAAAAATATAACTTTCTTCCTTCAGTTATCCCTCAGGAACTCTGGATTTGGAGGTCTTTGTTAAGCTAGTTGTTGAAATAATTTAAAAAATAAAAAAAAAGCCACCCAGTGACAGGAATGAAGAAAAAGGGAGGAAAGATGTTTTTCTGAAGTACTGCAAAAACTGCTACCATAGTCAGTCTGTGCAAAAATCAGAGTGGAAGGGGAAAATGCTGCATATCGTAATTGAGATAGATTTGTAGAAATGGGCAGGAGAACTGCAGCAGAGAGCCTGCCTGCAGAATTCCTGAGCCAATCCAGCAGATATCCTGCCTACTTTGTTTTTTCTATCACTGATTAAATGTAATGAAGAAAGAGGCTCTTCTTTCTGTCCTGAAGATGCCACATGAACAAGGCTTGGGTGTGGGGGCATGAGAGGGAGCGGCACCACAGACAGCTCCTGCTCCTTTACAGCAGGAGGATGCTCTCAGAGACATTTTGAAACCACAGCCAACCTCAGGCTGGCCCACAGTACACTGCTATGGCTCTGCTGCTAAAGCATCTAGGGGATGCTTGCATTCCTCAGGAGCCCTGCTAATGTAAACCCTACTCCCTAAGGATGTTGCTGAGCTCTGCCTGGCCATCCCAGCAGGGCTGGGGAGGAGAGAGAAATGAGGTGTGCCCAGTCCCTCTTCACAGGGACAAGGACATGCAGGCTGCCCCAGGTTCTGCTAACATGCAAACTGGATTTGGCTTCCCATACCACAGCAACAAGAACTTTCTTCTCTGGGAAGCACCTAGAAAAGCCTGACAAAGCCTTCACCAAACATATTTTGAAGTAATGGAAACAAGAACCATTTTGTAACAAGTGTAAGGAGTTGAGAGGAGAGGACTGTGATAAGGAATGACCTAGAAGTAGTCACGGGAAAAGCAAGGTTAGAGTTAAGTCTTTAAAAGTCTCAGAGCCCAAAGCTCCTGCTCCTCATTTTCTTTTTCTCTTTAAAGCAGCCACATTGACCTGGCTGTAATTTGGATGCTAATTTTTTTCTGTCAAAATACAATTTGCTAGGAAAGAAGAAAAGGAAGAAAATGTCATTTTGTTTTTTTTCTTTTAAAGCCTACTGCCTGCATTCTCCTTGAGAAAGCCAACAGGCCTGAGAGATTAGTGCCATCACAGCTACATGGACCAGTACTTCATAAATACAAATAAATCAGTGACCTGAACCACACTTGCTCAGCACAGTCCCAAGCCTTGCTGCCAGAAAAAGATTGCAGCAGAAAAAGATTTGATCCAAAAGGCCAAATGGCTTTGGATTATACCCTAAGCCTGCAGCATATCTTCTGTCCCTGGCACTATGAAACAACATGTGAGGGGCAAGGCTTCCAACTGCCCTGGATCAAAACTCAAACAAATGGCAGAAAGGGAAGGGGCAGTCCAGGACAGGAGAATCTGACAGATGCAAGCCTGTTGGGAGTGCTGTTCTCCATGGACACAGCCAGGAAGACAGGAAAAGAGGAGGCAAGAGCAGGGAGGAAGCGGGGTGAGCACACCGGCATTAAAAATAAATAGTTGTGTCACATATTGTGTACAAGGCTTCAAGACTAGTGTTTGCAGCTGACAGGGGTTTCAGGGAGGTTTTTTACTGTGGCTATTTTTTCCCCCTTTTAATGCATACATCACATTAGCCCAAAGTGACAACTCCAGTCATCCGTGCTGCCAGAGCAGCAGCCCTGCAGATCCCCTTCTGTGGATTCTGCTTGCCTGGGCACCCTGACACTTCCTTCGTGACAGCTCTGGAGACCTCAGGACACGATCTTTCCCTAATGCACGCACAAGCTCCCAGTAATGCTGATCCTCAGCTACCCAGGCAAATCAAGCCTCCCCCACACCCTCCTTTTTTTCTCTTTTTTTTTTTTTCCTGTGTCCACAGCAGGTATCCTTTCATGAGAAATTGGAATCCCATGTTGCTAAGTCACTCAGTCTTTCACTACATGCTGGAGGGGATGTCTGATGTTTCTGTCTGCTGGTGCTATTCCTGGCCCAGTTTTCTCACAGAACCTTTAGAAAATGACATCCAAGAAGTAGCTGTTCATAGTCTGCCACAGAACACATGAGTAGATATAAAGGCATAAAATTCATGACTGGATTCTCACATTAGATTCATGTTTTCCATTATTTCACAACACCTGGATGCATCTCTTTGCATTTTGCATAATTAGGCAGAGTCAAATTTTACAAGGAATCTTCAGAAGTCACATGCCCCATCCCACTTACCTGTGAAGAGTGCTGGGTTGCTAATCCACTTAGGTTCACTTATAAAAACCCCAGCTAACACCCTCAAGTCTTTTAATCTATTTCTAGGGATTGCCATCACCTGCAAATTTGAACAAACCCAGAATTTTCTGAATGACTCATCCCCAACAACAGGGAACAGCAAAAACTGAGCTCCCATCACAGGAGAAAAGCTAAGAGTACCCCCTAGTGTTCTGGGTGCAACCTGAAAGTCTGGCCAGAGTGAAACCAGAGACAAGCTCATTTTAGAACATGGCCTTTAGTCACTTGGCATCCATTGTCTCCCTCTGGAAAAGGACACCTGTCACAGTGTGATTACCTGAATATGCCTCCAAACCATCATGTACCCACAGCTTGGTGCGTCACCACTTCCAAGTAGAGGAATCAATAACCACCTTTATGATTTAAATATGCTCATGTGGATTTACACCAACCAACCCTTCTTTGCATTGGAAATGGCTTAAGGGTGCTCCCAGTCACCTCAAGCTGCTCAGATGACAGGTAAAAGTCATTAGGGTTTGGGTAACTCAACAGCTTTTGATGCTTTATGGATCTCCTGTGAGAGTCGTGCATCTTAATTAATCTGTCAAGTGCTTCAATATCCACAGAGAGAGGGTGCAGTACAATGCAAGGCAGGTTATTTATAACTCTCCCTCATTCCTGCACACAAAGCCACATTAACTCACATTAAACCTTTTCTTAATGACAGCAAAGTTAAAAAAATGGTGCAACTTCTGCTAACTGAATCCATTCCAGACACCTGTTTCTTGCCCTGCCAGGTCAGGAGACCAGCAGGTTCTGCCATTAACCTCCTGCTGCGAGAGCAAAGCAAATCTTTTCACTTTTCTGGGCTTCTCTTCCAAGTCATCTCTCTAGAGATGTTCTTCCTGTCAGGGTGTATTACCGTGTGCATTTACTAAGGAGTAGTAATTATTTTGTCAATAACAAAGGAAAACTATTGTTAATCATAACAGCATCTTAACATACTTTGTCTTCCTGGCTTTTTCTGGAAATAACAACAACTGGAAGGCAAGTTAAATTTAAATCCAGGGAGACACATGTGGAGTGCAGCACCCAGCAATATGTATGCAGAGGATAACATGCTTGAGCAGCCTGGCCAACACAGTACTTGCAGTAGCCCATCCATCAAGGCTTAAGTTATAGCAGATGATGCAAATTTAATGATTAAATATAAAAGCTTAAAATTCCAGCTAGTAGCAGCAGCTTATGAGGTGGTAGGGGAGGGCAGTCATGAAAGCCTGTCACCTAAACTTCATCTTACACTGGCAAAGTATCTTCCTGGAGCAAGGCAAGCGTGTTAATAATGCAGCAGTGCCAGCTGAGGGAAACGGCTGGTTTGTAAAAGCAATTCTGACTGTAAGGGTCCAGGAAATGGAATCTCAACAGGATAAGCCACATTTACAAGCTCCTGCTAATATGGCTCCTTTAGCAAGCCAGAAAATAACTTACAAACAGATCACAGTTTGCACTCTGGCAGCACACTTAATACATGCTCAAAGTGCCCAGTGTGGTGGGAAATACACTGCAATTATAGAGACAGTGCAACCTGTGCAGGCCAGGCCACCCAATGCCCCTTGTGGGTCCTTCAGAACTTCTGGTTCTGCAGGGCATGACTTTAACACAAAGCTCACAGTGACTTTTAGTGCAGACCCTGTAAGATGCAAATTCAGCACATCCTGTGATTTTTTTTCTGATTTCTAGGATGTTTACTTTTTCCAAGAGATCGTTTTGCAATTTTGCTGTGATTTGAGTTGGTCCAAATAGCTTTGCTATTAAGTTATCTCATTGCTTGTACTGAGGCTCTAAGTGCAGCTCTGTGATGTTTAAAACCAGGAAATGAAATTAAACAATGTCTGAAGCAACAGAAGATGAGCTGGAATCTTCTGGTTTTCCCTTAATCTAGGGTTCAACGTTGCCCCTCACCTGCTTCCTTTACCTGGTCTGTCACATGAGGTAACAGCAGTTATCCAACAATCTCAGAAGTAAATTGTAAGGACTAGCTTGTCAACACTCACTTAAATCCACATAAATTGCTTTGAGCAAAGGAAGCAATAAAATGCTGAACAGCATCACTGCTGCTGTACCCAAATGGACCCTTATATTGTCTCGCCAACCTAAAAAGATGCAGACAAGATCAAAGCTCTGTTTTGTTTGGGTTTTTTTTTAATGGGCTGCATAAGTATTGTTGTCACCTAACACATGAAATCTGTTGGAAAAAAATAATATCTATCCCCAAACATCTTGAAATATAACTAACCACTCCACAGTGCACAAATGGTCTGCTGTGGGTGCTCCCCTCAACAATCAAACACAGGAAAGTGAAGAGGAAGGGAAAAATCAGTACATACTGAGAAAACCTCTCTCCAGAACTACCAGATGCCAATGCTGTAGATTTCTCTGGAAAGCTGGATCATCTTTTATTGCCCCACTATTTGATGAGCTTACTTCCCTTTTCAACTGGCCTGTTCCCTGCTCTACTACATGTGGTGAGAGTCGGTGTTTTTGTATCGCTGCGCACGCTCGAGCTCAGCAGCACGGAGCAGCTTTCCAAGGAGTAATGGGAGCATGCTCCACGTGCCATCAGGTGTACATAGCACAGAGCCTGAACGTGTCACCACTCAGGGTTACACAGCCCTGAGCAAAACACAACCCAGCCACGGCTTGTTCTCCTGTCAGAAAGCTGAACCCACAACACACATGAGGCTCGCATAAAAAGATAATGCACCTTTTCTAGCCACACTGAACACAAACAAGCAAATGGAATATGTCCCACCACTTACTCACACTCCAATTCCCTTGTGTATGCCCACTGCTCCAGAGTACATTCACAGACAGCCCACCCTTCTCTGCTGCTCCCCCACCACACAATGCACAGAAATCACACTTCAATTCCACACTGAGCCCCTCTGGCTCTTAGTGACCCTCATGCCAAACCCCACGCTGCTGGAAATTCTGCTGTGGCTTCAAGGAGCATTAAGGAAAGAACATTTTTGTTAAATGGAGTCACACAACAATTTATCGAATGCGGAATTTCTCACATCATTGCGTGACATCAATTTTCTGTGACAATATCTGCAAATACGCAGGATGCTGGGGGGTGGTGAATGGTGTCAGGCAGAAGGCATTTGAAATGAGAACTTGTGGGTCAGGGATAGCTGGTTGAACCTCTCTGATGAGAGATGGGGTTCAGGAAGCCTGAAGGCTTCTGAGGGGTTGCTGCACCAGCTGTTAAATACTAATATTTGTGTATACAATTACAGCAGTTTTGGCCCTGTTTCAGTGACCCTTCCTCTCTACACCATCACCAATTCCAATTTAACAGGGATTACTGATGGTACAACACACTGGGAAAACACAGGACTTGTCCAGGTAACAGCTAGGAGGAATGCCTTACCTCAGACTCAGTGGAAGATCAGTGCAGATGGTTCTGGAGCTTCATTAAAGAAAAAGGATATGTGAGATCATGAAGAGCTATTAAGCTTACATATTTCTCCCAGTTTATCAAGATGATCAGTACACAGGCAAAGAATTAGCTGTGAGGTTTCTGCCTTCTGGTACCTGCTGTCAAATGCCCTAGTTTGGCTGGTATAAAACTAATGCCAGCTGTACCCTAATAAAGAAAAAGACCTTGGACTTTACATGCATAACCGAAACCCAAATTACACTATAAACCTGCTGTTGTGGCATTTGTTCTCTCAAGGGTATTATAGTTCACAATAAACTGGAGGACAACAGAGGAAGATACAGATATCTTTGTTGCACAGACCTAAAAAACACATGTAGGCCAGTATTTTGAAGATTAAGTCAATAATGCCAACTTCCTACATGAATTGTGAAGTGGGAATTAGCTAGCAAGAATTGTATATGTATCTTTCTTTTAACTGTGCCTGTCTTTCCCCTTGCAAAAAAATGAACAACTGCCAACTCCCCACCTCTCTCCCACCAGGAACTGGCTGCTTTTCTCCATCACTGGCATTATCCAGTCCTGACTGTGCCCAGGAATTTCACTGCCTGTCTCACTGATGCTATTTCTCAGCAGTCCTTCGTACATATGGGACATCATGTTCTGCCCTCAAGAAACCCACAGCATGAGAGTCAGGAATCTATTTTAAAAGATTAGGTATTCCCCAACCATGAAGGAACAGTATTTCTGGCTATGTGTATTTCAGTGCATATTCCCTGGCAAAATAGGACAGTGGAAAGGGGATGAAACCAGGACTTACTTGATATTCTAGTCCTCTAGGACTAGAGGACTAGAATATTCTAGGCTGGTAAAACAAAATATTTGACAATTAATCTTCAGAAGCAAGTGAATTGACCAAGCTGCTGCATCTGAGTAGTGGTTTAGACAGATACCTCTGTAAACTTCTGCTGTCCTACCCAAAATTGTGACAAATGGATTTCAGTAGTTCTGCTCTCAGAGGATATGAGACTTCAACAGAAAGATGTGTGGGTCTCCAGAGGTCCCTTCTGCATTTACAGATGCAAGAGCTTTGTCTTTATTATGAGTACAGGTTGATCCCAGATGAGTTACCTAGTGTTGTCACCCATCATCAACATGCCCCCATGACACAAAGGTATCTCTCCATCTCTGCAGCAACTCACATTTTTGGGATCACTTCAACAGCTGCTTCAAAACATAGTTAGTTGTTTACAGGTAGAAAGGATAAATTTTCCATGCGCTGTAAACTCCACGTCAAACACATTACAAGAAACTGAGAACGGAAAAAGCTATGGACTGAGTTTTTACAAGGGAGTCTGGCTCAATAATGAAAGGTTCACAACTGCTCTAATGACTGAAAACAGCTTTGGACAGAGCACACAATTCACTGCTCCATGGACACCAGAAAATAAATTTTTTAACCACTGAAACAAGCCACAAATTATCCACCAATTTCAAAAACAGCATGACTGTGGCCTACACTGATATTTTCGCTGAAAGGAGGAAAATATGACAAGAATAATAGTCTTGCAGCTGAAGCACTGAACTCCAAGGACTTCTGTGTAGCTCCTGACACTTCAAGGAGCTTCTCATTTTACTCAGACAAATCACTTCAGAGTAAATTCATGTCCCCTGAAATGTGACTAAAAATACATATAAAAATTGCAAAAGTCATTATATACATGGGTTTCTCATTATTCCATGTGAATAGGAACAAATAGACCACAAAAGAAAGCAGTCTTTCAATTGTGTCTGAATGCTTCTAAATACATACTCCTGTACAATAAACAGACAAACTCTACACTAGTTTTTTGTTCAGCCACTTTGAAAGGAGCACCTTACTTTTGTCCCCAGGTTAAAATACAAAAAAAAGGGTGCACACTGCTTTGTAAATATAACCCTCTATGACAAAGAAGTCTATTATGAGTATCTTGATGCCCAAGTTAAAAGGACAGCCTGACAAGAAAATTGTATCATCCAGTTTGCTAAGTCTCTACCTATTTCTAAAAGTTTTATTCTGCACACCAAAGACCAAAACTTGACTTTTTTCCAGAATAGAGCCAGTGAGCAGATTTGTAAACACAGCACAAATAGGTTGTCCTTGCTCTCCCACCAGTCTTGCTATTCATTATTAGCTGCTTGGGAATTGGTTTCTTAGGGAGCCACATTATTTTCTCTTGTGATATTCCTGTTATCTTGCCAATGTCCTTTTTCCCCTTAGTTTGGTCTAAGGTGAACATAGTGATTTTAAGGCCACAGCTGAGACCTGTGGCCTGAATGCAGCCTTAAACATTAAGTTCTTTCCCGAAATCTGCTAGTATTAGAATCATAATGAGAATAAAAACCAAAGCTGTCTTGACCCACTTCATTGGCCCTTTTAAATAAGCCACAAGTCTACACATGAAACTGGTAAAAGATACAGGCTTCACGTCACAATCTCACCAGTTCTTTAAATAATGAATCAGGGAAAAATAAGGCAGCAGGCCCTATTCTTTTTCAGAGTCACGACATCCTTGAAGGTGCAGAGGAGTGCTCTCGTTCCAATTTTAAACCAGCAGGAAATGGACTACAGAACTTGGTTTTCTGAATGACCCTAGACTCAATACATGCCTAACAGGCTAAAGCTACTGGCTGACGTTTGCCTTTTTCTTTCACAATTCCATTAAGCTGTACCATTAATGCAGCAAATGAATAGAGGCATCATAAGCCACAGTGCTCTGATATTTGGAAGTTGCCTGGCTCCTGCCCTATTTCTAGTTCTATCTGAACAGAATTTTCAAAGAAACAGACTTAATGAATCATGTTTAGTCATGCCTGAATGCTCACTGACATTGTAGCTTAAAAGCAATACCTGCTCTCAAGGGACATTTTTGCCATATCTACATCCCACACCACATTCTGGATTGTGTTTATTTATTTCCTAGAATCACATATACTTCACTAGTGAGCAAATACAATTTTCATCAGCAGTTCAGTCCTCCCCAACCACAAATGGGGAATAGTGCTAGCCTATCTCTTTTGCAAATCAGTTTGAGACATGCTCATGGGGAAAGCTGTTTAACACAACACTACTAATCTTTGACATTGATTTCTAGGGAAAAATGAGCAGAACATCATCTTTTTCTTTTCCCCTCTCCAACTACCTGCCATTCCCCTATTTCAATTAGGTCAACAACTTACGAGGAATTAAGTGCAAAAAGTTATTAGTTGAAACTGAAAGGCCAATTCTGCAGCTTGACTCAATGCTGTAGAAACAGGTTCCACTGGACTGGGGTTTGTGTGAGCAGATCAGAACCTCCCTAATACTGTGTGAGACAAGAAACAAAGTAATAGAACTCCATTTATAGGATTTGCTACTCAGCACTGTGGAACTTTCAGACACAAGTGTCTCAAGTTGGGCTTTCATTCAGGAATTGCACTACCTCACTGCTCCTTGCCCCAGGCACAGAACCCAACAGCCAGAGTGTGACCTTCAGTCCATCAGGATAAGGGTTTGGAAGGATCAGACCCAGCAGAGCTGCTCCTGCTACACCTGCTGCCAATGTCACCTCACAACTGAAACACTGATTTCTAGGGAAGAGCACTGAATACCAAGATCTAGCACTGGTCTACGAATTTCTCAGGAACACTTTGCTTTCCTCACTAATATATTGTTTTCCAACCCCTGAGAGTTTTTCTTTAATTTCATTGTAGGCTGGTTACATTTGATGTTCTTTTCACACAAATGTGCCCTTGACCTGGCCACATTTTTTTTTCTTTAAAACAACAAAGTCCATCATAAAGGATGAAAAAAGCCACTCGTTCCTGACATCTGGTAGGCAGCCTCACACATCTGACATTCTACAAAGCATTAATATCAAAGCCTGACAGAAGTATGCCTTGTGCAGCAGGGATCAGACTGAAAATTAATGTGCCACTTACAAACGGTAAAGGCATAAAACTGACTAATCTAATTCCATGGTGCAAGGAACAGCTGGATCAGCTGAGGGCAGGTGTATGAAAGGAGAGCCAGACACCCCTCACTGAGGCATCACAGGGGAGGTGGGCTGAGAATCAGCTCCAGGCATTCCAGGGAGCCAGGCAGATGCCATCAGGCACAAACCTGGCTGCAGGGAGTCCCTGTAATCCTCTCTAGGTCTCAACAGCATGTTCTAGATGATTACATAAAATGGTGATGAAGATTTTATTTTAATATGCTTTCTTCTTTGACAATCTCTCATTTCAAGCAAGTTCTATCTAAAATAATTCTATTATTTTTCCATTCTTTTCTAAGTGTCACAGAGCACCTGGTCATTTCTGGCCTAACCTTGCTGATTTCAGGGAGAAAAAATATGACAAATCCTCCTCTTTTAGACTTATCTGAAAGCTCTACAAAGGCCTCTCTCTGAGCAAGCTATATAAAAATATAGGTTTGCCCAATTTGTTTTACTGGAAAAATTAAAATAAACAAGCAAACAAATAAGGTATCCAAAACCAAGCAAAATTATCATGCTAATGAAGTAATAATGTATCTAGAAATTTCCATCAGCTGGGGAAGGGAAAACCATGTCTCATGACACCATCACTTTGTGTTCAATGCACAAGACTTGGCATACTATGAGCATACAACATTTGGCAATTACATATTCAAAAACATGCAAGGACAGGGAAAAATCTCACTCAGATCTTTATTCTTCCATTTATGATTTGAAGAAAGAGTAAGTAGCAGAGGACTTAAAGTGTCAAATCCTAAGTTCAGCTACCTGCTTTTCCTTTCAGTCTTCCTTCTGTTGCTCCCAGGTAGTATTTAGTTGTTGCCAAGCAGCAGAAAGCTAATTAGCACAATGTCATGTTTCCTTGTTTTCATCTCTTGCTCCTTCCCACTTACATGCACACTGCTCCTCAACATTCCCAAAATAAAGGTAAATTGGCTGCAAGAACGAAGAGAATTGAAAGCATAGTTCTGCACTCAGCCTATGGAAACACTCCTTCCTCTAGAGCACTTGCTGTTATTAATGCAAATCGCCATAAGCTTTGGTCACAGAGCACATTAACATCTCCAGCCAAGCATTTGCTGCTCACCTGCCCCCAAACCAGCCAGCTGAAATACAGCAGGTATTCCCCCACGAGATACCCTCACTGCAGCACTGGTGAAGCTCCTGTTGAGGGAAGTTTAGAGAATTTAGCATTTGTGCTGCAGTGCACATAGCAAAAAAAAAAAAGGCTGTCAGAAAAACACAACAACTTCTGTCAATTCATTTGCTAGGGTGAAAGAGATGCCTTATTCTAAAGCTATCCACTCTAATCCACTTAGGCACATCACCTTCTGACCATTTTGTATTTCTTTGCTTCCAAACAATAGTAATCTTTTTCAGAGTCTGGAAAGCAAAAAGATTTTTTTCTTCCAAGCTACACACTCACTTTGCATCAGCACTCTTTTTTTAACTCAGCAATACATGTCCCTAGTAGCATGAGAAGAATTTATTCCCTTTTCACAAGACTCAAATCTATTTCTGTATTTGAAATAGCAGAAGGTCCTAAAAACAACTACTGCAACCCTTACACACGGGCACAGATGAGAAAGGGATCCCAGAATGCAGAAACTGACTGCACATACAAATCTAATAAAGGTAAGGGGGTAAGACGGTCAAATAAGGCAGACAAGGAAATGCCAAGCAGAGTCTGACTGCACTGAGACTGAGATCATCCACTTACAGCACAAGAAGGAGGGGAGTTTTCCAGCTCTCACAGCCACCATTTATCACCATTAGCTAAAACACTTGAATTCTCCACCTTTTTTCCCACCCCCAGTGCTTTTGCTAAGCTCTAGATGTTTGTGACAAACCAGAGGCTCTACCAGAATTTCTGCTTGCAAGACCATGGCCTAAAGTGAGCCCAACAGCCATTTAGAAGTTAGAAAAATCAAGAGTTATGAAATTCACTGTGTCTGGCATGAAAGCAAATTCCATTGTTGCCTTTCTGCAGGAGAGCATGAGTTCCTATCTCTTTCTCAAAACTGCTGACATACCACCTTCCACTACATGGGGTTTTTTTCAAAACATACAAAGGCATGTGTTACAAAATAAGACATTTTGGCCATTTTGACCCAATTACATGCTATTTTGGCTGTAGCATTAATGGCCATGGCATATCCAGGGTTCCTGGCCCATAAGATTAATGAAACCAGGTCATTTTCCAAACATCTCCCAAAGAAAGTTCAGCCACGTGGCTACCATGACACCTAAGTGAGAGCTGGGAAGAGAAACACTCCAGTCAGTGTTGAAAATATTTAATCCCAGAGAGTCAGTCAGAGAGCCAAGTCCACTTAGAAGAGCATAACACTAATAAGTGCATTGTATTGTGTTTCTTGCATCCACGAGCTGCAGAGTTGCTCTTCATGTTCAGGCAGCTTGACTATCTCGGTACAGTTCCCTGTCTGGCAGGGAGGAGAGGGCTGGGTGTGTGCAGTGAATCTGTCACTTGCAGCAGACAAGAACATCTTGTACTTGAGCTCTTGTTGAGTAGGTTAGAAAGGCAGACAAAGCGGCAGACTTATTAGATTTTTTTTTTTTTAACTGAGGTATTGAGAAGTAAAACCCTTATAACATTCTATTAATTTAAACAGGTCTGTGCAAGATATCTCCTGTCTTCATCAATAGGAATAATAACATTTAAGGGTTAATATTGAAAATAAAAACATTACAGTCTAAACTGAGCTTTGAAGAGATTCCAGCATTCCTAATCCTTATTTTTTAGGCAGTCATCACTAAAATCAAAAGACTCATCTGCAAGCTGGAATAGCTGAAAGTAAGGAGACAGATTGAACCAATTCAATATTCCCATCTCTGCTAAGCAACAGACTAGAGAGGCAAAAAAGTAGTTTGCAACAATCTGATGGGCATTTTGACCAAGGAGGAAAAGGTCAAGCGAAACTAAGCAGCACGTAAATAGAAATAATGAAAGGAAAGTTTGGTGAGGCTAAAAAAAAAATTGAATTCAATTCTTTTGCTCTGGAATTCTCCATTAAAGAAAGTTAAATAAGCCCCTTATAATACCCTGAATAACCCTGATCCTCACAGTTGCAGCAGGATGTACAAACACACTTTTTGGCATTTCTCACTTCCAAGATTCGTAAGGATAATGTATCTGATATGCATCTGTAGGAATTTAGCATCTGATATGCTAAAACCCTAGGGGTAAAGCACCACCTAATAACTGATTTGCTCATCTTTAATACCGGTATGAGTTGTGTACACATGTGAAGAATTAATAGGATTTTCTGAGCAAGAAGAACAACTGCTAATGGTCATTATACTAGATCAGAGGACTGTAACATCGTGCTCTTGAACAAACATATGTTGTTCAGGGAAAATAAGCACCTTTAAAACCCAATGGCTGTGTTAAATCCCATGACATCTGTCTAAGTATCTATGGGGTTTTAAAGGCAGCTTCTGAACCTTGTCAGTCTCACAGCATTGCTGACACCACTATTTAAAATTAGCAGACCTGAGAGAACTTTCTAAAACTCAGCTTTTCAGACTTTTTACTTGGTTTCAGACTGTAAGCTTTGCATAACTATTGAAAAGTCATGGCTGGAGACACAAGAAATGAATGCAGCAGGCACTGCATATTTCTGAAGAGCTACATCTCGCCCCCCTCGCAGTGATGTGCCTGCCGCATGTCTCTGCATGAGTCATCAGTGCAGGGGAAATACCTCCAAATTAGCAGATTAGGAACGGCAGATCCTGCAGACTTGGGCACACTGTCACAGCTATGATCCTTCCAGATCCAAGCCCTTGATGCTCATGCAGCTCTGATGACCTCAGGCTGCATGGCTTTGGACATGCTCCTGCCAGCATCAAGCAGTGCAGGCTCAGCACAATGCCCCACCGGGACAAAAAGCATTCTCCTTCAAGACTCTACTCTTCTTTGGGCACACGAGCCAGTGGCAAAGTGGGGAATTCAGATGGGGAAGAGGGAATGAAAGGCACACAGTGCTGGTGCACCCACCTAAACCAGCAATGCCTTCAGAAGCAGGTCCTGGCCCTCATGCACATCCATACCCTCTTGTATTTGTGAGGTTCCCAGACAAAGGAAGGAAATTATGAATCTGACTCCATGTTCTTACAAGACTAATTATTTTATGATACTATATTATATTAAAGAATACGAAACTAAATTATACTAAAGAATACAGAAAGGATACAGACAGAAGGCTAGAAAGATAGCAATGAAAAACTCATGACTCTCTCCAGAGTCTGACACAATTTGGCCCCAATTGGCCAATAAGTCAAACACAATTCACATGAAACCAATGAAACAATCACCTGTTGGATAAACAATCTCCAAACCACATTCCAAAGCAGCAAAACACAGGAGAACCACACGAGACACTATTGTTTTCCTTTTTCTCTGAGGCTTCTCAGCTCCACAGGAGAAAAATCCTGGTGAAGGGATTTTTCCAGAAAATATGATGGTGACAATACCAGGACAGAAACCTATTTGAGTGCAAACCTATTACATAACTTACACTGAATTATGCAATCCTTTAGTGCTCATTAACAAGCAGAGGCTACCACAAGTTACTAAGGAAAACAATCTGAGGAAATGAATAAACATGACCTGTTTTACCCATGCTTTTGGGCCAAGAAATCATGCATATTACCCCAGGAATAAAAGTTACTGAGCTTTAAGAAGTAACAGGTTCACTACTAGTGAAAAAAGACAAAACCAGGAATACTCTTGTTTGCATAAGTTACAGTTTATCTTATTTGGTAGGACTGTAAGTGTCCTAATTGGTTTTAAAAGTAAAATCAATTGTAAATTTATTTAGACCAATTTACCTGCCTGCCTGCTGTACATCACTGGGCCTGTATTGATTGTTTGAGATGGAACTCATTCCAAATTGTATTGATTTGATTCATTAGCAAATTTTTAGCAAAGCATATTTTGTTGTTTCAGGGCAGAAGTACATAAGGCTCCATTTAGAGACTGCAGGACTGAGCAGGGGAGGTATGGAAGGGGGCTAGAATTTCTCAAATAAATGAGATTTACAAGCAGCAATATGAATCATCTGTTTCTGATGAAAGATCATTTTCTAAACAATAAATAAGAAAAGCTAGGACTGGAGAAAGCCTAGATACATTGATGGGGGGAAAAAAATCCAGTTGGTGAAATAAGAATGGGGTGAATAATTCATAAATAGTACAGTGTATTGGTCGTTTTAACAGACATTTTGATTTATGGATTTAAGTGCCTAAAATAGCTCAACAATTTATAAATCATCTTAAAATCAACAGATCATGAGTAGATTTGTCTGGCGTTACAGCAAGGCAGTCGAGCTGCATTTGTTGCCGTGGCAACTGAAGGTACCTCAGTTACCATGGCTACAGCTCCTTTAAAACACGGTTGGCAATTCCTCCCTCCCAACTTTTGTGACTATTTCGAAAAGGAATTTTAAAAACAAAAAAGAGAAATCCTAGTACTCTGTCAACACTTGCACTGAGACAAAAGGTTTGAAAAATGCAAATTTTGTCAACCCACAACACCAGGTTAAAGATAGGCTAATTTTTCTGCTGCAAATCTTCATCTCAGTGAGACACTGTGATTTGAAGAGCTTAGGTCTGGGAATCCACAATCTTGGATTATGAAGAGCTTGATGATTACATACTCAGCTCAATATTTCACATCAAAACCCAGCTCTGCTGCTCACTGGAAGAAGAGGTGCAGAAATTGACTTCTACCACATTGCAAATTCTCTGTATATCAAAGATCCCCACAGGCAGCTGCCTGGATTGCTTAATGAAAGATGGGAAAAAAGGGTCAGAAATCCTGGATTCTTGTTTCTGAGGCAGATGAAGTGGCAACATTCACCTCCCTGGGCTGCAGTCAGCACCCAAGATGTGCTTCCTATTCTGGAAAGGATGGCTCTATGGAGGAAACCATCTACTGCACTCAAACCAGTGTCCTCTGAATTACCCTGAGGTTACAGTGCCATTTATGTTGCTAAACTGCAAGTAATCTGTTTAGGGAAGTTGCTTGCATCTAATGCATCAAGACAGGAAAAGGCTTTTCCATCTTTCCAGAAAATTGTGTGCCTTAATCTGGGACACAGGGCATAGGGCATTCAAAGAAGAGGTCACAATGTGTCCTTCACCTCACTGAGGTTTTACTGCAAATTAAATATAAAAATACTTCAAGCTCTAATTGAGAAATAAATTTTTTTTTAAATAATCACAAGCCTTGATTTTGACATCTTCTGATTCCCAGCTAGCTCTGTGTTTTAAAATCACCTTTAACTTTCCCTCCCTAAGAAATAGTTTTTTGTGCTCTCCCAAAACATTCAGTTGCACATAGTTAATGTTATAAGCAGGTTTATGGCAGCACACAATTGCCACAAATCACTTAAGAATTAGAAACAGAGCAAGTGAAAATAAGCCCTCTGGAGTGAATGCTATTTTTCATCCTTATTTGCTAACAGAATATGTGGCTTGAACACAAGTCCTGCCTTTCTCCTCTCTTCTCCAAATTCACCCCCAATCCCCTCTCATTTTCTCTCAAATTTTTATGCAGTTTTGTGCCTATTATATGGATACTTGCTAGGGAAGATTTCCAGAAGTGATTAATGATTTCTGGCCTTTCACTGTTAATAAGTCTCCAAACCAAAATCTCCTGAAGGGCTAAATTTTAATAAATCATCAGTCCAATCATAGTAAAATATCTGATAAGACTTCCTAGTGCTGAGGACTTCAAAGTCTCATAACAAAGTATTAAGGACACTAGAAAGGGCAGTAGAAATGTTTTCACACTTTCCTTAACCCAGAGCAGCCATTTCCACAGTCGTTGATGTCACAGGGCAGCACAAAGAACAAACCTCTAAGAGCCTACACAGGTCTGAGCACTGCCTCCCATTCTTTACACCCCCCACACAAACACATTTGCTGTGTGTTGGACTCACTGAGCTGCAAGGTTAAAAGTAAGAACATGGCTCAAGGACCAAGCTGGAATTTCACAACCAGATGGCTTTGAACTCTGCAAACACAAGTTCTAGGGGACCATATCTTGGCCAACAGACACAGTACCCTAACAACAGCCCAGCACTCCAAATTTCACAGATTATTCATCCCTGGGGAAGTTTAGATATTAAGATACAGATTTTGAGCACTGTCCCCTAATTTTACCTCAATTCAAGATCTCAAAACTGGTAGTTGTGTACTCAAAGTTAAAACACCATACTTGAGAAACACAAGCTCTAAACACAATCACTTTGTCTGTGGGACAGAAGTAGTACCTACATGTTTTGCTTTACAAAACAGTTGCAGAGATTGATACCTACATTAACATTTCAACAGCAGGTGTAGAATTCCACACTGTTAGATGCTATAGAGTGTTTTAGATTCTTTGTACCACAGATACATAATATTCAAACAGAGCTGTTTCAAATGAAAGATATTTCCTTTATGTCTGGGGTTAGAATTCAGAAACTGAGTTGTTTCTCCAACCACACTTAGCATGTGCACTTGAATAAACCTAAGAAATGAAAACACACCACAGATGATACAGCCAGAAGACAGTAAACAATAATGTATGAGAGGATCTTATCATCCAAGATGTTGAGTGTACTGCAGAACACAAGATAAACATAGTTGCATAATATTGCTAGCAAACCTTTTAAAATATTGTACATTCCTTCTACCTTGTGCAGAAAGCAAATTTTCTGTAGGTTTAGGCTATGACTTACCTTGTGATCCTTTCTGAATATTTTCATCTTTCTTTTGACCTTGACTGCACAAGAGGTTGGTTTTAGAAGTGTTGCATATGCTTGTTGCTTACGCAGCACACCTCCCAAAGGCCTCCTCCTGAACCTTTTGTAGCCCCAGCTGAAAGGGGTCAACAGAGAGATGGACTTGATGCAGCACCAGATGAGAGAGTTGCTCTCACCTGCAAGGGGCTGTAGGGAGCCCCTTTGACAATGCCAAGCAATCAGGTCTGCAGCAATCCCCCTGGAAATCCTCCCTCTGCAAGGCCTCCACAGCTGCCAGCCCTGAACTGCCTTATGGGAGGGGTGATCACCACCTGTAGCTCATAGTAGGGTTGGTGTCACAGGTGCTAGGTATGACTCACCAGTTTAGCCTTAAAATCACAACAAGGACAAGGCTTTTTCATTGCTCTCCTCCGTGTCAGGACAGAGTTTTTACATGTCTGTCGGGCACTACTGTGGCTAGATTGGGTACAGTAGGAGAAAATATTGTACTATGGAAAGAAAGAAAGGATGCTACAACTTTCTCCTTGAAATCAGGATGGTGCTGTCAGCAAGGGTGGTGGCAATGTGCTCTGACTGCCCTGTGTAGCAGCTCATGCCATGGCAGATACCCTCATGAGCCTGGGTTGTACGTTGTGCTTTCTGTAAATATCACATCTATACTTGCCCACAAAACAGTGGAATCTCACCAAAACCAAACTGGGCTGTTTTCCATGAGATGTCAGATAAAGAACTAAAAAATTACTGGGGAAGCAAAGTGTGTGACTGTCTGAACACGAGACTGGCACCTACTGGCCACATTATGATTCCATTTCCTTACTGCTGACACACTGAAGAGTGGAGCTACAGAAATACAGGAATAATTATTTTCTTCTTCAATGAGACAGGAGAACTGATGTTGAAAAAAAATACCCTCAATTTTGCTGGTCTGAGTCAAGACAGACTATACAGAGTCCTTTAGGCTGGATGTGACTTTTAAAAGTGATCTGGTCCAACACCCTGCAGTGTGCAGGGACATTTTCAACCACATCATGTTGCTCAGAGCACTGTCTAACCTGACCTTGAATGTCTACAGGGATGGGACATCTACAACTTCTCTAGGCAACCTGCTCTGGTGTTTCACCAGTCTCATAATGAAAAAATTTCTTTATATCTAAGCCCGATTCCCTCATTAAGTTTAAAACCAATAACTCTCATGTCATTGCAACAAGTCCTGCTCAAACATTTGTATTCATCTTTCTTATATGACAAAGACTATTTTGGAAGTTGCCTAAAAGAGCTACCAACACAGTTTTATAAGTTATGTTGTCACTAATTTGGATATCTAAAATGGCTTACAGCCAGTCAAAACCCAGTACTGACAAAGATTGCTGTCAGTGGAAATTTTGTATGTTCCCATCCTGTGCATTATCCTGGCACAAATCAAGCTGTGCAGGAGCCTCTGCCTAACTAGGGAATGAAAACATCCTCTGCTTTCCAAAATACTGCCTATTTTTTAATACTTTTTGGGTTTTCTTTTTTGTTTGTAATAGTTGCAATTATAAATAATGTGGATATACTTTTATATAATTATATAATAATGTTGGTATTTGATATTTAGGTTTTGTAGAGCAAAGGCACAAAAAGGTCTTAGTATTTAGTAACATATTTAGGCCATCTAGGAGCTTAACAGGACTTTTGTGCTACCCACTGCCCAAAGGTAGGAAAGAATTATGGCCATAATGCTTTAAAAGCACGAACTGCTAGCTATGGATTAAGCCAAGCAAACAATATGGAAGGGAAAGTGCCTACAACACACTGCTAGTCATGAGCTGGAAAAAAAATATGAAGAAATGGTGAAATTATCCAAAATGAAGCAGTCATTGAAATGCCTGAGGTTTAACATCCTTATTTTTAGACACCTTCTTAAGAACTCTGGCTTTTCAGGGAATACATAATCTGTGACATCCATCCATATAAACTGCAGTGAAAACAGGAAATCCTGAGTTCAACGTTTACTGGCACTATAGTGATCCCAGGGCTTCCAGTTTTCCAGGGTGAGGAGTTATTTTGAGTGCCTCTGTTCTGAGGTGCTAAACTCAACTATCACAGGGTAAACACTCAGCTGCTCCCAGAATTTAAATCTCTTTGGAACATATCCCACAGAGTCAGAAACTGAGGTTTCGAAACCCATGGTCAAATATGAAGTAAGTTGGTCTGTAGATTAATTCTATTATAATTATTTTTGCTATAGTATTGCTTTGGGAGGGAAACTGGGTTAAGGCTGCAGACATAAACTGCTCACATTTGGGGCTTGATACGTTCTAGACCTTCCGCTTCATCCTAAGTAGGGGCTGCCAGCATCATCCTACATCCTGCCACACCCCAGCAGCTCTGTGTAAATGTGTGTGGAAGGTGTGCAGACAGACCTCACACCCTGTCCAAGGCTGGTTATGTAGCCAGCCCCCCAACATGGGTAACTACAAAAGATGGCACAGATACTCATTTTCATTTGCCTTGAAGCAGAAGCATTATTGTCTGCACACAAACATGATCTGGAACACACACCAAATACCTTGGCTTGAAAGCCACAGGGAAGAAAGTTGGCCTTGCATGTAAAGTTAAAGAGTTCTACATTCAGGGCAAAGCCTCCCTGTATTTCAGGTGTTTCCTTACAGACTTTTCTTCTCAATACTCCCACACACTGGCGGGGTTCCTCTTTAAAAAAAAAAAAAAAAAAAAAAAAAAAAGGTAAGTAAGCAGGGCATTATCTTTCTAAAGGAGCTGGAGACCACCAAGCACCTTCTCACCCTCTGCCTCCTTCATACCTGTAACAATTTCATTCCTGCTGTGAAGCTGAGGCTGCTGAATCAAACCTCACTGAGGGTGGGCTCCAAAAGGGTGCAGAAATAATGTCTCCAGCTCTATGAAAGGCTTCTAGCACCACTTCAAAAATAGGTTTGAGAGAGGCTGCACACCATATAAGCATAAGCATATGAATTAAGCCACCTTTGGGCAAGTCACAGTGCAGAAGCTTTAACAAAAAGGGAAAAAAAATAGACCAGCAGCAAGTTAGAGAAGAAGGAAGTGTGATTTTCTCAGGGGATAAATCCAGAATAAAGGTGGTGAGGTGAGATCCTGAAAATCCTAACACATGACACCACTACCATTCATTGCTACAGAACTCTCTGCTTCAATTTAGAACAGAAACTGTCCAAAGTCCAAAAAATGTTACCAATGGCCTAACAGCAAAAGATTGAAACTCCTAGTATTAATGGGCAATTAAAGTTCTCTGGTTTATTTTGCCATGTGTTAGTTTATGTTCCATGTATGAAATATTCCATTACTTTCTCAGTTTCTTTAATCCTAAAGCTTTTGACAAAACTGATAGCATAAAATTGTGTGGCATCATCTAAAAATGAGATTAAAAATTATATTGAATTTATGCAGCAAAAGCACAAGCATATGAAAACAGATGTCTAGGACTCCTGGGGTGCTTGAATGTTTAGTGTTTGTTATCTTACAAAAGAAGGAAAACGCCAGAAAATTTCTAAATGCTTAGTTGTCTGTGATGGATAGGACAAAAATGAAAAAGCTTAAGATGAAGATGATTTAGGTCAGGCATTAGGAAGAAAAAATATAGATAAAAAATGGTGAAGTACTGGGATAGATTTCCTGCAGAATTTCTATGATATTCACCAATAAAGATCCTTAACAGTCAGTGTAGCTGCCTTTCAGGAATGATCAAAGACTGCTTTGGGACAGTGAAATGACAGTTTTGAAGGTCCCTATGAAGCACACATTTCTGCAGTCCCTCAAAGATGGAAGGCTTAGTTTCACACATACAGCTCTTTCTGGGTATATGTGTCTCATATACTCGGCTGCAGGAGTCTTGGGGCCCTTTTGGATCAGGAACCTATATATGTTAAGAATTTCCCACTGCACCATTGCTGAGCAATATGAAACATTCCTTGGTCCCACCATACTGTTCCCATTTAGTTCTCACTACCAAACTATGGAGTAGCAAGGAAGCTTTGCAAAATAAATTCACTTCTCTTCTGTGTCAATGTTCCTATTAATTCTCAAGACTTAATCTGTCCTAGATAAAACTGGACGGCTTCCTATGACCTACAAAGAACCATTCCAGCCCTTGCTTGGTGACCACCTGGCTGGCCATGTGGTCCCAGAGGAGCACTGTCCATACCCCACTTCCAGTTCTGATGCAGCCTTGCTTATTCCAGTAACTACCTTGTCAAAGCACATGGCTGCCTGCTAGGACTAACATTTGAGAGATCAGCTTCTAATTTATTTATTGCAACGTCAACACCGAATAACTTAAGCATATTTTCCACAGATGACTGCACTTTTTTTTAACACGCTGTTTCATGTCTGCGTGCCACGAAGCATTCCAAGATTTTTTTGCAAGCTGTCATATATTTTTTGGCATTACATAATCAGTTGATCCATGAGCTGCTAGTGGACTTTTTATCCAACTCTAGAGCAAGCTCTGTCTATCCACAAGGCTCCTTCTTCCATGTGTCTCAGCTACAAAACATGAATTTGAATAATCTTGTGAGTGAACCAGCATGTTTGCTGATGTGAGTTTCTCTATCAATTGTATTATCTTCTCACTGAAAGGCAGACTGCTGAGAGGGTCCTCTCTGCCTTCACTGAGAACAGCTTGCTGCTAACATCTGATTGTGCCCTCATATACCTACACCATACCTATAAAAAAGAACTGGATTTTTTCCCATGCAAATAATTTCCTTTTCATGATCATTGCTCACAGGATCTTGAAACATCTTCCATTAGGATTCTTAATGAAATATTTCAGAGGTTGCTTTTTGACAGAGTCCTAGATTTTGCTCACTTCCCCAGCATTATCTGGTTGTTGGTATCATGTGCCCACATTTAGTCATCTGATCAGTCATACAGATTCAGTATTACTTTCAAAAATTCAGCAAAATTACTGGCACATTAAAAATGAGTCATTTGTTTGAATCAGGGTCCATATCTCTAAGAAAGCCTGGAAAATTGGTCTTGACATAATAAAGTGTTTATGAAGCTAAGTATGTAAGGCAGCTTTCACTTAACCCATACTTTGGCTGAGCTGCAGCAAAAAGATTTGCCTTGTTAAATAATTTGGGGACACATGGGCTGAATTAAATTAATTTTAAATTAAGAGTGGTTAAAGTACTGTTTACAGATTAAAACAAAAACAAGGCAAAGCTTTGAGATTCAAGTCATAGATGGGCAAATGTGGCATTTTCATGGAAGTGCAGTATTTTGAGAGACAAACCTCAATCAGATGACCTACTGTAAAGGAAAGCTGGTAAAGTACTTGAAGAGATACCTTTTAAATAGAAACCTAGTGCTTTATGCAGGTGTAGCACAAGTCTCTGGGCATATTTGAATTACTGATGTTTTGTGGAAAACCAGCTCCTCTGTTGCCAGCATAAGTTATTGAAACTCTTCAGAGCTTAACTTTTTCCTGCAAGTGTGTAGCAGTCATAGACAAAGTGAAAAATTACTACACTTGGGATATTTATATTATTCTACCCATCCACACCCCTCAGCCCTCTCCCACTCCCCCAAAACAAACAACAAAACCCCAAAACAAACTAACCCAAACATAGTAGATCTCACTAGAATCATAATATACTTTTTTGGAAGCTCCACAGCATTGTTTCTCCTTCAGAGACAAAGTTCTGTGGTGAGTTCTATGTTCTCACCTCCCATTTCACTCTTGGCAAGCCCTGGGTCCTCCTAAGAGAGAAGCAGGAAACCTCCTACTGCTCAGGGCCCTGCTCATGCAGACTGAGATGACAACTGCTTAGTTCCTTTTCTCTGCTGGTTCAACAGCAAAGAGATGGTGCCACTTATATAGAGAATTTCCTGATGCTTTAACAGACGTAGCTCAGTCAAAATTTCACCTTCCTCTGCTTTTCATCCAGAGGTTCAGGGTAGAGTACAATTTCCTGAATTTCCCTATAAAAGGATAGGGATTAAGAATCACTTTAAAAAATATTTCTGATAGCAGATGGAAAGGAAAAGGCTGGCAAATCTTGTCTGAGTGTTTTGTGTTTCTTTTCTCCCATCTAGCTTGAGTAGGATTGTTAAATGATTCTGAGCAGTATCAAAGGAGAAGAGCACGTGTCTGCGGCGTGCAGCTGCTACTAACTTGCTCTGAACGTGTGATCTGGAATGAATTATGAATAGCATGTCGTGTACACCACTATTTCCTAGAAAACAAACTCTGGAGTTACTGAAACCTGACTTGCAAAGCCTTGCTGCTTCCACTTTCCTTGTTGTCTCTGATCTAAGAGCACTGCCAAGATTCAGCCAAGGCCTCCATTCCCAAGTCCCCACTCCAGACATACATCGGTCTGGACAAGGAGCAGGTGTAAGATGGCAGCAGTTCCAAGCCCCAAACAGTTTATTATCTCAATTAAATTTTAAAAAAGAAGAAAAAGAAAAAAGGATGGTGCAAAAGATGCAGGCCCACATTGCAGGATGAATGTCTCAATGGTGGAGGTTGGAAAGGAACCTCACTCACCTGAGTCCTGATCTGGTACTATTGTCACCAGCCTTCACTGCCCATCTGTTCTGAAGTCTGGGAATTCTAGGCACCATATCAATGAATTCTAGCAGGGTACCCAGCATATTTGTGTGGACCCAAGATTAAAAAAGTTTCTTATCTCCAAGACCAGAACTATCTAAGACATGCAAGGTAAAGTGCTGCTTTAGAAAACTACTCCCAGAAGTAAAGAGCAAAACCTCTGTATTTAATCCTGTCTGGTCCAATACTCAGACCTTTTATCTAAGCCTAGCCTCTAAATCCTCATGTATTAGAAGGTTTATTTGGGTTTTAAGGCTATTGGACTTTTGTTTTCTTTCCATGCTTAGTGGAAAGATGTTGGCTAATTATTCATGAGTGGCTATGTCTGATTCCATTACCTTGCTCCTTTTACAGCCGTGCAAAGTTGATGTGAAACACTACTGTTATGAATTAATTGGTACTTCATATTCCCACTGCCCTGGCAAAAATGGCTGGGTTAGACATAAGGCAGGGAGAAGAGATAGATAGATAGATAGATAGATAGATAGATAGATAGATAGATAGATAGATAGATAGATGGATAGATGGATAGATATATATGGATAGATATGGATAGATAGATAGAGATGGATGGATTGATTGATTGATTTAACCAGAGACAAGATAAATTAGGTTACAAAATTCTCCACTTAGGGGCATGACACCTTTTAGACTCTTTCAAAATAAACTTATTAAAATATAGCAAGTATTAAGAGAAATTATGCAGGAAGGTAATTCTTCTGTCTCCAGAATGAAAATATTTTAATGTAACTTACATTTTAATCCAAATCTCCCCCTGTTAAATCTCCTCTCTGCCTTTGCTTATGGCTTTTGCGGTTTTGGACAATCTGAGATTTTTCTTTGTTGGTATTAGAGCCAGAAAAAAAATGTGATAGCAGCATTTCTAGTGAAATAGAAATCATTCATATGTCAAAGGAAATAAAAGAGTTTTGATCACTTCAAACACTTCACCTAGGTATATTCTTTAATTATAGAAAATTTTAGATGCCATTATGTAACTCAACAGCATGTGACATCATTTCTTAAAATCCTCACTCTTTTCCCTCAGCCCATTCAGATTCTAGGAAGAAGAGAAATTGCTCTAAAATGTAAGAAGATTAAGAACCACTAAATTATACAAGAGCAATCCATTGGTTTGATTAGTTTTCAGACCATTATTAGTGAAATAAAAAGAGACAAACTTATTTTCAAAGATAATAGGACAAGTGTGAGTCCTATAGTCTTCCCCAGATTTTATCAGCACTGCCCATCTCTGGATTTGACAAGTTATCATGTTAGGCTCAGTGGGCCGCTGATGGTAGGCCAGGGAGAACTCTTTTTTTTCCACATCTTTGGAAAAAATTAATACTGGTCTACCTAGAAAAGCCTACTCACCGATTTTTGTACTATTAGATCATGCTTACAGTTTGCTAAATATCAGATAATTAACAAAGAAAAATACTTGGAAGAAAGAAGGGACGAGAGTAATATAAACTGGGGATAACAAACATAAATCTATGCCAGTGATACTTGTGGTAAGCTGATAAATTCCTGTGTTCCAAGAAGCTGCAGGTGATAAATCTATCAGAGATGGATGCCAGTGAACAAACTGTCAGGCCTGACTTTCAGGCATTTCTGAACTTAAATTGGAGAAAAGTTGAATTGGAGAAAAATACTGGGATTCTTCCAGTCAATACCATTACTCAGACATAGTTTAATGAAATCTTGAAAGCAGACTCATGCTTTCAAAGCCACAAAGCCTACAAAAACATGCCCATCCCTGGGAAAAATGCTGTTAAAACCAGATAGGAGGAAGCAGACACTTCACACTCATTTAGGAGGTGCTTCCTGCTCTGCTGAAGTGGGGACTAAAAGCTCTCAATTACCTTGTGAAGCCAAGGTATGAGCACACAAGGGCTAACAAAGAGAAAGATCATGGGTGTGATGTTCTCTGCCAATAGCACTGCCAGCCTGTACCACTGCAGAAAACTTAATGCCTGGTCAGAATTGGTTATTTATTCTCTTTAATATAGCAAAACATCAGTTTCAAAATACTTGCTGTGCAAGGTCAGCCTGAAGGTTGTTCTAAGGAGGAAAAACTCACTCAGATGTATTTGTATACACCAAGAAGACAATTGCATTTGGAGTCAGGATAAGGAAAGAGGCCATCTTCATAAACCCTTAAAATGCAAAATGGTTTTATTCCCCTCTCTTTCTCATCTGTGAGTGCTACCTGTTTTAAGGAAATGTCAGCACTTCCTTCTGTAGCCTGAATTCTCAGGGCTCTATGATTCTGTGCAACAATCTGCCCCGGGCTGGAACACAGCAGACATGCTCAGGCTGCTAGGAGCATTTTCCTGACTGCTTGGTGCAAGATGCTTTTGGTTTCTCATTTTACTCACATACAGACAATTAATCTCTGAGTACTATTGATAACGTACACAAAAGTGATTTTTTCAGGAAGACTGTTGATATACTAAACCCATTAACATTTAAATAAAAGCATATAGAACCTGCATACATGTATATAGGATCACAAAGCACATGATTAACACCACCTATTTTACAGACGGAGAAATGTTGCATGGAGAAATTTCCCTCTTTAACAGGAGAATCTGTCAAGAAATAATATACCCCAAAATCCTGCTTCTCAAGTTCCTTAATCTTCATATTATTTATCTCCCAGATATATTAGGCATTGATTTTAGCACATATTAGCATGTTTAGCAGATCCTCACATAACAGTGCTATGAGAAGATGAAGTTTTTAGGGGAAATTATTGCTTTATTGTTTAAATCTGTGACAGTGGTTCTGATCTCTTTGGCAACAAATCTGAATTTGAAAAGCAGAAGAGTCTCTTTGCTTCTGTATCTTTCCAAACTTATTTGCTCTTACTGGCCTAACACTGGCATAGGCTGCCCAGAGAGGCAGATTGGAGATACTCACACCTGGACTAGGCAAGAGCAACCTGGTCCAGCTTTGAAATTGTACCAAACCACCTCCAGAGGGCCCTTCCAACCTAAATCATTTTGTGATTTCATTCTTTTCCATTTTCTTTGTATTCTATTAAATGGTTCACCTCAAAATGTGGTAAATCCATGCTTTTGACTTTGCTAATGTAGAAGGTCAAGTGTAATTCTGTAGTAGTTCCACACAGGAAGGCAGACAGGAAGAATATCTTGATTGCAGGAGAGTTTTGATAGTTTGAAGTATAGGTTATTTTTAAAGGGTCTGTTCCTTTGGCAGCAGTTTTGTTCAGGCTATTGCACTGCATTCACTGGCAACACCCAGTTAGAAGAAACTAGTTCTTTTTAACCTGTGTTGACTACACTGTTGAAAAAGGGACACTGTGAGTAACAGGAAACTAAAAGGAACAGGAAACTAATATTTTTATTATCACAGTTACTCATGCTCATAAAGACAGGGAAATACCTTATATGACATATCTTATCAAGGTGACACACAAGACAAACAACAAGATAACAGATGTAGGAAGTAGAATGGCAAGAGGTACCATGACTGTACTACTCCAACACACAAAGACTTAGATATGTGCAAATTACTTAATTGATTAAAGGAGGATTGAGCAGGGCAACTGTGGTTACAAGACTTGTGAATTTTGGCCTGACTGCACTGACTGTACCCCTCAATTATCATGGAATACAACCAAGAGGACTCCTTTAGGCTGAGGAAAGACTGAGAAAAGCTAAAAAAGCTGGAGTCGATCAGCTTAGAGAATAGAATTCTCCAGGGAGATCTTATTGATGCCAACAAGGTCTCCCTGTCAATACTTAAAGGGAGCTCATAAGAAAAGATGCAGATTGACTATTTTAGTAAGTCCTGACAGGACCTAGGGTAATGGTTTTAAACTAAACAAGGGAAGATTCATACTAGAAGAGATTTTTTTACAATGAAAGTGGTGGAACACAAGCACAGATTTCCCAGAGAGTTGGTGGATGCCCCATCCCTGGAGACTTTCAAGGCCAGATTGTAATAGCAATCCAACATCCTTTAAAAAAAATTAATCTAATTCTGGTACAAGTCTTACACTGTAATGAGAATCTCCTCATACATATTATTGTGAAAGAAAATTGTATCTGGCAAAAGCCAATAGATCTGTGTCCTTTGGAATCAGACGACAGGCTTATCTGAAACCTCTTCCCCACTCCCAAAAGATCTAGAGAAGGGAACTGAGAACAGAGGCATTTGAGAGCTCTGTTTGATAATGTGACTCCTCAACCTGTGTCTGGGTTTGCCAAGAAAGTCTGATGATGCCAAGGACTCTGCTCCTTGCTGTAGAGCCCACCTGAGACTGCCACAAGTATTTACTAGCACCTTTCTGAGATCTGAAATATCACAGCTCTCACTAAGCTGGGAGCAGCCACGATACTGCTGAGAAAATGCTGAGAAAAGTACTGCCTGGCAGTTGTCCTGGAAGGTGTGCTCTCTCTTTAAGGCAAGGAAGTAACAGAAAACCAAGTTCAGGAAGGTACAATTTCAATATGCCTTTAACCTTAAATCCCACAGACAGTCCTAAGATTTAAGTGCTTTCTTAAATTTACACTCACACTAAGGTGCTATCCATATAAGAATGGATTTTAGCATGTACTTATATACTGCTTTCCCTCCCAGGCTGAATGTTAGGCTGTCTTTGCAGGTGAGACTTGGCATCTTAAGCCCACAGGAAGAAAGCTTGGCATTATATTCACATTTAATACAGCCCTTGCCTCTCCCTGTGCTTCAGAATCAAAGCCCCCATACTTAACCTATGGTTTAACGTTTCTCTCATATCTTTCTTTCCACAGTATGTGGCATTTGCCTCCCTGTTCTTCATTCTGGTCTCCATTACCACCTTCTGCCTCGAGACCCACGAGAGATTTAACCCCATTGTGAACAAGACAGAAACTGAATTCATCGGGAATGACACGCAGGTGCGGCACTACAGGGAAGCAGAGACGGAAGCCTTTCTCACCTACATCGAAGGTGTCTGTGTGGTCTGGTTTACATTTGAGTTCTTGATGAGAGTCACTTTCTGCCCAAACAAGGTGGAATTTATCAAAAACTCTTTGAACATCATTGACTTTGTGGCCATACTGCCTTTCTATCTAGAGGTTGGACTCAGTGGCCTGTCTTCCAAAGCTGCTAAGGATGTCCTGGGCTTCCTCCGCGTAGTCCGTTTCGTGCGAATCCTGCGAATTTTCAAGCTGACCCGCCACTTCGTCGGGTTGCGGGTCTTGGGACACACCCTCCGTGCCAGCACAAACGAATTCTTGCTGCTCATCATATTTTTGGCATTGGGCGTCTTAATCTTTGCCACGATGATCTATTATGCCGAGAGAATAGGTGCTAAACCAAATGACCCTAGTGCCAGTGAACACACACACTTTAAAAATATCCCCATCGGCTTTTGGTGGGCTGTTGTCACCATGACGACCCTGGGCTACGGAGACATGTATCCTCAGACTTGGTCAGGCATGCTGGTGGGGGCCCTCTGCGCTCTCGCTGGTGTGCTGACCATTGCCATGCCTGTCCCTGTCATTGTGAACAATTTCGGAATGTATTACTCCTTAGCTATGGCTAAGCAGAAGCTACCAAAGAAAAAAAAGAAGCATATCCCGAGGCCACCCCAGCTGGGATCCCCCAATTATTGTAAATCTGTCGTAAACTCTCCACACCACAGTACTCAGAGCGACACTTGCCCACTGGCCCAAGAAGAAATTTTAGAAATTAACAGAGCAGGTAGGAAACCTCTTAGAGGAATGTCCATCTGACCGTTAACCTCCATCCCGCGTAGTGATTTAAGATTCAGCCAGACTGCTTTCTTAGAGCAATGGGTAGCACATTTATCCATTCTAGTCCCACCATCACACAGTGAATAATATGTGTGAAGTCTAGGTTGCAGGGACAAATGGTACAGTGGAGGCTGATCAGCAAAACTAAGGATGAGAGCACGCTCTAGGAGCCCAAACTTTGGTCCTGGTTAAGGGCATACAAGTCTCAAGATATTTTGGAAAGCTGTTACATCTAGTGGAAGAATTTTGAGAGTTCTACAGCTGTGTTGCTGGACTGTGTAATGCATCTCAGAGGCTCCTGAGAGCTGAATGCTTCATAGAGCAGAGTAGGAGCCAAGTACTCAGCAATTACAGAGCTTTCTGACAAAACAGGGCTGGAATTTGAAACAGCCAGATGCTTTCTCATTTGTTCCCATTTGGGACCTTTCAGCTGTTTAAATGGCAGATATTGTACATCTCATTACAGAAACTAGGTGCCTAGTAAGTTGAAGGGACAACTATACCATCATGCATATTCATGAGACAATCCAGTCTCTTTCTGATGATTAACTGCAAAGTAGAACAACAGCTCAAATTCTTGACACTAATGCAAAATGACTCACTCTGAGACAAGACTAGATGTAAGGATGTTTATTCCATGGCATGCAAATCAATCTATTCTATAATATTCCACTAGAATTTAGCATTTAGAACTATGACGAGCCACATTTTCTAAAACATTCTCCTTTTGCAAGTATGGGTTGGTGAGTTACAGCTCTTTCAACCTTCTAGCAACAAAGGCCAACTGTAAAAGGTCTGACTGGTCATTACCAGGCTGGTTTGGCCTAAACAGTGATTGCCTCATTCTTATTTTTAATTGTACTGATTCATGTTAGCAATAGGTGAAACCAGAGCTAAATTAACCATATTAATTCTGCTGGGAGGGGGGAGGGAAATGGAAAGAATACTAGTCACCATGGAATATATTATAATATCCCATGGCTAGTGGTTAATTATGGGAATATCTCAGTTCTATGAGACTCCTATAGCACACAAAATTACGGGGCTCCAATTTGATTTTTTTAAACCCCATAATCTACCTCTACCCATGGAATATCACTATTTATTCTATGGAGTAATTTGAAAGTAGATAACCATGTTGAAAACAATGCCAACTTCATTTCTGGCAGATGTTCCAGCCAAGTTGCATAGTAGACATTCTTCAGCCTTTTCAGAATATACCCCTGTGTTGTTTTAGAAAGGACAGATTGCCAGCCAAGTGATCTCAACTGACATAGAGTTCCAAAGAGGTGTTTTGGAAGAGCTAGCATATACCTATGATGGTCTTGTGTTATCATTTTTTTGCTTTGAAGGAAATTCTGATTTGTTACTCATTGTGAGTGAGATATTTTCTCATCATCTCATAGCCATGCATGTTGATGTCATTGTGAGAAGCACAAAGAAAGTGAGACTTTCCTTTGTGTGTGACTTCACCAATGCCAATGCTGATTTTGAAGGGGAAGAGCTGGTGGGAATTTTTCTCTTCTTTCCTATTCTCTTTTCTCTTCCTTTCTTATTTCTTTTCCCTTCTGTGCAAGTATGTAAAATCCATTCAAAAGGTAAATAGCTTTCATTTTGTTTTTGTTAAAGGCTATTTCCATTGCAACAGGCCAATCACAATTCACGTGACTGATAGACTGTACCAATTGTACCCTTGGCACACATAAGCGATGGTTTTATCATCCATTCCCCTCAGGTTGCAAATGCTTATCACTGCTCATGTTCAAGCAGCAAGTTTCCTCATAAAGCAGATGCTTTTGTAGCATCATGGATCAAGAGGGAAAGAGGGCACAGCAGTATTGTGTGTCTCCTACCATGAGCAATGTGCCAACTGCTCCAACTGCAAGAAATGCCAGAATCTGAGGTACTTTAGCAGTCAGCTACAAAGTGAAGTCAGTTCAGAAATCCCTGACTTTATAAAATTCCTTCCATTACCTATCCTGGTCCTCTCTGGGAACTGGAGGACCAGGCACTCTACAAGTTCAGTACAATTCCGCACTGGTATCCTGAGAATACATGTAATTTTGGTTCAATGTGGAACTGTTTCGCCACCGTCAGTGCTCTAAACTCAGCTGTTACCACAATATCCATGAAGTAGTGATAGTAGCAGCAACTTACCTATTTCTGCAATAATTAAGAGAGACTATTTTTATATACATATACAAGCATATATATTTTAAGAAGTAACAAAGCACACTTACACTTCAGCTAACAAAATTGTAACTGTAGCTGGAATTCTGTTTCTGATAATTATTATGCACCACTAACAGCAAAAAATATTGCCTGCATCTTTTCGCTTCCAAATAGGGAACAATCTATATGTATGCAGGAGAAAAGCAAAAAATACTAAGATCAGAACCAAACTGTTAAGACAAGATCTGCATTGCCTTGAATGTTAAGTTTCATATCTGTAACACGAAGCATTCGCAGGAACTGACTTGTTTTTGAAACCATTACCAGCACATTATATGAAAGCAGGGACTTGCAAGCAGTGAAAAGATGGTTAACATCATCTAACTGTAAACAACTAGTTATAGTTAATATTATAGTTAATATTGCATTAGGAACACAGAATGGGTGCCTAACTTTTCTAAAATAGTGTCCAAGTTGTCCAGAAAATTTCTTGTAATTTTTAACTGTAAAGCTTCAGTGTGACAGTGTCTAGGTCATATAAGATCATGTGATTTGTATCCAGTATGTTATTAAAAAACAAAAATCCTGCTTAGTTGCTCAGATGTAAAGGACATCATATGAAGTTATTAATTCTATATATTATTTGTGGTGGAGTGATTAAACACATCACCAAACAAGGCTGAGCATGAAGTAGTTCTACACATGAACTCCCTCTCTCATTCTCCAAGTCAGCACTTCACATCTGCTCCTGGTCCATGCCCTCAGGGCCAAGAGGGCTCTACAGAGAGCTCAGCACAGCTCTGCCTGGTGCCTCCTCCCAGGATAAGGAGCACTTTCCTGGCACAGGCATGCAAACAGCAGAGCTTTGCCCACAGGCTGCACAGCTGCTGCCCATGATGCTGTGGTCATTTGCAGCCAAAGCAAAGATGTTTTGAATTTAAAGACTGGCAGGTTTGAATTAAATCTTTTTATTGCCCTCAACACTCTCAGCAGCTCAGTCCTGGGCTAATCTACACCTGGCAGGAGGGTATCTTTATTTAACAGCACTTGACTTTAATCTGTCAGAGTTTAAGAATGTCAGAGTTTCATTCTACCATACCTCCTCTTCCTGCAGCAACCCTTCCTGTTTTCCATCCTGTCTGATCCCACCAGTGGGTGGCTGGGAAAGCAGCAGAAGTGAGGAAAGGCATTTCAGAGCAGAGGATGGCAGAGCTACAGCTGCAGGCAGACCTTCACCAGCAACATTAAGAAAGGAGAAATTTCCCCTATACAAAACATTGTCTTCAAAGCCATTTCTGCTGCCCATAAATTCCCAAGATACTGCTTAAAGAGTGCCTGGTGAAACTGGGCCTGATACAAAGCAGCAGATTTCACCTGACCAATTTGACTAAAACTCCTTGACCTGGGGATATCTGAAACTATAGAGAACTGTGTGTCCCCTCACTTAACATACACCCACCAAATTCTAACATCTCCATCTAGCTGAATTTAACTAAAAAAACATCAATCAACCACAGTCTGCTATGCTGGAGTGTCTTTTATCTCAAGTATTCTAAACAGTCAGTATTATAACAGAATAAAAAAAAAAAACAAAACCAAACAGTTCCAACCACTTAAATATGATTTTTTTTCCCAAACCTCACACTGTCCTACAGGTATAATAATTTAATCCAGTACACAGTGAAATATTTTAAGGTGCAAATTTTAAGAAGACCTCAAAATATGCAAAACAAATATTAAAAGCTCTCAGTTTTGTTTTTAAAGTGTTGCCCAGTTTCTCAGCCCCTCTCTTACATGAACTGTGTGCTCACCTGCTGGACAAGTTGACTTCATGGTTACATCTCAGAGTTAGTTATCACTGGATGAAGCAGTGAATGTAACTTCCCAACACTGTAAAAGAAATTTAGAACATGAGTGGAATTCATAACTTCATTTGATGCCTACAGTACTGTCTGGTGCCATCCAGCTATTCATGATACATAAGCCAAGGAGATGGGTTCTTTGGGGGTTGTTCAGAATTCTACCCAACCCTTTTATTCTCTTCATATATATATTTACAACACCAGCACACAAAAGGTTTATATTGACTTCAACAGGGCCAGATTAAGAATTTCTCACCTCTCTGATCCCCTCTACTTGCAGCTTCACTTAAGTTATACTCCAAGGATATCCTATATTCATACAAATGTATTGTGCAGGCTCTTTCACAGTGTACTGGTGGCAAAATTCTCTATTCATTGCACAGCTGTAAAATACACCCCAAAAAAATTTACTAGAATTGCGGTATCTAAGAGGAGAGGGGAAATGTCTGTCATTACTAACACAGACTTCAGCTTCAGAAAAACATTCTGTGGTTCTTTTACTTCTCTGCCCCAAAGCCAATTTTCAATAACCCACTCCTAGACTATCCTGATGTTAGAATAGTTAAAGTAATCCAAGTCTATCACCACAGAAGGAAGCTACAGAGTTGCAGTGACTCCAGTGTACTCCATGGTCAGATGAACTGGAACAAGATATGATGTTAGGAACCCATTATTTCAATGCAATTTCCTAAGAGAGAGCTGATCTCCTTTTAAAGAAATCGTGTGGAATTACCCATTCCAGCTTTATCACTCATGCTTTCTGAAGGAGCTGCTCTTTTCTCAGGGCTTCATTTTTCATCTCTTCTGTCATCATAACCTAAATAACCTGTATTCCTTGTGCAACACACTGGCTCTAACGTCAGAAGCGTGCTGAGCACTGTAATTCTAGTGCCAGTGCTCAGTGGGAGCTGGGAACTCTAGGCAGCTCTTGTCAGAGGCCCATTCTGCTGCCTAACATTTCACTGCAGCTTGTGAACCTCGGTGGCTTTTATGGAGAGCAAAGCATTGTTAAAGCCATAGGTATGTAGTCACTGTGGTGGTCCTTCAAACCTCTGGGAAACAAATCCTCTGATCAAGGGTCTCTGAACATTATTTAAAAAGTCTCATCTAATTTTAGTGTCATAAAACCTTTGCCCCTCTCTGTAAGATGGACGGTAGACGGCAAAGTAACTGCTAAGATCTTACGTCTGTTTCAGCTCAAAAAGCTCAGGTGTTTAAATGGACATAAAAAGTATATAAAAAGGTAATAGGGAGATGTTTTTTTCTTTCCTCACTATACTTAGCCTTCCTAGTCTTTAAAGTCCAAAACTCCTCACTCCAAAATAGCAAATGAGGTAATGATCACATCTTGATATCACTGACGATGGAGTCTTTGGGATCTAATGGGGAAATTGCTAACAGCTCAAAACAAAAGGAATAACACTCAGTTATTCTCATCTAACTTAAGTTTAATTTGTCTGAGGTGCCCCTTATATTGGAAGAAGAATCAGGCAGCCTCTGACAGTAATCTACTCATTTATGACCTGAGTTGTCCTCTGGGGGTGCCTTTCTCCATAAGAGATCACAGGTGACTGCAGCTCTAATTCAATATTGTCACTTAAGTGCCTACAGCTCTGTGGAAGCACTTTGGATCTATTCCTGCCCCCTGCCCCTGTGGCATTCCTGCATCCTCACAGCTGAGGGTCACATGTAAAGCAGAATCTATAACTAATATAATGTAATACCTTGTGCAATTATTCATCTGTCTCTTCCTGTAGAGACAAAACTGGTGGGTGTCACTTGTACTACTGTTGACTTTAGAATGCGAGTGAAAAATAACATCCTCTTTATCAAGTAATTTGAAAACAAAGAGGCGGAGCTATGTATCCAAGCTCAGTGCTGTATGTTTCTTGCTTTTTTCTGGCACTAGGTGAGACACAAAAAAAAGATTCTAAAATTAAAAAATCTCCCCACACAAACCCTGTGGGCCAGAACCAGGGCTGTGTGTGTTTAGGCACAGGACTGCACTAAGCTAAAAAACAAATGCAGAACTAAATAATAAATTCTAGGAGTTTTCATGCCTTAATAACCTAATGAGCACAAAGCACTTGGAGTCATGGGAAAACACAAATACAAGCACTTCAGCCAAATAAGGCCAACCTGTGCCAATTCTCCAGCACAAAGCAGATATAAATATGGTAAATCCTCTTTCTCAAGCACATGGCTTCCATGCCATCCAGTGCAGAATGCATTCCTGGAATATGAAAGAGATACTCTTGGCATCTCTTCCTTCTGCTGTACTGAGTATGGGTGGTGTTTGCAGGACAGATACAAGAAAAGGCACCATTGTGCAAAAAGTGCATTTCTGCTGCAGCACAATTAAACACTCCAGATCACTTACCTGTTACTACAAAAGGCCAGGGACAAAGAGGTGTAGGGTATGAGGTCCCGTTTCTGTGCCCAGCCCACTTGCTTGTATCCCTCTTGGACTATACTTGCTGGATATTTTCTCTGAGCTTTCTGTTGACTTGCTTGTCTGTTTATAAGCACAAAGCCAAAATAACAAGCACTCTACCATTCCTGCTGTCATTGTTCTTTGTATTCATTCATCCACTTTCCATGTCTCAGACACCTTCCATACTGTATAGATCATCATACTGTATTCCTCAGTCAGAGCAGTAATATAAGATGGTAACATGACTCACCTGACTGCATTTTCCTGTAACCTCTACCTGACCTGTCAATGAACCCCTGGTGTTAGTGAGACTCTCAGACATTGAGGGCAGGTATAAGTAAACCCCCAAGAGGATCAGGACAAAACTAGGAAGGATCTTCCAGAGCTCTTTGCAATGCAGAATTTCCAGAAGCAACCGTTCTCAGCACTGCATTAAGCACTTATCCAGTAATGCCTGTAAATAGCAAGATGCACTGGATCGACTTTCCTAGAGCTCCTGCACTTCTCTAGCAGTACCAGTAGGTAGGCAGCCAACATACTGTCACCTCACTTCAAGAAGTAGTACCTGTCAAGGGTGATATTCTCTGGGAGTGACGTTACTATGTTGGCCAAGTTAGTACTGGGAGAGACGGTCACCACCGTCACTGGAGTGCCTTTCCTGGGGGACACGGCTTCCTGGAGGGACCCAGGTCGACACGGTGGTGAGTAAATGTTGAAGAGGTAGGTTGGGTTGGAAGGATTCTGCATAATTCATGTAGCATACTAAATTCTGCTCTCATGCCAGTGTAAAGTCCTTCAGTACTCAGAAGAGCTTCATAACAACTTTCAAAATATGCAGTAATATAAAACCCAGGAAACTAATAAACTAATAAACATACTTAGATAAAGATATTGATTTTAATGGCCTTAGAATATTGGGGTAACTAAAATGAATTTATTATATAGGAATCTTAATTCTTTTACATGTTCACATTTCTCTCTTTTTTCTCTTTCTCTCTTTCGCTCTGTTTGTTAACATTTACTTGTTATTGCTCTACGTTGCTTGCGACTTGTGTATGTTACAGACTGTCACATTTTATTCTGTGAAGTTTTTCTCCAATTCCCATCAACCTGAGCTCCATGTTGGGCAGCCGAGGAGATTACAATACAGTTCTTTATTGCAAAAGAACCAGGAATGTCACAGACTATAGGTAACTTCACTGAGGTTGTGACACAAAACCTGATGCGAGGTATTAATGCAAAGAGTAAGTACTTGGTATGAAAATAGAGCTATTTAGTCAAATTACTTTCTTTTTTTTTCAGATAGTCTGCATGGGAAAAATTAATTTTCATTACTCTCCAGAAGAAAACACTCCCAAACCTACCAATCTAGGATTTTTGTCACTCTCATTTGAAAACCAATGGTGCCTATGTCAACATATCATTGCTCATTTTCAAAGGCTTAAACCCGTATTTTCTGTGCTGTTCTTCTCTATGCTAAACTTCCTTTCACACTCTCCAAGTCATCATTTCATCATTTTGTCATCCTTTGTCTGTGGTTTAATATATCTTCTACATAATTCTTTTTCTAATTTAATATAGTTATAACCCTTTCACTCTGAGGACCTGATTAAACAACAACAAAAACTAGTCCCCACCCATGGAATTCACATTTCTTAATCCTGTGTGAGGCTCTCTAGTCTATAAAATTGATTTCTGTAGCCAAAGATTGTCTGGCACAGAAGCATAATTGTTACTTTGCTAAATGATGTCCTGAGCAAAGCATTTCGCTTTACAATCTTCCCCAATTACTCCCATAAACTAGTTTTAAAGAATGGTAAAAAGTAGCTGATAGACATTCTGATCATTTTCTAGAGGGACAGCATGAGGTTTATTGCTTATTCTTAGTTGTCAGGAACTCAGAAATCACTATAGTCATGCATCAATTCAAGAAAAGCTTATTTGTCTCAGTATGAAGTTCCTTTACTACGTGATTTGCTGTTATGCTCTGACCCTCTCTTAACAAGTGAAGAAGCACAGCAGAGTTTCCATGATGTCCAGCATAAAACAATACAGTAATTTATACTGATGAAATTGATGAGTGGACAATGAATATTAATGCAGAGTAAACACTATCCAGGCAACTAAAACAGAAACAACTTGCTAACACGAGTGGAATTTTACTTCAAGAGACTCAAGAGAGTCAGGAATTTAACTGTAAGTACTTCCTTTCCATGCAACATCTCAGAGAGAAATCATTGAATAACCCAATTCTTTAGACTGAAAAAGGCCTTGAAGGTCATCAAGTCCAACTTCCAACCCAGCACTGAGAGTCCACCACTAAATCATGTCACAAAGACACATCCACACAACTTTTACATAACCCTGGGGATGGCAACCTGACCACTTCCCTGGACAGCCTGTTTCAATGATGGACAACCCTTTTGGTGAAGAAATGTTTCCTAATATCCAATCTAAACCTCTCCAGCTACAACTTGAGGCTATTTCCTTCTGTCCTATTACTTGTTACTGGGAGAAAATCAACCCCCACGCCTGTCCGGATCCCTCTGCAGAGCCCTGTGCCCTCCAGCAGATCAGCACTCCCACCCAGCCTGGTGTGCCTGCAGCTGGCTGAGGGTGCCCTCCATCCCCTCATCCAGATCACTGATAAAGAGCTTAAACAGGGCTGGGCCCAGCACTGAGCCCTGGGGAGCACCACTGGCACCGGCTGCCAGCTGGATGGAATCCACTCACCCCCAGTCTCTGGGCTCAGCCATCCTGACAGTTTTTTACCCGGTGAACAGTGCACTTTTCCAAGCTATGAGCACACAATTTCTCTAGAAGAATGCTGTGGAAAACTTTTCCCTCATCCACTAAGTTTCCTAAACCATCTGTTTCCCAAACCTGTGCTGTCTGAGCCTGATGCCCTGGTTGTCCAGCATGTGCCACGTGATGGCTCTCAGGACAATCTGCTCTGTGCCTTTCCCAGGTACCAAGGTCAGGCTGACAGGCCTGTAGCTCCCCAGATCCTCCTCCTGGCCACTCTTGTAACTCAGTGTCACATTTGCCACCTCCCCAGTGCACCAGTACTGCTGATGAAGGATGGAAAGTGGCTCAGTGAGCATTTCCATGAGCTCCCTCAGTACTTTTGGGTGCACCCCTCTGGCCTCAAAACTTGTGTCTTAGTGCTCAGTGACCATTTCCCCTGGGATTATGGGAGCTTCATTCTGCTCCCCATTCCTGTCTTTCAGCTCAGGGGACTGAGTACCCAAAATAAAACTGGCCTGAATTAAAGATTGTGACAAAGAAGGCATTACATAGCTCAGCCTTTTCCTCATTCTCCGTCACCCTATATTCCCAACATCCAATAAAGGATGGAGATTCTCCTTAGCTCTCCTTTAGCTGCTAATGTACTTATAGAAAGATTTTTATTGTCTTTTATGGCAATAGCCAAATTGAGTTCTATTTGGCCTTTGGCCCTTCAAATTTTCACCCTGCCTGACTTCATGACATTCCCTGTAGTCATCCTGAGCTGCCTACCCCCGCTTCCAAAGGTGAAAGTTACCCTTTTTTTTCCTGAGCTCCAGCCAAAGCTCCCTGTTCAGCCAGGCTGGTCTCCTTTCACCAGCTCTTTCTTTGGCACACAGGGACAGGCTGTTCCTGTGCCTTTAGGACTTCCTTATTAAAAAATGCCCAGCATTCCTGCCTTCCTTGCCTTTCAGGATTGACTCCCAAGGGACTCTGTCAACCAGACTCCTAATGTCTGCCTCAAGAAGTTCAAGGTAGCAGTTCTGCTGACACCCCCTTTCTTACTCTCTAGGAATCACAAAATGTATAATTTCATTATTCCTGTGCCCAAGATGCCTCCAACCATCACATCACCCACAAGTCCTTCTCTGTTCACAAACAGGTCCAATGAAGAATATTCCCTAGCTGGCTGACTAGGGAAGTAAAATCTAGGGATATAAAGTCAATGGATATTTTCAGATAGCAAGCAGCTCTTAACTCCTCCACAAATCAAAGTAAATATATTTGAATACTTGAATTCCTACTCCTAATTTCGTCATAATCATTTGCTTAGCATAAGAATTATCATCCTGGTTTTGCAGCATCAAGTGATGCTGCAAAACCAGGATGCAAAAAGGAATGTAAAATCCTTGCTTTTTTTTTTTTTTTTTTGAGAAAAAGACAGCTGGGAAAATCTGTTCTCCAGCAGCCTCACGGCTGCTCTACTTCCCACTTCCAGATAAGAGCCTTGTAGCTAAGAAAAGCTAGAGCACAGCAATTCTCCACCCTCACCTCAGCCGTGCCACCCCTGCTCCTGTAGCTTTCTGTCACGATCCCAAAAGCCAGGGAAACCCGTCATCCCAAGAAGAATTTCCCACTGCCAGCAGGGTATGACACAGATAATGTTTGCCACAGTAACAACCCTTTTACATCACCAGGAGAGTGTGACAGGACTGAAATACAGAAGAGTAATTAACTCATGGAACACATACCAATACTTTCTTCAGGGAACCAGCTGGATTAAAGGTCTCTGCTGTTAGGGAATCTCATGGAGATCCTTCTTCATAAAACACTTCAGGCAGCTACTGTAAACATTAGTGACACATTTTAAATGAAAATGATCCTCATGTTCTGAAAAAGAGCCAAAGGAAACTCAGGAGCAGTTGATCAGGAATGGGACTATCCACAGACAGTAATAATGGCAGTCCCAGGTTTGGATCAGGACTATCAGTTGAGATAGTAAATGTAAAATGTAACTTTACTCAGAGAAGATTTCCTCTGCAGCAAGATTTTCATCTTTCAAGAAACTTACTTTCCTGGCCCTGTTCTCAGCTGCTCCTGCCTACTTCCTGCCTGTCAAACCCTTCCCTCGAAACAGGCTGCAAAGCTCTGAAGTCACCCAATGTCTGCTTGGGAAAGTTGTAGGTACTCAAGCTCTGTCCTTATCTCTTTCAATCTTTAAACAAGGGTAGGAGCAAGACTGACTCTGTTCTTCTGGAGGAAATTGTGAGTCACCTCATTTGACCAAAAAAGCCCAAAACTATGTCTCTTATTTGCTGTGTTTCTGATCCAGAGCTGATAAAACCCCATCTTCTTCAGCAGAATGTGGACAAATCTGTCACAGTGCATGTGTTCAGACATTGACTCATGGGTGACTATGCTTGGATACCTTGCTATGGATTGTGGGGTTTCTCTCTGCCCTGTTTCAGTCAAAGTGATCCTGTAAACACTGAAAATTATCTCCTCTGAGAATACCTTTCAACTCATCCAGTCTTTGGAGTAAGTGACCACTGCACAGGTCTGTAAACACATGGGAGAGAAAGACATGAGAGTTTGGGGGCACAGCTACAATCCTGAGATGAAGCAGTGAGAACTGCCACCACCCTAACCCCAACATGACTTCTGACAGTACCTACAGGGTAAGGCCATGGAACTTGTTTCTTGGCAGCTGTTGGAGAATGGCAGTATTTGCTCCAGGGAAGAGGACTGGGGTGATTTCCCCCTTGCAGGAACCATTTCAGCACAAGTGCCACATTTCTAAGCATAGATTGAGATCAATAAATGTATCATACAATTATGTCCACTGATACTCTGAACATAAGGTGCAGTTTCAAATAGTTGGAGAGTCAGTGTCAGACTCTTGCTTATAATCAAAACCAGCAGTGCTGGTAAAGTCACTGTAACAATTTACAACAATTTGCTGTGGCAAAGAGATGAGTAATGGAGCAGCAGGTACACAGGCAGCTCTACTGTGCTTCTCCACAATAAGCAGAGTACACTAATGCAAAATCCAGCAGTTCTCCTAAGTAGGGATATTTTTCAGAATTCCTTCCCCCCATTTTGAAATCCAGCATTTGCTTGGAAATACACAAGGCATTTCAATGTGCTTTTCTACAAATGAAGAAGGATGAGATAGAAAAAAAAAAGCAAGTGAAAACCACACAAATGAGGTAGTTGTGACACAAACTACTCACCTGGGAAATGTGCTGAATACTTTCCTTAGCCTCTCAGCCAAATCTCTTCAGGAGAATGTTTTGAGCTGGTGCAGTTAGCCAGGCATTCACAGATAGGACAATTAGGGAGATAAGGTGCCAAGCTGAGAGTCAGAAGATTTTGTTGTAAATAACCTCTTACATAGCAGTAGGCAAGTCACCTCACTGCATGGTAGCTTTACCCATTTGTAAAACAGATGCTAATATTGACTTCTCTTCATACAACAGAACCTAAAGAACAAAAAACGTATGAGCCTAATTCAGATTCTGCTAGCAGGGATGGAAGGACTCACCAGTTTGGCAGGGCAGAATCAACCCTTAGAAGTTTTAAGCACCTAGAAGTAGTTGTCATTAGTATAACTGGACTCAGAGTCAGGAGACAGCAATGCTTGCATAGTTTTTCTTTATCTGGAGTTCTCTCAAACACAGGGTCAGTCTTGGAAAAAGCAAACATGCAAATGGAAACTTAAGAAATCAAACTGAAATAATGTAGTTTCATTCCATCTTTGCACCTTATTCCTAAAATTGTTCAGCATGTCAATCTGCTAGTTAAAACAACGGGAATTTTTAACTGTGGACTGATGGCATCAGTGATGTTTATGTTTTCTTTACTCCCTTAACAGACTAATCACATACCTCCAGAGAATTAGGTGCTGTAGCCAGTGGTTTGGAACACAACTATTCTACTTAGCACTTACTTATATACACCAGCAATAGATGCAGTGTTCTGTGCTGGCAATTTCTCTGCTTCCTAAATATTCACCCAAGTTGTCATTGTGGATTAGCATGGCTATCCAGAATGTGATCCCTAAGGCATGGCCCGTGACTGTAATGTTCAAGGGACATTAATAGGATAGTTCAGTAATTTGCCCACATCTCCAGCTACTCTGTTCTCTTCCTCTTGAATGGAAATAAAATAACAAGGTTGTGGAATTTTACCAAGCATAGAGGAAAAATCATCAGCACTAAGGGACCCTGAAGAGGCTGTAAGAGCAAGTTCCAGCTCAAGCTACTAGAGATTTGTAATTAAATTTAAGAAATTAATTTGAAGAAGGTCAATTTTGTTGCCATTCAAGCACAACAGAGCCTGCAAGCTGCTTCCAAAAGAATCAATGGCTGTTAACCAGTGAGCAGCCTGACCCACAACCACGCTCCTCAGAGTTGTTTTGAGCTCCTGAAATGGATCAATTTGCTCTCCATCACCAAGAATTTCGTTTCCAAACCTGGGCTCAGGAGCAGCAGTGGGTGTCTCAGAGATTTCAGTGCAGAGCTCTGCTGACTCAGCTGCCTCCTTCAGGATTAGAGCCACCAGCTTGTAGCATTTGAGGCTCATGAAGCAGCCCAGTTCTTTGCTCCTCCCCAGGAGGACTGCAGCTCTCCCCAAACACAGTTAAGTGATTTTTAAATACACGGCTCAGTACCTGCAGTGTCACGGTTTCTATGGCAGCTGTGCCAGGTTTTTGTTCGGTTTTTGGGATCAAATAGCAGTGATTATTATGAACAGAAAGGAATTGCAACTCAGTGAAACCTTAAAACTTTAGAATCCTATTGAAATTAGCGTCTGCAAGTATTAAAATGGCCCTACAGCTTTTGCCACATTTTTAAATGTGTTGAGAGACCTAATTATTTCATTGCTCATGGAACAAAACAAAACATTACTACATCCCTCTCAGGGGAAATAATTGGCCGATTCTGAACAGAGAAAAATGGAGGCAGAGGTGAGATGTGCAGCAACTGTTTATGTTGTGACAAACCAGTGACATCTAAATAGAAGAAAAATAAAGGCCTAGAATGCAATTACTGGTGCATGATAGGTGCATAGTGCGTGCCATGTACATCTGTGTGTGTGTGTAAAGCAACAAACATAACTGGAAAATGCTTCTGCCGTCTACTCATCCATTGTCCATCAGAGGATCGAAATCATACCTCCAAACCCTACCTAACTGTATTTATTTTTCTTTGATGCTTGTTTTATTAGTTGGCTTCAAAACAATTGCAAATTAAATGACAATATTATATAGCATTTAGAACAAGCTAGTACATGAATGTAGAAGGGGAGCTGAAATTAAGTCTATCCATTGACTTTCTTTCCTCAAAGACTTGCAGGATCACCCATTGCCTTACAGTGTCTAGGTAATAAGCATTGTGCAACCGAGGTGTAGGATGCTGCCAGTACCACTCAGTTAACATATCTCAGCATTTGTGGAGCTTCAGAAAGCACATTTTGACTGTTTTTCCTTCCCTTCAACCAAAATACTCATATTGAGCTGTGCCATATTTCGAGTATATTCTCAATACACTAATTTGCACTTTCAAACCCTAAAAAAAAATCCTACACTAAATAGCACTTTATAAATGTAAGAACCAGTCACACAGAGAAAACATGATTCTCAGTCTATCCTCATGGGAATGTGTGGAGCAAAATGGGCAAATCTAACAACCTATTTTCATTATTTACAGCCAAGAGTAAATTGAACTCTATCTAGTTTCCAAATTCATGGCCTGCTGTAGTGTTTTGTGTATGTAGTGTCCTGTGCTGACATTGCAACTACTGTATGCGTTTCAGAGGAGAACATCAGAAAATGGATTGGGTTTTCTTTAAATCCACGTTCTGCTGTCGTATTTCCATACGTAACGTACTCTGTGTGTCTAAAACGTGTACAGCCATTCTGCATGACTGATACTAGAAATGCTATAAAACCATCTGGGTAAATTTTGGGGAGGGGAAGAGCAGGAATGTCCCCCTCAGTAATACCGCACACGGGTGTAACTACCACAAACAGAATATACTCAAATAGTCAAACACAACTCTCAGTCCACTGCCTCTCCAGAGCTCTGAGCGACAGTAGGCTCCATGACAAACAGGTCATCCATGCACCATCCGATGCCATGCAAAAACATACTCTGATTTCTAACCGCGGTCTTCTGCTCGCAGGACTAGGAACCATTGCACGCCCCTTTCTGAAAGGGCCCCTCAGTGTGGACGTACAGGTGGCTGCTGTCACACCTAACAGGATCACCTTTTGTTTCTCCTCCCACTTAACAGACTTTATTTTATTTTGGTGCAGTGCACACGAACGCAGTGTCTAGGACAGATGTGCTACCTTTTTTAGTGTGTCGCTATAGAAGTCTTTAGCTGTGAACCCTTAATTTGCAGCTGGAACTCTAATAAACAGTGCATAGTGTTTCAATAGCCTTCTGCTTATATGTTTGAAGATTCGAAACTGAATGGTGAGGTGGCCAAGGCGGCGCTGGCAAACGAAGACTGTCCCCACATAGACCAGGCTATTACGCCTGATGAGGGCCTGCCCTTTACCCGCTCTGGCACTCGGGAGAGATATGGACCCTGCTTCCTCTTATCAACCGGGGAATATCCCTGCCCGCCTGATGGAGGAATAAGAAAGGGTATGTAGCTGGGGCCCTGTAACCACGTAGCTAGCAACCGGTTTAAATAACTAAGAGAAAGTCAGCTTAGCTGTAGCACGCGATAGTGCGCTTGCTGTAGAGATGCACGTTTGGGCTGGAAACCACCACCTGATGTCTGCATTTGGAGTTTCTAACCTATTTCTTTCAGAAAGAAAAGCCTGAGGAGCTGTAAACTACCCCGTGCAGCTATGCTAGGCAGTCGAGCCTTCCACCCCAGCTGGTGCAGGGAGCTTTAGTGGAAGATGCTCTACTATATCCTTAAATTAGCCCATCCCATAAGGAGAGACCAATTAATGTATCATAGCAATGAAGGTTTGCCACTTGGAAAGCTCACAGAGCTTACGAAACTCTGAGGAGCACAGACTTGGAGGTGGCAGACAGAAGAGATAAAACACAAAAGCAAAACATACTCAAGAAAAAAAAAAATTATTTAGTGACCTTAACAGAGCACTAAAATAAAATATTTGGATATTAATTGCTGGTTAGTTCAATAGAGAAAGAAAAGCATGAACATCTGATGGCACAGGTGTCTTAAAATCAGAAAATAATCCATCTAAAATCCTTTCATAAATAAATCATTATTAGTTCGTTTTTCAGACTTCTGACAGGTAGGAATCTCTCAGAAGTAGTTTGCTAATGGCCAGAATAATCTATTTAGCAACAGAAGTAAAATCCCATTTAAAAAGCCTTCCCTTCTTAAAAGAGACTGTTTTGCTTAAATAATTTAATGTGAGACAACCATACAAACCCAAAATTAGAGCTACATCCATATGCATCAAAGTTGATAAGGAATGGGAAAATTGGAAAAGAACTCACTTTCTTCAAATCAGTGTTTACCACTGGTGTACTGTATATAGTATAAGATAGAGTCAATATTTTAAAACTGCAAAGATTGTATGACATAACCATACACTGAGTATGGAGTATGGAATTCCCATGTGCCATTGTATGATGGGCAATAGTTATAGTAAATGCCAGTTATAGATAGTGTATGTATTTATAGGTTTAAAGCTTATCATCAACAAAGATATAGTAGGACCACAAGACTTTCATATGAAAGTATATCCTCTAAAATTTACCTTTGTAGCAAAGCGTTTTACTTGATTCTGTATTGGATAAGCATTGGCCGTGTTCATTCAGCCTGGGCGAGTTCAGGTGGTTCCAGTGGATCAGGGGAACACTCCAAATGGCACATCCTTTGGGATGGGGAATGTATGGTTTTCACGATGCACTGCAACCTCCTCTCGTTCCTGAATGAAACAGAGGCTGGTTGGCTAAAGAGTAATATACGTCAGCATATTGTTGGCCTGTTTGAAACATGTTGAGAGCATCTTAATTGTTGTTCCAACAGAATTTCATCCATAGTTTGTGCAACTCTCTGTACACTTGCTGAGCTGTTTACGTGCATGCCTGAAAAAGAAAGGGGGGAGGGAGGGAGGGAAATTGAATGCATGCAATTTTGTTTTCTTTCTTTTTCTTCTCTTTTTTTTTAATGCTGAGAACAAAGGAGTAGTATCTCTATAGCAACACATTCAATTCTATGGATTTTGCTGCCTTGCCCCCCTCCTGCCCCACAAAGAAACCACAAACCTTAATTTTGCCTGAGGTCACAATGCATGAAGTGGAAGGGAGAAGTATGTGTGAGTGTATGACGGAGACATAGAAAATCCCTCCCACTGACTCTTCTTTTTTTTAGGGTACAACCATGTTGCTGCCTGTAGGATCAATTACATAGCCTGACCATCTTGAGAAATGATGATTTTTTTTTAATGTATATATTTTAAATTTTTTCTGTATTCCAACGGCCTTCTGAGTCATGTTGCAAGCGATACTACTCTCGGCATGTCCATGCATGCAGATGCTATTGAACTGGCTACAATGTTGACCTCATTCTTAGTCCATTCTGTCATTGATCCAATGCTGTACTTTGCATTTTTCTTTTAAATGAAGGTTACGAAATGTCACGGAGCCTTAACAGCATAGCTGGCATAAGTGGAAAAGCGATAGGATTATCCTCAGTGTCTGCGCCCTACAGCTCTCCTAGCCCAGTGAGACGTTCTTGGTCTCCCATCCCATCTATTTTGTAGCATGGATCAGTAGCAGAGAATGGTCTAAAAAGCTTTACTTTCAATTAGCCTATGCGATGTTGCATATAGTCCAGGTGACTAAGTCTGAAGATGCAATGTCTCACAGTAGCACCCGCTGCAAACGGTGTTACTTCTGATGCTTAGGTGACAACACTCCTAAATAGCACTCAGATGACAATAGGCAGGCATTGGCGTAGTACTGGTGGGCCATACGTGCTGCATGGTATCACTACATAGGATGAAGGGTAGATGCACCAGATGGCTTCCTTCCTGGTGCATCCTGCTAGTATATGCTTATTGTGGCTAATGGTGGATCTACTGGCTCTGTATGGAATGGGTTAGGCGTTTAGTCGATGCTGAAACATGCCAACGATGGAAGATTTTGCTTTTCTCAGGATATTTTTGAGCCATAGGAACCCTGCAGGAGTTTGAGCAAACAAGCACAGTAGGATGAAACTTTGCATGGGCACCTATTTTAAGCTGAAAGCAATACTCAGACACACTGTAGAGAGGTCTCAGTCTGGCTGACTGCATGGGAAAAAAAATCCTGTTGAAGAAGAATATGGCTGCCTCTGCATGTAGCTATTTCACCTTTTCCTCCTTCCTTTAACACTAAGATGCCGAGCTTGATGTGAAAAGCACAGGGAAGAAGCTCAAGTACTGATTGTATTCTTTACATGCAGATCTTTGCAAAGAAAGTCCAGTCATTGCTAAATATATGCCAACAGAGGCAGTCAGAGTGACCTGACAAGGCAAGATGGAGATGAACATTGATGGCTAATAAACATCTCTGTGGAACTGTGCAGGCATAGAAGACCTTCTCATTTGGACAAAGTTAACTCGCTCCATGCAGGTTTTGTGGATGATTCTTCGTGGTTCTGGAGTTGTACTAGAGATGCAGGCTTTTTCTACGGCCAAAATGTAACAAAACTGTAGAAGATTTTTTTTTTTAATCTATTTTTTTGTTCCAAAGCATGACTTGCATGAAGACAAAAATGAAAATGAAAAAAAAAAGGCAAAAAAAACAACAAAACAACACACAAAGAAATACTGCAAATGTATGATTAAGGAGGAAAAAGAAAAAAAAAAAAACAAAGTTATATATTTTCTTTCAAAGCTCTTTACTTTTACATACATTGTTGTAGCGAAAATGTAAAACATTATAAAACTGTACATTTCTTTGCTATGGATCGCTTCTTTTTGTATACAAGATAAAGAGTAATGGTTTTAAAAAGTGCAATCAGGCAGTCATCGGTCATATTGACCACGCCTTCACAGTTCATCACACCGACATGGAAATCAAGAACTTTTAATCCAACTAGAAGTGTATAAAAATAAGAAAAACTTTTTCCTGTCTGTTTTTGTTGGCATGCTTGTGACACATGGGACCTTCCTTCGGACCTGACAGTAACAGCTGGTTAATTTTCCAGCTCTGGTTATGTTGTATTTTATTGATGTATAGATCCAACGTAAAGACCCTTCATAAATTGTTCATATTAAGTAATCAGTATGAATTTTAAACAAAAGAGGTGTTATTTTAAAACTGGGACTTATAGTACAAAATCAGGAAAATACTCAAGTATAAATGGTCTCAAAGTTTAAGAAACAAGACAACAGCATTGTATGCAATTTAGTACTGAGTAAAATGCATGCACAATGTTATGCAAAACAATTCTAGCATGAAAATAAATTTTGTATCATGGTTTCAGTGCCTGCTGTATAGTGTAAAGGGGAATCCTTTTCTGAAGCAATCAGGGGTTTCCAGAGACTTGCTTCTAAAATCTTGAATAAATACAGTGTTCTCAACAGAAATGTAGGAGAAAAGCTTGGTATTGCTTTGGTTCTACAATGCTAATTTTGGTTAGTAGATAATAAATGAAGCCTGCAAACACTTGATACAACCGATGTCTAAAGAATTCACGCCATTAGTAATTTTACAAGGGAAGATTAAAAACCCCTATAATGATCTAGGTATCTTCCTTTTCCCTCCCCAACAATAATAAATGTTTGTCTTTTTAGCTGATTAAATGAATTCAGTTTTTCTTACTTCTTCGGGCCCCATCCTTCACTTGTTCATCACTGAGCCACACCAGTCCACCTGATCCGAAATGGAAAGAAATCCAGGTGTCCGAGTCGCACTTGATTTGCCACACAAAACATGCACCAGTAAGATCTGAGAAACACAATGGGATTAAGTTCCATTTTAGATGCTACAAATGACGATTATGGACTATGTGCCAAGAGCATTCTAGTTGCCTCAGAATTTTTGGTAAAGTACTTCCATGAAGGAAGGATACACACATTTATTCTCACATGAGGAATTTCAAAAGAGCTGGCAATCTTCTAGGCAACTTACAGCATCTGCAACTACTGATGGGAATGGAAATGTAAAGGAATAGTATCCCTATGATCTGGAGGAAGTAGAGATTAAACCCAAAAAAAAACCCAGAAGAAACACTCCTGGCTCTGGTAAGTGCTAAATTATACACAAAAAAACCCCAACTGCAGCTGGACCTGGTCGTCACAAAATTCTACTCCAAAAGAAACACAAGGAAGACCTCAAACTATGTTTTAGGAATAGAGGAAAGGCTGTACATAATTAGAGAACTCCTTTGTAGCCCTTGATACAGCATTATGTACTTGATTTCTGCTTTAGTTTCTCCCAATAACTACTTTTCACACACTGTTTCTATGCCGTCATTCTCAGAAGATAAATTTCTTACCTCCAGAGGTAAGATCCAGATTCATCCAGGATTTGCTTAATGAACAACTTTTCCTCTTCTAATGTACTGAGAATCCAGAAACAGATTTATCTGCCCCATTTTTTATTTAACACTAGCTCAAGGGCCCAGTGCTAATTCTCCATTACTATAAGGAATACCAGCAATTCAGCCCTGTAAATCCCATGTAGGTCTTCACCTTCCACTGCACTTTTCATCTATCTGAGCCTTAGAGAACAGGCTGGGTACAACTGTCATGCTGTGCTGCATTTTACACTCCCCACTCTTGTTTTCATTTAGGTTCCCCACTCTGCTCATTCTGATTTGAGGTAACCATGTCTTCTGGGTGACTTCTATAAACCCTTCAGAAACAGAACCATCCACTGCCCTTCAAGAGATGCTCTAAAGCTTAAGATCTGTTTGACCCCAGAGTTCCCCTTGCACAACAGTGGCAGCTCTGACAACACAGGGTGAGAGGGAAACAAGGGAAGTGGAAAATATCAGAAGCTGTTGCATTGAATCCTAAGGTAAATTTACCACATGATCGCAGCTGCCTTGCAGTTAAGGAGCTTTTGCTTGGGTATTATGATCAAAATATTAATTCCTTCAAGCCTGCCCCCTCTCGCTACAGGAGGTGCATGTCTTTATTAAAGCATTAAAACTATCTATGTGGGTAGATTCTGACTTCAGGCTTCAGTAATGCCACCAGCCACTTCTGAGTTCACACTATTGCAAGTAAGAGCTGAGGTTGGTTTTGCAGTTCAGTTATACTCTGCCTGTTTCCTGCTGTAAAGGAACATCTGTGTTTCCTCCTCCGTAAACTCAGCTTTCAGCAGTGAGTTCTCAGCTCTAAGACCCAGTGCTGGCCCTTCATCTGAACCCACTGGCAATTAATTAGTCGCTTATTACTTGCTCACGTATAAAGCTCAACCACACCTTCTACATATACAGCTTTTCCTCTGACCACATGAAGGTACTCATTTTTTCTGGACCAACATGATGTGTCTCCACAACTGCAATTTTAGAGAGAAGAAAATTCTAAGAAGAGGTTTCTGCTTTCTCACTCCACCAAAAAAAAAAAAAAACCCACCAAAAAAAAAACCCAAAAAAACCTAGCTAAAACCGCTGTGATAACAGTCAAGCGCAGCAGTCATTAATCTGGATAAAGTGATTTTTCATGTAAATTGCCTCCTCTCTCCTTAAAGTTTCAGGGCCAAAAAGAAAATACATCACTGAAACAAATGTCTGCTAGGACAAATGAGCCAACCGAAATACAGAAGAGAGGGAGCAGGGCTAAGGCAAAAGCATTCAAAAAAGAACTGAGCACAGAGCTGCTTACAAAAAGGATATCCTGAAGATATTACCCTGCCAGTTTGCATATCCCTTTCATAGTTTCAAAACAAGGCAGCCTACTTTTCTGCTTTCCATATAAATCCTGGAAGGAACTTTGCCTCTGAGCTCAAACACAAACTACCTTCACTTCATGAAAACATGCTTAAATTATGTAGGTTATTTTTAAGTCACTCACTTACTTGAGTTTGGGCATAAAATACCTGTCTGCTCAGGACTCCCAAAGCCTTTGCATTCATCTAGGACTATAAGTGCCCAATTTTTCTCCTAGGGAAATAAAAATGTTCATTTCCAATCAAGGACAATATTTGAATTAAAATTCAACAGAATGTTCAAAACCAGGTCCAGAACTGCATCTCTTGACTTTCTTTATCTGACACGGCAAATGCTATATAACAAGATATCTTCCCTGTCTCAGCCTGGCAAAGCCAAGTTTTCAACTCTCAGCATTCACTTAAACATTTAAAAAACTTCATGCAAGTGCAGAGGTCCAAACATCTCCAGGCACCAAATATTAAAGGTGCGTGCTCCAAGGCTTCCCTCTTTTTTCCTGCTGCCCAAGTTAGAGATTCTTGGGCAGCAAAGGCAAAATGTTACATTTGTGTTAGCTCAGCTGTCACTCTGAGGTACCTGCAGTGCCTCTGGACTCAAAGGGCTTAGCAGGGATGACACAGCCTGTGCAGAGGCTGCTGACTGTGAGTCACAGCAGCACAACAGCAGACAAGGCTGAAGCCCAGGGAAAGCAGCTCAGCAGGGGCCACGCTTTGCTGGGGTGGTGTCAGTGCAAGTGGGTGACTGGAGGAAAGGCAGTAGCTCAGGAGGTGGGAAATCAGAAGGACAGGATGAGTTTGGAAAATGGGTTATGCAAGCAGGAGCAGTGGAAAAAGCAATCAGCAGTGAGGGGGAAAGAAGAGCAAGGAGAGAGGGAAAGAATGGCAGTGAGATGAACTCAAAATAATCATCAAGAGCCACAAGCCTACAAGGTAGAGTCTTGGCCTGGGACTCAGGAAATGGGAATTTTGTTCTTGACTCCTCTGTGGACATGCTGGGTTACCTTGGCTGGGCCAATTTAATTTTTTGTGCGTCAGCTTCTGTTTCTGTGACATTATGCTCTTTTTTAAGTGTTCTGATGTCAAAAGAGGAAAAGCCATATTTAAGAAGGAATAGTTATTATAATCCACTCAGAATTAAGGCACCAGAGGAGAGAAGCATGTCTTCATTATTTAAAAGATGCCATATTTCCTTGTCTGCAGAAGAACACAATGCCCCTGTAGGAATCCCTTTTCTTTTGTACTTTAAAGGAGAGGATTGTTATGGAAAATGATTAAGCACCCACACAGTTAAAATGACAGAGCATTTTCAATTACTGATTGGCAACTCCTCTGCTGCCCTAATTTAGGTACCACATGTCTTCATGCATTCAAATCAGTAAAAACAAAACAAAAGCTAAACTCACTTGACATTTGCAGCCAAAAACTAAAGTCATGTCAGAACACTAAAAATCTCCCAATTCCTGACCTCACTTCTAAATCAAAAAAAAAGTAAAAATGCAGTCTGCTAGCAAAGTGTTCACATACACTTAAAACTCTGGTGACCAGGGAGTACTGGAACAATACTGAATTGAAATTCTGAAACTCCACTTACAACTCTCAACCCCAAAACCTGAAGACAGAACTTCCCCCAAAGACTGCAAAGTGTCTGGATAATCAGGTGGTCTACAGGCAAAGCAGTCTGGAAAAAGATGAGGAAGTTGGAAATCAGCTGAGAGAGAGGCTAACCAACACAGGAACTGGACTTACACTCCACTCCCTACCAGCCTGAAAAGGTACATCTGGAAATGAGAAAAAATCCAACATGTCACAAAACAAAAATACCAGAGAAAATTTTGCAAAATAAATGTCACCCCTGAATTTTGTTCTCTTTTAGCCAGCTTTTATTCAGGAATAACTACTTTGTTGTTCTTGTTTCCAATCAAGCTGAAGAATGTGTTCTCCCAGTAGTCTAAATTTATGCTTCCTCACTCTCCCACAAGGAAACACGTGGTTCATCCAGGCCATGATTCAAATACAGAGACTATTTTCACTGCTGAATATTTTCAGTCACATACTCTATTTCGATGTTTTACAGAGGCACTGATGAGTAAAAACTGCTGCTGCATTAAAAACAGGTGAATGCTGAGACAACTGACTGATGAACCTGAATGAAATGCACAAATAGCTCAAGACTGTGCCTGACTTCAGTCCTTTAACATCTAAATGGGTTACGAAACAACAAGGGCTGTACAGATGCAGTTCCACCAAATTAACTTCAAAGGCACATATGATACAGACCTACATCTTCAGTTATATTCACCCAGTAGAAGGCCATTTCCATAAAAGCAAAGCATTTAAATTCCAGGCTATTATTCTTGCTAACATAGAGCAAAACACGCAAGATCAGCATTTACTGGGAAATAAGAACAGCACAAAAGCTAAAGCAAAAGAACAAAGCACGTATACCTCTTTTTTGCACATGTATCAAGATATTCATATGTAAAAAGTTAAAGTGGCCAATTATTTTTGTGCCAGCTGGAGCTGTCAGCAAATTCCATGTAAGCGCCACTTTTCTACTGTGCACATTTTGAACCACAATCAAAACCACACAAGATGATTCTCAACCCCAAGCTGTATCTATTCCAAGCCTTTGGAATTTTCAGCTAGTAGCAAATGGCATTTAACTCTAATAGTGTTAAAAAAATTCTGGAGTCTTTTTCAAGAAAATACCTAGCTAAAAGAATAAGCCCAAGACTTACCATGCACCCTAAAAATATCCAAAATTGCTCAGAGTGACCAAGATCTGTCATCATCTTGATCTCTAACAGGGAAAAGGAACTGGAAGTCCCAAAATTACTTAAGTCTTGTTTAAATTAGATTCAGAATTCATGGAATGAAATGGAAAAATTAGTAAGTATTTGGTTAAATGCTGGAGTAGATCAGAGGCCTTGATCAAAATATTTCTGAGGCTGCAAGGTGAAGACAGATGTTGCAGTTTTTGCTGAGGAGAACTGGAAACTTCAAGATGTGCTATGGATGAGAAAAAAACCAAACACTGCAGGTCAACAACTCACATTATTATAAATAAACATTGGAAGAGGGAGAACAATAACATCCAGGAAACAGAATAGCTTGTCTCTCATCTCACTCCCACCACACCAGCAGGCTGGAATGCAGCTATGCTGTGAGGTTATTCAGTCCTCAGGAGCTGTATCTTGGCTCTGTCCTCCCCCTCCTTTTCCCTATGTTTTAGCTGACTCTATCAGGCTCTTTATTGCCATTCATTTAAATATTTTTCCATGGTCACCTTTCTCTTGTACATTCAAACTGATCTCCTTGATCAGTTGTCCATCCCCATCTCCAAGTCTCACGACTCAACACATGCCATAAAAAGCACAATCAAATAACTTTCTCCCACCCTCCCCACAATTTCTCTGTGCTCAAAACACGCAGCTGAGCAAAAGCTCCTGTCACTCATTTAGAAGTGATCTTTGTGGTGATTGCAGATGGCAAGACTAGTCAGACACCAAAAGGACTGCCCACATGCAGAGAGAGAAGTCAGTGTTGTGTAAGGAGTGGTGACTGGGCAAAACATCTTCCATCTTTCAAATGAGCACAGTTCAAATACAGAGCCTGGCACACTGAGCACAAAAGCATCAAGTAACTCAGAATGCCACACCAAGTCAAATAACAACAGTGACCACCAAGTGGCCCAAACAAATCCCCCAAGGGACAGAAACTTCTGACACAACACACACATCGTCCCACCAATGTTCTTTGAAATGGAACAGCAGCATCTTGTGCGGGTGCACATGGAGGTTGAATGAGTAACATCTGCAGATCTCTTAGAACTTCAAATAACAGAAAGGCACACAACAGCTTTCTTCTCCTTCTCCCCCTCCACCCAAAGGCCTGAAAGTTATCTGGACTGAAGGTCAACAGTTCACAACTTGTTCTCCCTCATGAATGTCAGCTCACTGACATTATCTTCAGAAAACAGGAGGGAAGAGCAGCTGCACAGACACTTGCTTAACTTGTTCCACTGTCTTTTTGTAAAAATATATATATTATAAACTTTGTCAGTTTATTTCCAATTGAACCCGAATGCAGAATGCTTATGTAACAGGCTTCTAGCTTTGTTTATCACAGAAGACCTGTTAAAGAACTCTGTGAACCACAGCACACTGTGTCTGCATTTTGCCTTGCAGAGACTGACCTTCTCCATGAGGATTATCAACAGGCAACAGTCATAAACTCTTAACATCAGCATGGAAAGTTGTCTTCTTCCACTTGATTAGTAACTTTTCACTGTGTGTTCCCTTCCTCACAGAGAAAGCCATAGCTGATTTTGTACAGTGCTTTATTCTGCAAACAAAGCCACTGACATAAAAAACAGGGCATTCACTTCTGAAAGAATGAGCAGCAACTTGGTTGTGACATTCAGCCATGTACCTCCTACAATGAGTTCTATTCACTCTCTGTACTACAGCAGCACCTAGAAGCCCTGACTGATGACAAAGCACTCACTACGTCAAGAAAAGTCATTACTTACCAAAATCTTCAAGCTATATAGGCACAACAAAGGAGAGAAAAACGCAGTTCTTGCCTTTCAAAGATGCAGATACGAAACACCAGATCAGGACCAGGAACAAACTGACATACTCATTTCTTTCTTCACCTTATCACTCCAAATCATTCTTTGTATTCCAAAAGTGTGTTCACATTGCAGGCATGAAAAATTGAAAACAATCTCAAATACCCAATTCACATTTATTTGTTACATAATTCGTTGGTCTCCTCTGCAGTGAACTGCAGCTACAGCACACACAGTCACAACATGTCCAGTCCAGTAAACCTCATGTAAGGCACATAATGTCTGTGATTAATCAAGGAACAGACTTATTTAGAGGAGGTGACTACTGAAGCAAGAGAACATGTTTATTTGGTACACAGATTTTGCAGAAATCACAAATAGAAACCTCAGACAGGACTGTCAGAGAAAGCACGAGGAACTGTTCAGTGCATATAATAGAGAAGCTTTGGTATCCAGAGAGTGGCATTGAGAACAGTCAATAAATATCATCTTAGCTAATTAAAAGTGCAAGAGGTCACAGCCTGGAACAGTATATTGCCATGAAGAACCACAACTAACACAAGGATTAAAAAAAAATATAAATTTCACAATAGAAATCTTAATTCTACATATTTTGCAGAGGACCCATTTGATTATTGTTTTGTAATCTGTAATAGTTAAAATCAGCTTCATAGTCTGCTCAAGTTTCTCATCTGTTGAATAGAAAAATAAAATATTTTTGAAAGTGAAGCCAAGAACTATAACAGCTGTAAAATAAAGGTTGAAAAAACCCCATGCAGTCCATGTTATCACCTTAATTCTTTCCCCTTCATGTGTAAGCTGATACACCATTAGAAGGTCTTCCTGTCCTATTTCCTAAGAGCCTTTCTCTGAGCATTTTGTAATTCTGTAAGGCTTCCTCCTTGGCAAGCTTGCCTTAAAAATTAAACCACTATTTAGCAACAGTAGGTCTCATTAAAAGGTGCATTTACTACACAGTAGAATTCTCTATATTTAGAACTTGAAATACATTAAATACCACAGCAAATATAAGTATTGTGGGTGGTAAACATCCAGTTTAATGGCATCCACAGTATTTGTGTGGAAAAAAACAGTTTTATAAATAGCTTCCAAAATTTTGCTACTAATAGGCAAACATATCTCATTTTACACTTTTTCTTTTCTCCTACCAGAACAAGTGCTAAGCCTATGTTCTCTGTCAAACCCCCACCTGGAACCAGTGCTGTGGGCATGCTGTGAACAGCAACTCAGCTGGGCTGCAAAAGAGAAGTGAGAACTAACCTGAAATTATCAGTAGCATTCTGGTCTGCCTTTTAGGCTGGAGAACTTGTAAAATCTTTCTGGTTAGATTTTGATGTCTTCCTACTCCAAGGCAAATGGAAACACAGGAGCTACTTTGGATCAAGCTGTCCTCAGCAGCTATGACTGACTTATGCCCTTTGATAGGACCCTTTTGAATGTTTCTAAAAGCTCTTAGAAGTTTTCCTTCCCTAGCTTCAGAAACTTCAGGTTTTGTTTCTAAGTTAATGATAATTTATGCAGGTCTGCATCCTTGTAAATCTGTAATAAACTGATGTCTGGCAGAGAACATAATCGATGAAAAATACTGCTCCTTTCACAGTTTAATCAAGACAATGCTAGTTCAAAAGGGCCTCATTTTCCCCTTTTCCAAGTCTTCTACATTATATTGCTCCTTTTAATCCTAATCTTCTTAAAAAGTGTGTATGCATCTAGTCACTTTCACTGGCATTTCTCTGTGACACAATTTTCTGAGCTGCTGGGAGCTCACAATGGCAGTAGAAGTAGGCAGGTGAAACATTTCTGATGTAAAGATACAATAACAAAAAACACTTTTCTCAGACCGTTTCTTCAGACTGAATTTATACACCAGAAAGCCATTAAGCAGTCAGTTTCTTCCTCAAAGACTTCTCAGAAGAACAAGAAAATGTAAATTTGTCTTCATTTTTATTGTTTCAAGGCAGAATGTCTGTAATTCTATCCGTGGGTAGAAAGTCAATTCCTGTGGTAAGAACCCAGGAAACAATTTTTGAAATATTACAGCTTTTTGTGCATAGTCGTTCCTTTGGGATTTAGGAAAAATACCTGCAGTTTCCAACTACTGTGCTAATCATGGGCAGTTCCCCTGTAGTGCCTCTGAGTTACACAATCCAATGGTGTCCATCCTCATCCATGATGTTGTGATTCCAGGTGTGCTGGGTCTAGTGAGGAGTTTGACAGAGGGCCATGGAGTGTCCTGCCCCACATCCAATTAATATCTGTTTTGCACAGCCAAGAGCTTTGACTGGCTTTGGGACACAAACATTTGCTTCTGTGCCATCACCACACATCCCATGTTCATTCCATCCCCAAGAGAAGCACTGGCCACCTGAAAGAGAGGGCAGAAAACACAGAATAAACACCCCAGAAACACAACAGCTTTGGTTAGTTTTAAGGAGCAGATTTGTCAAGTAATTTTCTGTTTAGCTTCTAAGAAATTCTGCTAAGGTGGGAAAAAATATTCTGGTTTTCTAGAAAATGTAAATAAACCCAAATGACTGATTCTCCATCCTGTTCCATATTGTTAGCAACAGAAGACAGATCAAAATAAGAGACACTTGAAAATCACTCCGTAAATACATAGTTCAGTATTTATGTAGAACCCACAGAAATCTCTCTGCATTTTAAGAGCCTTCCCTGAAAGGATGTAGAATCTCTTTCAAGCTTCCCCTAGTAAGCAGAAGTATGATAAATCAAGAGCAGTGCCTTTATTCATTCACAGCATGATCTGCGGGATTGGGGAACACAGAGCCACAGTTTAGCCACACTGCATTTCATTCCTAGCTTCCAGTTCACAAGTCACCTTTTCCCTTTAAATACAAGTCTTCAACAGCTTGCCCTTCTCTTAATCATCCTACTTCTTCTGCTTGCTTTTACATCCTTTCACTGCATTTATTATTCTGATTTTCCCTTATTATTATTTACTTTTGTAATATCTACTCTTTCATATTCCAAATAACAATTCATGTATTATTATTACCCCATAGTACTCTTTATTGAAGCACAACATACAAATTTTGTTCTATAAATGGCTGGCATAATAAAAAATCCACTAAAACCTCCTTATTCTGAACTACAAGTGCTATTTCTTCCCTATTTTCTATTCTTTATTTGGCTGCCAGAGACTGTGTCTGTGACTTTTTGTACTAAAAAAAAAAAAAAGCCATCCTGCCATATAATCACATTTGTGATGCCATTGTTATTTTTGAAAAGCAGCAGGTAATAACTGCAGGAAGTAGCATTCTGGATACCAAATAATGAGAAGAAAAATGCCAAAATTCACAAACTCTAATCCCAGTCACGATTTTACTTTTCAAAATTCAGAAGCAAATTATTGCAAAGCTAGCAGGGCCATTTTCCCTGCAAATCCTGTAACATTTCACTATCCTCTGCTCTCTTCACATTATTAGTATATTGATGTTCCCCTCTTCTGCAATGATGTGTAAACATTACTGAGGCCAGATGTAACTAGGCAATGACATTTCATTTTCCTGACAATCTTTAAGGCAATGGAACACAACAAAGCACCAGCAGAACACCACAGTAGCCAAGGCATGTCTCACCTGATACACAAGTTCTGTCCCTCTTATCTCAGGAGGCACCAGAAGTTCTCATGATTGTGCATGTGCAATACTGACAGCCCAACCTACACCCCAAATGCACTCACGTGTGCTGCCAAAAACTGCCAAAATCTGAGCGGGCAACATATTCCATTTAAATATCAACAGAGTGTCCTATAGGTTAATGGGATTTTGCTTTTTGGTAAGGTTCCAGGTAAAAATGTTTCTCTAAATATTAAAAAGCAGGAAAAAAGACACCTCAAGCCCATACTGGAGACACATCTCAGACTAATCATTCAAGGAAGGTGCACCTAAGAAAAGACATCTTGAACCCTGCAGAATGAGCCAAGCTTACAAATGTAATGAAAAGAGAATGCAACATGTCCTAACTTTAATTAGATCACTGTGGTAACTTTTTGTAACTAGACACCAGCAATTATTATAACCATTTACATGCTTCTATGAAGACTGACTACATCTGTTAAAGGGTTTCTTGTTTCTTTTTTTAATCCTGTCCCACCAGGACAAGACAGAGGAAACCAGAAATTTTCTGGTTAATTTGTATTACAAACTGCTCAGTGGAAGATTTTTGGTATAATAAATAGCCAAAGAAACAGTGTATTAGGACATTAACTTCTCAAATTGATAAACATATCCAGTGAAACATCTTTTGAAAAAACATCATAGAAAAATTTACAAGCTAGGAACCCCCCAGACAAGAACATAATTCTTAAAATAATGATTGTGGAGTCTTTTCCATACTTTACTTCTCCAAACATGTCAAAAGGCCACCAAAATAGATTTTTCTACATGATTCCGGTGATCTCTATGGTTAGTGAAATGGGACAAGAGTGCAAACTGGCAAAAGAAAAATAGAAAGTAAGTAGGATTTATGAATGGCCTTACACAAAAATTCCTTGTCCATCCATGGAGAGCTGGCAGAAATCTGAAGAGATGAAAGGGCAGCTGACAGATATGGAATGACAGGCCACAAAAATGTTTCTCATCACCATCAAGTCAGAACCAGGAAAACCAAAAGGCAGAGAATTCTTGCTGTGCAAATGGAAGGTGTAACTGTACCATGTCTGCCTGTAGAAGATGCAGTGAAAGGTTTGTAGACAGAAATAGCCAAATGCTTGACTTGTGCCAGAGAAAGCAGAGTTTGCAGAAAACACACCAAGTCCATTTTTTGGACAATAACATATTAACAAAACTTGGAGAAGGGCTGGGCAAAATGAACGTGGTGAAATTGTCCAGGAGGGAACAAGTGATGTGAACCACTGGCACAGATGTCAAAGCCAGTGAAGACTGAAGGTAATGAAGCTTCTATTTCAAAAATTACACAAAAGGAATATCTGCAGAGTTAAAGGCAGATCCTAAGAAGAACTAATGGCTAGCCTCTGGACAAAGGGCACCATTTAATGGTTTTTTCCTTTTCCCATGTCCCACTCCCTTTTTTTCTTTCCTTTTCTTCTTTTATTTCTGATTGCTTCTATTCCCCAGTTTATTGCTGATAAAAACCTACAACCAGCAAACCCTACACGCCTTCACAAGAAAATTCAGTTTCTATGAAAAGAAAGACCTTCAGACCTTGCAAGCATGGAAGAGCATTAGAATGATGTGTATTAGCACATCTACAAATTGCTTCTAACAAAATTTAGACCAAGCACTGTAGCATGTTCTCAAACCAAAGGACTTGTGTTTGGTGAAGTGAGGGAAAGTTACCCCATGTTACTGGTGAAGTGAAACCACATATAATGTTGCATTTACTCTTCTCGTTTAAAACATAAGTACCCAAAGTACAAATCAAACCCAAAGCACAGCAGAATCCCAAGGGAATTTCAGTTGCATTCACAGTCACACTAATCAAAGTTTAGAGTAAGGCTATGCAAGATTTTTCCCAAAACATTAAATATACAAGACAGGGGGACAACAAAATTCTTAGCACATCTGTTTTGGTCAAACAACACAAGAAGAGGCTACTGCTCCCCTTCTGTCTGCAATAATTATCCAGGCTTTTCTCAAGGTAATTGAAGTGACAACAACAATCTAGAAGTTCATTAAGCTGGAGAAAAGTAAGAAAAGAATTTCCAGGTAAAATAAAGCTGCATCAGATTACAGAAACATGAGAATTTAGAGTCACTCCTTATTGCTGAGTGAAATCCTCAGATGGAAGAAAAAATGCTAGCAAATAAGGTGCTCTGGGTGAGATTCACTGCACTTAACTTAAGCCACCTAAAAAATCAAGCAACTTAGCTACAGATTATTATCCTCTGTATTTCTCAAAAGCCAATGGAGACATCTGCATCTCTCCAGCAGAGTGAGAGATTCATCTCATCCAAACACCAGTGTGAAAATCAAGTCTGTCTCACTTTGGTGATGATAAAAGGAGACCAGGGGATTGTCCCAGCCATGGCATATCAGTTTTATGCAGCTGAAGACAGCTTATATTAAATCACATCTTCACAACTGGTCTGAAGGCAAAGCAAGGAAAACAAGGAAGCTGCAAATGTCACTGCAGCCTAGCTTCAGGCTACAAACAGTCTGCTTCTAAACCAGCCTGTGCCTTGGAGGCTTAAAACTGAAATCTTTAAAAGCTCCTCTTTTCTGTTTCTCCTTTCCCATTCTTTCTACCAGCAAATAAACAGAAGTTGGCCTTACAGACAAGCCAAGTATTTTGAAGTCAAGTTATTCAAGATAGCGCTTCACATTTTAGGGAAATGTTAAAATGTTTTAGTACAGCTCTATTATATTGGCTTTGTGGTCTTAGCAAAACTCCACAATAATTCAAATTATTACTTCTTTTTTACCTTAAATTAGTGCTACTCTACTCTTCCATTATAGACAAAGTTAACAGTAGGCAGGAGACCAACTCAGATCAAGTCACAACTCTAAACAGCATCAAGGCTGGACCACAAACAAAATTCGGGTGTCTCAGCCACCTTCCCTTGATTACTTGAAAGCCTTCAAAACCTCTCAAGTGTAGTCATGATATTTTATGAAAAATCCTCTGCTAGGATTTTTCCCCTCCTGAGAGCTGAGTGCCTCAGGAAAGAAATGTAAACAATAACTATTTGCTGCTGTGGAATGCAATAGGTGTATCTTTCATTAGTTTGTGTTGTTTTTAATTAGTGACCAATCACAACCACCTGTATCAAGGCTGTGAGCAGTCACAAGATTTTATTATGGATTCTATTCCATTCTTGTTTTTGTAGCCTTCTGATCTTTTTTTCTTTCTGTTCTCTTAGTATATTTTAATGTAGTATTTTAATATAATATATAACATAATAAATCAACCTTCTGAGCAAAATAAAGTCAAACCTCATGTCCTCACATTTGGGGCACTCACCACAAGACTCAAGGAACAATGTAACACTTCACAAAGGGGATTTAAACTATACTTCTCCCAGTGAGTTGCAAAACACAAATTACTATGTTTTCCTGGTTTTTTTCAGGCCATCTGATTGTTCAGGGTGTCACATAAAATAAAAGGCAATAAGCATCCCTCTAAACTTTTGTATTTTTCATAGCAACAATTCTGCCATTAGTGCAAAAGATCTGCAATTTTAAATTGTAAGAAACAGGATTGATATCAATTGCTTTCTGCAGAAAAACATGGAACTGTATTAGTAGTTAAAAGGGAAGTCTAGGCATTGTACAAAATCTCATTAAAAACAAAGCTTGCTAAGTGGAATGTATGATGGCATCACCTCAATACACAGCTGTACCTCCAAAATTAGCAAAGAACTATAAGAATCACATTCAGTTTTTATTATGGAGCCACATTTTCAAGGAGCAAGCTGTCATGTGCTCCAGGCAGCCCATCCAATTGCTGTTCAACCCTCAGAAACGTGCATCTGGCTTTCAAGGGAGTAAGCTGGATAAAAATCAGACACATTACAGTGCTAACACAATACACAGGTAAGAAACACCATACATTTTTGATGTAAGTACAAAGCCGTGGTGCTAAAGGCATGCTGATTTCAAAGTCAGCCTCCAGTCAACAACCTGCCCTCACTCCAGCTTTACATCATTAGTAGCTCTCCTCAGGCAGTGGACCTAAACCACTCAGTTCCCTCAGCAGAGGTTTTACACAAGTAAAAAGTGAGCTGACTTCAGGTCATGTGTCTGTGGTTCATCCTGGCACCTGGAAAGAACACCTTTCAATGTCCTCAAACAATTCATTACAGCAAATGCACGAAGCCTGCACTGTGTGGACATCTCTAAGCTAATATGTTATGTGAACTATTATTTTTCCCAGCAGAAGCACTGGTTTGTTACAGGACCTGCTGTCTGGCTACGTTTGTATCTTGTGTAATACAGCAGGGACTTCAAACTGGGTCACGGCCTCAAGGCCAACTGTCAGAATATCCAATTACAATCCATAACCACCTACTGAAGAGAGTCAGAAAATCAAATTGAGAATACAATATGCCTAGTAGGAGCTTAGGCATGTGCAGTACTGCAAAATGCAGCAATAAGGCTACACATCTCCTTTGCACTTACATTTCACTTGGGAAAGTCTAATTTCTAGTTTGTACTTCGATATCAGTACAAACAGCAAACATTAGAGCAGTACAGAGCACATCTAATCTTTTCTGTTTCGTTTCCACAGCATATAAGTAGCCAAGAGTTACAAAATGGGAAGGAATCATATTTATGATCATTTCCAAGGGCAATGTAGCACATCTGCCACAGCCTGAAAACTGTCTAGGAGAAGGAGCCCCGCATCCAACAATGCAGAGAAGTGGAGAAAAACACAGTAAGATGTCACTTTGCAAAAAAAGCTGTAGCAGATCCATGCTGGGCATTTTCCTGTGCACTGTTTTTAGCATCCAGCAAATAACTGAGCCCACCCCTAGAGGAAGTGCTATCTTGCCAAATTACAATGACAATAGAAATTTCGTTCTGTTCTCACAGGGCACTTCAAAGCAGGAGCTGAATGGCTCACTGCACAAATTAATATGTATCTATTTGAAAGAATCACTCCACATTACATCAAATAAACAGTTTAGGTTACCACTCAGGCTAGTTTATGATAGAATTTATTTTTTCCTTCTCAGTTATGCATAGTCATTTTGAACAAAAAAAAAAAGAGAGGAAGAAATTCTCAAAATTATATCCTAGGATTCAAAAACAATGGACTTGCAACTATTGCAACAGCCCAAGATTTCTTGGGCTGATGCACCCGTGTAGTTTTGTGGTGGAACTGAAGCCCTGTAGGATGGAGATGGCTGCTTTGCTCTGTGTAGGTAGCAAGGACAGAAATGTACTGCAAGGATTATCTGTTCACATTTCTGTTTCCATGGGGAAACATGAATGGTACTATGTCTAAAGCTCACAGGTGCTGCACAAGGTTTTTGTTTTGGTTTTACTCAAACTTGTCAATTCCTTCCCAACAGGAAAGCATCTCCAACTCAACACAGAACAAAACCTGGGCTCACGACTTTGTGCAAGACTGAACGTTACTGGTCCACTGACAATACATGAGGATTATATCATACACGAAGCAGCTGCAGTGCAGAGAGGATTAAGCATTAAAGATGCTTTTTTCTACACCTGTAGAAGACAAGAAAATCTTTGAATTTTGGTCACTTAAGTACAGGACAAAACACCTGACAGAAATTAATTAATGGAGAGATTTGTCCTGAAGCTCTGACCGTGGCACTAATGTCTGTTCCATCAGGATATCAGACATGGCAGAAAGTGACATTCATTCAGAACTTACATCCTTGCCTCTCACAGTGACAGGCATTCAATGTGTCACAGTGCTTAAACTTTGTATGACCAGAACTAGACAATCACAGTCTCACCACAGAGCCAGAGACTGCAGTCTCATGACCCTCTGTACTGTGTGAAACAGAATATACAGAAAATACCTTACACCCAGTGCTTAGTAAGAGGTCATCCACGCAAAGCAGAATGTCAGAGCTCATCTAGAAGAGTGCAACTCATCCAAGTGTCCCGTGGGACCATGTGGTGCCATGGCCATTTGTGCCTGTGAATTCTGGGTAGTAAAGCATTACCAGCTCAAATTTGCACACACTTCAAAGTGACGTTAAGTGATGACACAAAGAAAAGGAGGGGACAGCCGTGATTCATCTGACCTACAGCACTACATCCAAGACCTAGAACTGAAGGGCATCTTCAGCACAGGCCTAGGAAAAGTCACAGATGAACACAGAAGCAAGAATCTGAGAACCCCCTCAAACTGCATCCCAGTCCTACATGTAGCTTTCACAGCACTAAGCAAATCAAAGAGAAGGAGAAAGGACAGTCAGCAGGACGAGCAGGGCCATGCAGGTGAAATGGTGCTTCCTCCTACTTTGCTGGCTGAAGTCTAAAACAAGAGACCCCACTGGGCTCTCAGGAATTCTCTCATCAAGGAAGAACAGCTAGGTTGGAAAAGGATATTTTGGAAATGCTTTGGTGCTTAACATATTTCATACGGCAACCCTTTGTAGAACACTGGTCTATCTATAAGCATGAACTTTAAGGCAACCACACAGACCAGTCTATAGATGACTGTCAGTCCTTGGCATCTTATAAGAAATACTCACGATATAACAAAAGTTGAAGAGTAGTCCAAATGGTTACATTTACCTACAATTTCTTCTCTTCTGACTGCTATTCTCTTCCTCTGAAGGGCTGTTTGCACTGAACAAAAGTGAGTGTTCTGGGATTTATCTCTGAAGGTGTCCTTTTCTGCAGAACACAATTCTCCAGCTCAGAACCAAGAATTGAAATGTGTAAACCTTCCACATGGACATCTTATGTAAAATAGCTTTGTGTTTAAATGGGCTTTAGTTTGAACTTCTCCCCTTTAATTTTCCCTTAGCAATTTGCAAGGCTGCATTTTGGTCAAATTTCAAGACACACGATATGAATGTGCATTACTGTTGAGTGAAGTCTAAAAGAACTGCTTGTTGATATTAAACAAGTGAGGGCTTTTTTCCCCCCCATGCTTAACAAGTAATCTGAGATCAATTGCAGCAGTCATAAGCTGAAGTGTTAGAAATGCAAAGAGAAAAATCAAGGAAACAAGTGGTGACTGAGTTGCTAAGTTTCTGATTGAACTGGTAGATTTTCTCACTGCTACGCAAACATCGCCACAGAACAAAAGTAGCTGCAGCTCAGCAGTGCTGATATTAGGATGCCTTATTTTGCAAAGATTCAAGTTGTGATCTTGATGTATCACAATGGCTCAGATGGTGGCACCCCTGCAAGTGTCACAGTGCAGCTGTAACAGTGACAGCACTGTAGTATTACGCGCTGTGAGAGCTTTAAAATACACAGCTTGATAAAAGCTATAGCATAGCTGTAGTCAGAGAGAGTTCAGGGTGAACTAACCCTCCTTTCTGGGCAGGATTTGTGGATTGCAAGTTTCCTCTGTGCTGCAACTGTTGTACTTGAGTTAACCCACTTGTATGTGGTTCAACTGTGCCTACTTGCACTGTACTGTAGTGCAAGCGCACGCCTAATAAAACTCCTGTGGGTCATGTGGCCTTGTCTTGTCTGTCTGTCTCTATCTGTGCCTATTGTTACAGGGACTCATGCTCACCACTGTGTGGGGGTCTGAACGGGGTAACTCTAGACCTGCTCAGATACAACAAGGGTTGGGTCATTTGAGCACCTAGAAAAGGAGTAAAAAGTGGTAACATCCTCACATTCACACTGATGCCATTTGCAGCCACCATTGCCCTCTGCCTCATACAATATAGTTCTGTGAACTAACAGGACCCCTTTCAAAGAAGAAAACAGACAGATGACAGAGCTGTGACAAAAGATTAAACCAAGCAATTAAAAAAAAAAAAACAGAAAAAAAATTCTCATTATTCAGACTTCAAACACAAACCACAGAGAGGTGTGTGCACCAAAGGCAAGTCACGTTTTCCCAGAGGGGCAGATGAAACACAACTCTCTTACCCAATGAGCATGTCTCGGCTGGTGTTAACTTCCAGTGGTAAGTGAAACTATTGAATACTGAAGAAAAACAATTCAAAAAAACACCACAACAAAACCCCAAACAAAATGACAAGTATTAACACCACAAACTGCACCCTCAGTCTCATCCACATGGCTAATCCATTAATCTGATTTCTGCCAAGCAGGACCAAGTGGTCCAGCTCTTCCTATTTCTTAAGGGCTAGGAAAAGATCAGTAACTTCAATCATATCACCCTGTCAAGAAACTTATGCAAAGTAATGAACCAAATAGCATGTACCAGATAGGATACATTAATTTTTTCCACAGGTAAGCAATAGCTAGGGATACCAGGACCATGGAATAACAACTCTATTCTTTTAGCTGTACTTTTGAAGCAAGAGTTCACTGAGGGTCATATTTCACTAAGAGCTCTGGAAAAAGTAAGCAAATGGTCAATACTGCCTAAGAAATAAAGAGTGGGAGAACAGGCTTTGTCAGCTATAATTAAAAACAAGTATTATACCATTAAGAATTAAAAATGGTCAGGAAGAGAATCAAATCGGACAGCCTCAAAAGGAAAGTGCCTATAAGGCAGGATTGGATCTGCTTCTCCAATCAAAATCATACATGACTGTTGATCTGTTGAGTGAGGTCTGGGGGAATTGTTTCTTGATATTAAGCAAAGGAAGAGTTCTGCCATCAATATGTGTTAAAACCAAAGGCAAGTTTGCTTAGACAGAAACAGTTTTTGACATCACTTCTGGTGCAGAACAGAGGTTCTGGACAAGACATAAAGCATAGCTTGCAAACTTTTACCTTTTTTTCTGCATGGATAAATTTTACCCTATTCTCTATTACTTTTATGCACTGAACTATTTCAGTACAAACCCATAATTCTTGTTGGAAAAAAACAAAGCTGTTAAATTTCAATAGCAAGCTGGTAAAATACAAGCACTGCAAGCAATACACAGGGTGAAACAGACTCCAGGCCTGGGTGGCACAGAGCAGATTATGGGTGTGCAAACACACCTTTTACACATTCAGGCCAGGTAGTCAGAAAATAACCTTGCTGTAGCACAGTTTCTTCACATTTCTACCTTCACCCTCCTCAGTGAGTCAGATATCCATACATTCACCCTTCACAGCCTTCTTACCTAATCTTCCCTAGAAGTGCACAAGGCAAAGAGAGAAACACCGGCAGAATGTAGGATGCCACTGGGTGGGAAGTGACACCATTTCAGTTGTTCTGATTAGGAAAGGCAAACAACATCCCTTACACATGAGGTTCAAGGTACATTTTGGGGACACCTCACCAATGTGCCTCCATCAGTAGAAGATGCACCTAAATTCTGAATTGGGGGTAGCTCCTTAAGCAGAGGGAGTATATCAAGTCAGTCCTTGAAAGAAAGGCAAGCACAAACCAGTGTCCTGAGATGAAAAATTCCTGCTATCAATGCTGTGAGATGTTTTCTGAAAGTTTCTGCTCTTATACATTTTTTGAGTGCTGGCAAATGAGCTATACTGAAAGCAACATTCACGCATCAGGTGCAGGGATCCAAGGCTGGAAAGTAAAATTGTCTTTGGCACAGCAACAGGGAGAACAGCTGATGGGCAGAGGGATTCAGAGGCACCATGCCAGCTCCAGAAGGTTGGAGACCAGAATGGACAATGCAAGCTGGGTCCCTGAGATGCCGTTCAGCACTTGCCCATCTGATCCTCTGCATAACCTCAGGGAGAGGAAGAAACTAGCTGGACTGAAGACAGAAATATCTGACACCATTTTGGAAGGATTATATCTACCAGAGACCGAGAATAACAAAGTATTCTTCAAAATAAAAAAAATAAAAACAAAACAAATACTTCTATCTCTGAAATAATATAGACCAACTAAAGAATTTAGGAGCTTTGCTCTCCTCACTTTGGAGGAAAGAGAAACACTGGAAATGTGAGGTCTTCATACATTGGCCTAACTGCTTTTGTATGACCACAGGAAAAATCCTGTGTCCATGCAGAAAGCCAGTTTCTTCCATTTTATATTTGGCACGAGACTAATTACACAGCAGCAGCAGATAAAAAAGGCAGCCTAGAATGAAAGGGAGACAGGAAAGGATTAGGTAGATTTTAAAGCCACATTTGGCCCTATTTATCAAAACTCACAGAGAAAAAGCAATAGCATGAAAACCTTTAAAGTGGTAGATAATAATACTGAGAAAATACCATAAAAGAACAAAAATCCAATCAAGCCCAAACTTCTGGTAAAACAGCAAGCTTCAGTGTGCAGCAGGAAAAGCAATAGATGACATGCTTGTGTGTCCACAGGAATGTGTATATAACATCCAAACAAATGAACATTTTACAAAGTAGCTCTCACTAACCTGAAACAGGAATATGAGAGGAGCTGAATTTAGTTTTTACACTGCTGGAAAACAGAACAACCAAATATGAAACTGACAAAACCAGACAATATTGAGATGTTTTCTTAAATCACTTTGAAATGGTTTTTTCTCTGGTTTTGTAATAACTTAAGGCCTGCTGAACACCAGTCATGAAAATATTCCTTGTACAGCACAGCTAAGAGATCCTTACTTTTCAGGCTCACTTACTAACAGAACTGTAGTTCTGTTCATGGGTGAACCAAAATGCAATTCTCATGATTCTGGAAAATGAACTCCATCTCAGTGAGACCCAATATATGGAGGTTTCTTAAATCTATTCAGGAATAGATGAAGCAAGAATAAGAATTTTAAGCATCCAATCAACCTAGCAGAAGTGATTCATATTCCAAATTAATCTAAAGATTTAAAAATGCTTGGATTCCCTAAATGAGAGCCTTTTCATTTTTTTAATTTTTTTTTTTCTTGGTGGGAGAGGGAGGAGGCATTATCAGCAATTTAAAGCTCTCTGTAATAATTACTGACACAGAAAAGTTAAAAATAAAGAACATAATCTTTATTTTAAAATTCTACAAAGGATACAGGAACCATCCAGGCTAAAGAACTTCAAGATGACCACAGCTACCCATGTGTCTTTTTTGTCTTTTTTTTGTCAAAAAACCAGATATTAAAAAGGATTAGAACACAAGTGGCAATCCCACACTTAATATTTGTGTTTGCAAAATATTTCTATGTACACATACAGACATTAATTCCACATATAACTAGGGATGTTTGCCTAACAGATTTCATGCTTTCAGACCCTGCACTGATTTGTAGCACAACACAATTTCCATCTCTGCAGATGTTCACTGGTGTTTTGGAGTACCTGAGTTTCTATAAGTGGGATTCAACTTGCCTAAGCCCAGAAGATCCATAATGTATGTACCTGTACATGCACGTAGCCATCCTTCACAGAAGAATCTAAATCTCACACTCCAGGGGCAAACAGGCTGTTTTAGAGTGGGGTTCATGTCACCCAAAGCAAATATCTGAAGTCAAAAGAATCCTTCTACCAGCACCCTTTACCCATCTCTTCCTCTCCACTGCCTACAGACAGCTGACTAGCTCAGGCAGAGTTTAAAGTTAAAGCAGACAGACCTTGCCCAAATGCCCAGCCCAACCTGCTTTATAAACTTGCTGCCAGGAGACACTAAGATTTCTGAAAAATAAGATGCTTCCCAGGTAAAATCAGAAACCCACTGAGATTTCAACTGTCCCCCAAATCTTTAAACAATTTTGAACGTACTTATGTAACCTGATTGTCCAAAATGTCATCTATGCACAGAAAACTGTGAATGTTGTGCACCTAACAAAACCTTCTCCCCAAAACCAAGATGGTAAGCTCTGCATGGAGCCCCTTCAGCAAGCACCAAGCTGTGTCTTCCTAGTTTTACTGCATCCTTGGCACCTAGTTCATTCAAATATACACCAAAGGGACTTCCCAAGCTTTTTCAGCTACCTGATGGATTGTTACCAATTTCTGCATGAGAATGCCAATTATTACGGAGGAAACACATTACATTGGAGTTACTTAAGAAATGGAATAATTCTTATGTTTGAGTAGTAACTGTTGCTTTGAACACTTTAAATCACTGTGTTGAAATATGGTTTGAATACTTTCAGTTGCTCTGATTTTCACCACCTTCTCTCCTAGCCAACGTGTCTTGCTGAAAGGTTGCTCATGGAATTGTTTCTTTCCAGCATGAAAGGTTATATTTTTCTGAAATTTCTTAGGAAGTCTTTCTAATTAATTAGTCTACAATTCCCACAGCACTTTATTGAATTCAATTTTTTTTTTTTTAATTAGGTGTTGTGGGTTTTTTGGCTTGGTTGGGGTTTTTTTGATTGTTTTAGAAAGCTCCCAAAGCTCTCTCAAGCAGAAATATTTCTTGCTCTCTCTGCAAAAGATGCTTTTTGGATGCTTTTGCTACTGAGAAATTTTTTGGCTCTCCAGGGGACAATTAAACAATGACAACATTGTATTCAGCCCAAAGCATAATTCTATTTTTGAAAGTTTCATTTGACTAAACATGATACTGACCGCAACTTTCCATCCACAAGGCAATGTAATTCAAGTTCAGCCTCATGTCAGTGTGACTGGCTCAGCCCAGGCCCCAGGAGGTGCAAAACTCCTTAGCTGGCAATGTGATTAGGTAACCAGTTCTCCTTCAGGCTGACTACATGGATGGATTCGAAGCTGCTTCTCCAACTGGTAATCAGCAAAGGTCTTCAGAGGATTTAAGAAGCAAAGGCAAGCCTTGATGGGAAAGGCAAAGTGGACCAATTGCTTATCCTTGAAATGAAAAAAGAAGCCATGAGGAAAAAAGTTTGAGCACAACTGAAAGCAAACCCCTGAGTCATGACTAATTCTTTCATTTCCAGCTCTCTGTTTCTGTTACTGACGCTTGCTCCTTTTAGCCATGTGATCCCAAACTTTCTCATTACAGAGGGAGAATTGCCCTGCACAAAGCACAACTATAATCCTCCTTCCTAAGCTCTGAAGGGATCTGGTCAGACCTTCCCTCTGACAAATGGCAGAAACCATCACAAGAAGCAGCAGACAGCAGGGGACTAAACCTCTGAGTGCAGCATTACTGGCTAAAGGCTACTCACTGCCTGTGGTCTTTCTACATTTCCCACTTCATTTTAACTACTTTAGGTTGTTATTCTTTAGGCTAAGGGTCTACTGCATGGTCTCACCTCACCTTGAGCCCGTGGATGTTATATAATGAAAATAAATAATGAAAAAGCTCTAAAAATCTCAATTGTATTTAATGATCCATGGATTTAGATCCACGGTGCTTGGTAAATGTGGAACTTGAGAAAAGAAGTGAATAAAACCCTGAAGTGAAGGTATTATTTGGTTCACCTGTGTATTTAGAATACACTTGAAAAATGAACAGTTAAATTTAACATGAGACATTATGCACTTAATTATCCTTTCTCACATGGTGACTGATATGCAATAAACCCATATTCCTTTATGCAGTTATGAAAAGAACTTAAGGAAGGAATCATCAAGGCAAAGGTGACATACATAGGCCTGCTTTTAAAGAGTGATTTCCTGGAAAACATTCCTCAGTACTTTTTCCCCCCATCTATAGTCCAGGGATATTTGACTATCCCAGGGAACATTTTAGAAGTCCATGATTTACAGGAATAATTCATACAACATCCTTAAATTAATGGCCATTCAGGACAGAGGAAAGAAAATAATACAGAGTGAAAGCAGAACTCAGTTAAGTACAGAGAAGCCATGCTAAAAGCCTTTTGAGGGCTCCTGAATGCATATGGGATCTGTTGAGACAAAAAGCTATTGCTAGGAGTCAGCGTTGATTTGCACATTTGTGCTGCACAGACCCTGGGGATTAAGTGAGGCACAGAATTCCGGAGTCAGGAGAAGAGCAGCATCCTGTGAGCGTGACACTTCTGCCTCTCTGGAAGGCTACAGCTCACAGGGCTGTAAAAGGCATCGTACTTTTTTTTTTATGGAGCCAATATCATCTATGAACTGAGATTCTTTTTAATTCATTTTGGCACTTATTTCTTGCCTTCTACTTTGTGTGGCCAGCACCTCTTTCCCCCTAAAAAGAAGTCTTTTGTCCCGTCTCCCTTCTGTCCTCATCCACACAACATTTCTGCAGACCCCTGCATGAAGACAGCATTAGCTGCAAATGTATCAGTGCAACAGAGACTCTGCTTGGTACCTGCTCACCAGCAGTGTCTCTTTCAATCTTTCTCTGCCAATAAAGGATTTTAGGGGATTGCAGGAGGTTTACTTTCTGTGCAGGAGGCTAAGAGCTGCACTGTGTAACTATAGCGACAACTACCGTGAAAGCTCTTGATTTTTATTGACACGCCTTGCAACACCCCGTGGAAAAAATTATACAATTAGAGAAACAGAAAATTAAACATCCTAAAGGCCAAAGGAAAATATTGTGGTGATCTGCATTTCCATGCATTGCTTAAATACTTCCTCGTGGTAATTTGCTTCTTTTACTGTATAGCAGTAACATTAAAATAGCATTTCAAAATTCGCAGTTTCAACAGTGATTTAAGCTTCCACAATGCCAAAACAGAAGATACACTTGCTATCAGCTCAGAAAACACTGTAGCACATTGCTGTATTTGACAAAGATTCATCACTGGGAAACTGACACTACATAAATGGAGAGAAGAATAAGGTGCACAAATTTTTTCATAGAGTAACAAACATTTGCATAGGGATATACTGAATTATTCATCTCTGACAGACAAGACAAAAGACACATCTTTCTAAAAGATATTTCTCTATCCAAAGGATATGCATTTTAAAGGATTTTCCTGTGCTCACAGCAGCTGAGAACTGTGTGAAAATGATACTGAGATCCTTTGTCCCAGTCTTAAGAGTTCTGTGACTTGATAGACAGGTTTGACATTGCAAATCTACCAGAACAGTTTCACAGCAAAATGTGAATATGCTGCAGTCTGAAATTGCCTCAAATATCCTGGAAAGTTACCAAATCGCTTACGTCGAGCTTGAAAATGCCACCTCTAAATGTGCTTCCAAGGCCATGATCCACAGTGCTGGAAAACTGATCCTTGCTAATGGCCACCATTTATAGCCTTAACCTTTACTACGTTGCTTCAGTTCTCTCCAACAGCTTAAAAAATATTAATCAAAAACACTTCCAAAGATTTTAGCAATTACCACCAGACTGAGAACTAGACCTGCAAAAACCTTGACCTCATTGACCAAGTGGATTTGCATGGTCACAGGAATTGCCAGTTTTGCAGTCAAGGAATGGGATGATCAAAACACTTTACCCCAGCTGCCAATTCTCATTTCCTGCTCTGCTGTCATGATTTATGTCTCTAAAAAAGCACAATAATCACAACTACTTTTTTATTTTAATCATCATCCAAAAGAAAAATACTTAATAGCAAGATTTAAGGAAAATACTGAGCTGTTAATATAGCTCTACTGAATCTAACACTCTTGCAGTACACAATGCAATCCTGGCAGCCTGGAAAGGATGAAAATGATGTGTTGCTATAGAAACAGGAAGGCACATGTTTAGGTTGCTCATCCCTGAAGAGCTGCCCCACCAATATCTTTAAAGTCTGCTAATAAAATTTTAATCAATTATTAGAATAAAGTGAATTTTACCTCCTGTTGGACACTAGAATCTTGGTTTACATACTGCCAAGTTCTTTTAATGTTCCCTGCATCCAGCTATACCCTACAACATTAATAATTAATTTATTCAAAACAATGTTAACATGCACTTTTCTAGTTCAGCTACTTAAAATTGTTATTCCACACAGCAATAGATACCAGCTTCCCAAATTAAATTCCTGTGCATGTAGGAAGTTGGTTTTTAATTTATTAATCGATATGCCTCCTCCCCCTTCAAAAAAAGCAACCATATCAACTCAATAAATCAGGCCTGTGATTATTACTGGCTTAAGACCATTGACCATGGATATGCCCATTAAGAATGTGACAATTAGTCCAGTGCCAGTGTTGTCACTCACCAGACACCCTAAACATCTGCTGTTTCCTTGAAATTATAGCTTCCACCTAACCATGACATACCTGCAGACAGATCTTTCAAAACACTGGGACTTACAAAGTAAAAATGCATTTCCAGACAGCCAAACAGAAAACGGGCCAAGTTATTTGCTGGCAAATATCCACTTATTTCACTATTATCATAGCAGAGCATCTGGCTCCAAACATGCAGCCACTAATTATCTGTACAGTTAACTATGTCAGTACACTTATTTGTTATTATACTGGGAAATCAATAAGCAAGACTTCATCAATCCTACTACTAATCTATTAAATCATTCTTTATAAATAACTAAGTACAATGTTAAGACTACCAGTATGATAATAAACAGTTAACAAGCTCTGTATTCTGGATCACAAAACAGCAAAGCAAAGCTGAAAAGACAAGAAATCCATACTGTGAACAAACAGGTGCAGTTTTTTGGTTTGTGGGTTTTTTTGGTTTTTTTTGTTTTTTTTTTAATGTAGTTGTGGTTTAACTAGGCAGGCAGTGAAACACCACACAGCCATTCCCTCACTGCCCCTCAGTGGGATGGGAAAGAGCACTGGAAAAAGGTAAAACTCGTGGGCTGAGATAAAGACAGCTTGATAATACAAAAAAGGGAGAAAGAATAAGAATAATAATAATGATAGAAGAATACACAAAAACAAATTATGCACAATGCAAGTGCTCAGTACCCCCCAGCTGATGCCCAGCCAGTCCCCTAAGCAGCAGCAGCTCCCCTCCAAGGTTTTTGCTCAGAATGATGCCATATAGTGTGGAATATCCTTGTGGCCACTTTGGGGTCCCTGTCCTGGCCTGTCCCCTCCCAGGTCCTTATGCGCCCTCTCCCAGCCTACTCAAGACAACTAAACCATGAGTGTGTAATCAACATTTTTCTCATCTGAAATCCAAAACACGGCACTTCACCAGCTAATAAAAGAAAATTCACTATCCCAGCTGAAACAATGACAAGAGTCATACATTATAAATTATTATCTTAAAATTTTAATTAATTTTCATTCATGTATACAATATTCCTCTGTTTCAGTATTCCTCGTAGGACTCCAGTGGTTCATTCAGACAAGTCATTCAGGAAGAAAACCAACTCTCAGACCTACAACCATAAATCTTTACTGCACTGAGATGAATCAGAATATTAGAAGTACCAATGTCAGAAGAGATATGAGTGACAGCAGGAACAATATGTCCTTTAAAGAGGCCAGACTTATCTGGTTTCAGCTTCAGAGATATCAAGTAGGGGTGATTTTCCACACTCTGCTCCCAGAACACACCAGCACTGTCAAGAATATGGCTGTCTGTATCCACTGTTATATTCAGGATTCAAGTGTTCTAAAAAAACCCTGACACTAATCTCCTGATCAACTGCACAAGATTTTTAAGGTGTTGCTTATTTTTAAACCAAACTTGAAATACACTGATTTCCTCCAACAACACTCCCATTTCCTTTTCCTGGCTTTGTAATTAACATGAAGACATAATAACTGCAGGCACAGCCCTCCCCCAAACCAGGATCTCACTGCGTAAGCATTATGCAGTAGCTATATTTCTTCTTCCCCTAAGGTATCCACTGTGATATTTTAAAAGACTTATTTGCTTACAGCTAAACAGATGATATTTACTCACATTACAAAACTCCTGTCATACAACTCCAGCATTATTTAACCACCTTCTCTTAGGAGACAACCAAGGACAGCAGGTCAGGACAGTCACACGCTGTCTGGAAAGGCTCGCACTAAGTACACACACATTGTCCCTTCTCCAACCATACAAAAATAACCTGAACAAAATAATCATCCAGTTTCATCAGCAGTGTAATATACAACCAAATTTCTGAGTGTTTTGCTAAATAAGTACATTCATTTACCCCTTCAGCAATAAAACCCAGGATCTCAGCAGTACAGCAGTTCCCTTTGGCTCAGAAGGTCAGTATGACAGTGCTTCATTCCTGTTACTTTTTAAGGGTTTAGCTGCTGCCTGGGCATCTCCACTGGCTACCAAACTATTTCCAAATGTCCTTTCACCCAGGCATCTGTCTCTCCAAAATTTTGGAGACAAACAGCCTATGGGAAAGTGAGAATGACATAGTGACCTTTGGAGTACAGTGCCCACAGCCTCCCTTCCCCATAAAGGTTCCTGTTAGTTGTGACACTTTAGCTAATTTATATCACTTTTATTGCATGAAAGACAGTGTGGCTTCACCACTCTCCTTTTTTCCATGTCAGTATTTTCAACCCTGCTTACTGTTCAGAACTTTCATGGATCCCAGGCAAGAACATTTTCAGGACATGGAATAATTTAGACTGGACCTCTGGAGATTGTCTACTTAACCTCTCTGCTTGAGAGCCTACTACTATAACTACTCCCATGCCTTGAAATTTCTGCACTGCTTCTTACACTTTGCACCAGGCACAGTACCCAGAGAGATTGCTGGATGCAACTGGGTACTCTGAGGCAGCTTAAGGTTTGCTCATCTCAAGCAAACTTCCCATTTTTCCAAACTTGTGGGATCTTGCTTTTCCTCCACTCACGCTTCTCTGCAGACAAAAATCCTCATTCTTTGCTGAGAAACTCAATGTCACTCTTCAAAAAATCCTATGCACTAGCCAGCTCCAAAATAGTGCAATTTTCAAAAAGGATTGGATTTTCAGCTTTTTTAATTTACTTTAAAAAGCACACATAAAGCTACTTTCTGCAGATGGAGTAAAATGTACCATGTGAATATGACAGATTGGCTTTCTCACTGGACACTGAAGGGTTGCTATGATTCAGACATTATGCTTTAATATTTAAACTTCCACAATCTGCAGATATGCTGATATAAGAACAAACGTCAGAAGGCTGACGTTTCTGAGATCCATCTCAGAAAAAGGTCAACTACACGCTCTGAAATCAGGTTCTGTTTCTGTCCATTGGAATTTGACAGATTTCAGCCACTTGGGTAAGAAAAGATTGCCAAAGAGGAATCCACCACTATGGTGCAGCTTTCAAACACTCATGAGGAGACACTATACTGTCATTTCCTTTGTCCTTACTGGGAGATGTAAGAAATAGCAAATGGCTTTATTTATATACATTGGGCCCCTTGGTTCTTTTGCTTCCAAAGTCCTCTTTTTCCACAGACCCACATTTATTTACTGATTGAATTTTACAATAGTACCATACTACTTGACTCCACACAGGAAATTTACTTTGCAGTATTATTTTTGCCTTCTCTAAAATTTGTCACACCTGTCAAATTAAGAGATTTCACAAGCTCCATATAGCTCAGGACATCAGAACCACAAAGCCCCAACATGTTTGGTTTGGTGTGGTTTGAGGGTGGTTATTTTTCCTTTTTTTCTTGATGATAGGACCCTTTATGCTGATTCCAGCCTCAAATACTGCATCCTGAGCAGCACAGCAACTGGGGAAAACAAGATCTACAGTGTCAGCCACTTACATGTGTTCTCACGTAGTCACCATCTGTTTGGTAGTCCCAGAAGTCAGCAGCTCGCATCACAAAAAGCACTGTCATATTAAACACCCTGCTGACACAGAGACCACAGAGTGAGGGACTGAGCCTTGCTGGCTGCTGAGCCATCAGGTTATGGCCTCAAAATGTACCAGCATAGAACCTCTAAATGATAGTCCTTCAAGGTCTTTTCCTCCTCTTCCTTCTCCCAGCTACGGGCTTTGCGCTGATGATGAAACTGCTGCAGCTCACATTGTATAAGTTTCCTAAATAATTGCAATTTTACAGACTTGCAAGTCTGCAAACATTTCTTATTGCATATGTTTGCAAGATATGTTGAGAGGATGAAAAAAACCCACCAAAACAAAGGTTCCAGTCCTTGTCAAAATAAGCCATTTGTCCTTCATTCAGTGAAGTGCCTCATGGTTAGGTGAGTTAAACAGGACCAGGGAAGCATTTTGAAAGGCTGAAAGGATTGTCTCCTGGGCTCCTACAGAGGAATGATCCAAACTCTGCCATGTGGTAGGATGCAGTTTGCTTTCCATGGCTTAATTGTCCTAAGCACATGCGAGTGAGTGTATCTCATCCATTTCCAAGGTCTGAAACAACACACCGAGCCTTTCAAGACCATACTGCTTAAGCTCTGATACTGAGAGAAAAAAAAATCTTCATGTCCAACCTATCACTACATGACCATAACATGTAGTCCCTGTGAAGGACTTGGGACTGTGATCTGCAAAACACAGTAATAAAAATTTCTGTCATTTCCAACAGGAAAAGAAACAAGCTCAAAAGGGATAACCTGCTCACTCCTACATATATACACACATACACAAAACAAGTACAGGTTTAAATCAAAATATGGACATGTTAAACCATTACTCCTTGGTATAGCATCTTATTTGCCTTAAAAGAAAGCAGAAATTCTTCACATCTGTGTTATTTGTGAGATTTTAGGCTTCATCTTACTGTGTCAATTTGTTTCCCAAGAACAAGAGAACTTGACAACCTCCAGCTTCATGGCTGGGTTGATCTTGCCAACAGAGATGATGATGATGTAGCATTTGCATTCTGTAATTCCCTTTAGCAGATAAGTAGATTTCTGTTTTTACAGAAATACGCCAATCATTTTAATTTAATGTATAAATATATTTTTTTTCCTAAGGCTGGTTCTGAAACACTTAAATCTGCTCATAAACATAGAATGAAAATTTTTACAGCCACACAGTTCCTTTTCTAGCAACTACTATTTGAAAGCTGGATTTTGAAGTCCCCTTCTTCCCTTCTCCCTTTCCAGCCTCACAAAGGGAGTGTGGTAGAGCAATTTGCTCATGGAGGTATCACTGAATATAATTGTTTCAGTAACAAGCTTGTTTCCCAAAAAAAGTAGCCCAGCAACAGAAGTGTCGGCATGGAGACACAAGCAGAGAATCCTGGAAAAGCCTCCAAGATTGTTCTGCCAAGTTACACACTTTGATCACTCAGCTCTCAGCTCCCAAGATGACCATGATAGCAAACACTTCAAGCAGTGCCAACCTACTGTGACCTAAAGGTCACATCAGAGCAGAACTGAAATACTAACAGTATTTCTCTTCTGGCAGTTCCAAAAGGGCCCCTGATGGGAATACCAGACACTGTCTTCCCTATGTTCTCAACACCCTGTTGTTCAGTACATTGAATAACAATGGCAAAGCTGGTAATTAGTCATTGAGAACCCACTTCCTTGTTAATACAGCAAGAAAGCCACTGCACTTGACACTGACACAAGGGCTGGGTTGCCCAGGGGCTCAGGCCAGGTGGAGCCCACCAGAGGAATTGTGTCATGCTTCTCCAGAAGGCAGCCCTTTGACACAAGATCTGTCACTGCCTGGAGCACTGGCCTGCCCTCCACACATGGCTGCCTTCCCCTGAGGTAAATCCAGCCTTGTTCTTGGAACTGCTTTCTGGGCTGCACAATGCAACACCAGCAGAGACTGCCAGACCCAAAGGAGATGGGGACACCCCCAGGCAGGCAGACAACCATAGACACTGCAGGATTAGGGGCAGAGCAGCAACACACTCAGACCTTCCTGGCTGGAGCGACACACATAGGACTGGCTGTGAGCAAGAAGCAGTTTAACAATGCAGCACCAGCTCAGAGCAGCAGCAGGAGATGAGCAGCCCTCCTTCACACCGCAGGGGATCAGAGATAATTCAGAAAATGGAGACAGATTCAATTTAATATAGCAAATTAAAGGGAAACCAAGAGAAAAAAATTGGGTCAATCTGGTATGCACATGGCATTCTCATTGATGAAACAAGTAGACAACAAGATTTTTACAGAGGTCTTCAGAAATGAGCAGCACCCAGAAGCTCAGCAGATGGCCTTGAAAAAACGGCCTGTTCACTTCAGAGTCCCACTGGGAGCTGAGCCCTTTCAAAATAACTGGAACAGTCTCTAGATATCAAGCAACCACCAGCAAAGGAGGTGAATTTGCTTTCACAGCATTTCCTCTGGTTCATTCCAAGTTTTCCTTACTCATTTGTGTATTTCCAATTAAATTACCATTCTTGTTTTCCTAACTGGTTCCCCAGTTAGCAGCAGGGGAGGAAAAGCATAAAAACAAAAGCTCTCAGTGATACAGCCTCAGAAATGCACCCGAATGTGCAACTCCAGGGCTCTGACACAACAGGGCTGAACAAACTGCTCCTTCCCCTGACATCCCAAGGACAGGGATACATGGGGCTGTGCATTTGTATTCCCTGCCACCACCTTGGCCTGGCCTTCCTCCTCGCTCCCTCAGGCACAGACATCATCTCATCATCGGGGAGATGACCTGTGAGCAAACTGCATTGCAGCCTGCACTGCCTGGGCACCGAGCCCACGGCGAGGGAAACAACACGGAGCAAAGCGACAAGAACACCAGACATGTTCGGCTCCTGACATGCCTGGCTGTTGAGACACAAACTCTGCTGCTCCAAGGGGTCAGCAGCACATGCATAATGCTGCTGCAACCTCCAGAAACACCCCTTGTCTCTGCTGTGTGTGTAGAGCCAGAGTGCAGGTTCATTTTCACTTCCAAAAAAAAATTAATTAAGGGAAACAGATGTATAGGTAGCAAAGTATTTTCCTGTGCCCACTAGAAATCTGGTTTCTCCCACTGACCACAAACCACAGAAGAGAAGGTGTCTGGGAAAGAGAGGATAAGTCTTTGCTAACAGTCTAATTTTCATTTGGAAGTGAAGGGAGCACTCGTTGAGAAAAAAGGCGGAGGAGATAAAAATCAGAGATGGTGAAAGCGCATTCATAAAGGGCACAAGGAAAAGGGGGGAGGAAATCAATCACAAGAACAGACAAGATCAAACGGCAGCATACCAGTAACAGCAGTATTTCCTTGGGAAAAAAAAGCTGCAGGATGAAGAGGCAGCACAGCACCACGCTGTGAGGAGTGCTGCTCTCCTCACCCACTGCATAGAGAGAGTTGTTCTTTCTCCATAGCAACAAGATACTTAAAAGCCAATCTGGAGACTGAAGACCAGCTCAAAAACAAAACACAACATGTATCAATTTATTATCTCTATTTTAAGCCTCAGCTAGGAAGTACACAGGATAGCATTTGTTTAGCCAGAGGAAGCATCTTCATGGAAAGCTCTCTCCTCCCTTTATACCTCCGTGCCTCAGAAGCAGCCCTTGGTGTGAAGCAAACAGTGGCACTTGACACGGCCCCTGCTCTCTGCTAATGCCAAAAACATCAGGTACAAACACAGCCCGAGGTGCTCTAGTTGAAGCTATCCACTGCTGCCTTTTGCATGGACTGCAGGCAGGCACCCATACCTCCAAACTTTTCTCACAGGACCATTAGGGGGGGGGGGGGGGGGGAAGGAGGAGGAGTTGCAGCCTTTTGCTGCAAAAAACGAAACAACAAAACCTCCAATAAACATAATAATAAATAAAAAACACCCTAACTTGCTGTTTAGTAGTTACCAGCTCAAGTCACTGATTGCAAGGGCTCAGGATATGCTCGTGTCATGTCCTTGAAGGCTGCCTTTACCTGCTTGGAAACAGCTCAGGCACCTGAATGACTCCAATAGAGCCATTACGCTGACTGCACTGGCAGGGCTCTGCTAACATTACAGACCTCACCTCCTCCTCAAAGGCACCCACAGAGCCTGCACAGCACATTCTAGAATGCATCAGGATTATCTAAGAAGCCCATCAAGTTTTAGGTGAATGGGCCATGCCAAAAAAGCTGCAGAGCAGCTGGGGTTTCAGTCCTGGCCTGGCTTTAGCTTAGCTGCTGGGATGAGCTTCCAACACTCCCTTCCTGCAGAGAAGGAGCACACAGCAGCAGAGTTACCCAGGAGGAGCATAGCTGAGCATCACCCAGAGCAGCACTGCCTGTGCTCAGCCAGGAGTGCTCCAAAAGCAGCTGGGCACACAGGGGTAGGGCAAACAAGGCCACTTGGTGCAGCCACTGTCCCCCAGGGCACGATGGCACGGCAGGGGACAGGGCTGTGCACACAGGTGAAGTGTTTGCACAGCACCTGAGCAGGGAGGCTTTTGCCTGGTGGGAAAACAAGAACATGCTGAGGGTTTGGAAATGCAAGCTGAGAGTCTTGACTGGCACTGAATACTGGAGAACTGCTGGGAATCGGGCATGAGGTGGCAAACAGAGATGCAGAAAGTTGTTGATTATGTACAAGCATGCCAAAAATATGGTCCAGGGCAACAATTTAATTTTTTCTGAAGTTTCCTTCACAGCAAAATTTTACTGTTTGGAGGGCCATAGAACATTCAGGAGGAAAGAAAAGCCTGGTTTAAGATTATCCAAAGATGTACTTCCAGTGTCTGCCATGAAAGTTATCTTTTGAATTTCATATTAGTATTAAACATAGTTCCAGTTTAGATTCACCCATGAGTCATGAGTTAAAAAAAAAAAAGTACTGTACTCAGCAACTTTGCCTTGGCTCAGCACTATTATCTTACAGACTTCATCTGTACATCTGCTAAATCAAGAACTCCAGAAAAAAATCCCATCCACATACACTAAACATCCATCTGTCTAACCATTTCTCCAACAACTAATGTATATTTTGGATCTAAAATACAGAAACTTCCAATCGGCCAATCCTTAACCGCTGTATTTATTATGGGTCTTGATTTTTCATTTCCTCATACAACATTTTATTCAAGAATAAAATATTAATTTGCAAGCCACTGAGTCAATTTACTGCTACTTTTGAAAAAAATTACTTTGTTTTACTACAAAATATTGCTAGAAGAGCTGCATGGGAAGGATAAGAGTAACATTCATCTGCATAGATTATGAAGTAGAAGGAAAAGCATGAATCAGCTTGTCCTCATAAAAAACACATTTGCTAACCAAAGTCTGTTTCCTACACAATTAGTTACAAGTGCAGAAATATTTCTTTTCATAAGTTGCTTCAGAGGTTGCCAGGAGCAAATCTCTGTGGAATGCATACAAAGTTGTTCCGGTTTTTCCTGTGTAGGTTACCTCACTGAACTCAAAATGGAGGTACACAAAGAGCTTTTTAGGAGCCTAGGGAGCAACACAGCTAAAATACATGAAATATATGGTACTTTTTCTTTTTTTTTTTTTCCTACAACCAGAGTGGAAAATAATTTGAGTCTATAGTTACAGCAGCTCCAGAAAAGCACTGCTTCCCATGCAGTCAAGTTTTCCTCCAGCTATGGCTTCAGCCTCAGCCAGCCCCACATCTCTCCCACCAGCGAGCCAGGCTGGGGGGGGCACTGTGACCAGACGTGGCATCTCAAAGCAGATGTCACTCCAGCATGAATTTCCAGTGCAGAACAAAAAAATCACAAGGCACAGGCTGTAAATCACAAGGGCTTAGTTGTTCCATCTTAGGAAATTAATTATCCTGATGATGTTATCTTAATTAAATGGTAGCTGATCTAAATTTATATTTAAGCCTGAAATGTGAATATATTTTAAAAACTCTTGATGATAGCAAATCTGAAGAGACAGAGGAAGGAAAGGAAAAATACCAGAGAAAGTAGAGGGCAAGAAACCGTTATTTCTAAGTACTGGCAATTACAGCTCAGATGTTTCCTCCTTTAGGGTTGTCTAGGTGAAGCACATTTCTACAGTGAAAATGTGAGGGTCCCTAAGCATAAGCTGAAAGCAGATACACAAAACATTAATGATAAAATTGACAGGAAATACAGGAAAAAAAAACCCAATATCTGCAGTCAGAGGTTAGCAGAGAATCTCTGAAGAGTCCTGCTGTGTGAATAGTTATTTACACTTTTCTAGCTCACTGAAAACAGTGGTGGTCCTGTAGAAAATTTAAAGCCATCTACCAAGGTGCCATGCATAAAAGCCAGCAGCTGCTTGAGAGAGATTATGGGCAATGATAACCTTTACAAAGAAGGAAGAAAAAAAATGGCTAGCCATGTAAGGAATTGTTCCTTTTTCTTCAAGGACAGGGGAAATTAAACATGGTCAGCAGAGAAAAGTGAAAACCAGGAATTATAGCTGTAACTGAACAGAGAGGAGACTACTCAAGTCTGATACCAACATCTCAGCATCTGAACAGCAAGAGACACTAGATGTCCTAATCCTTCAATCCATAACCCTCCATCACCATTCCCATTTGTTTCCTACCCAAATCCCCTCACATTGAGACATCTTTTGTCCTTTATACCTGAAGGATCTAGCTAAAGCAATTGCCCTCAAATATTACCATAAGGAAAGGTAAAACACAACCATCTTTCCCTTTTCCAGGCTGATTTCTTCCTGAACACGTACATTTTGCAAGCAACAGGCTCAACTTTCTCATGACTCTTACAGGCAGATGGGCTGTTCGCAGTCTCCTTTCCTTCTGAGCAGAGCTGGAAGACCCTCACACACCTATCAGTAATCTGCACTGAGTTTTACAAGGTCACATCCTGCATCACTCTCAATTGAATTCCAGCCTTCCAATCAGAGAAGCAAATGTACCTATAACCTTTGCAAGCAATTAAATGTACTGCCCTCGCTAACTCTGGTGATTTCTCCAATACTTGAATCTCAAGAATTCAGTAATTACATCTGCTGGCCTTTGTTCTGCCATGAGGTTGAGACAGCGAGTTTCACTCTGAATGTGTGTCAGAATCAGTTATCAAAAAAGGTACCTTTTAAAGAGAGATTCAATAAAAACAATTGTGCTCCTGCTTTTCCCTTTTGGCAGTACAGAAAAACCTTTACAAAACTAAGATCTGGCTTCTGTGACCTCCACACTGGTTGATCCTTTTGTCAATCTTGTTTGCAAGCTTCCTTATTCCCATTTTTGACAGGTCTGAGTTTGCCTTTGGATATGAAGGAATTTAAGGGAAGTATTTCCTTACATACAAGGATGATATCCAAGTGGAAAACTTGATCCTTGAATCTAGACAAAAAAATAGTTCTATAATACTCTGGAACACTTACTAACACACATCACCATAATGAAGCCCACAGACAGGACAAAATAACAAGGGTCATATTTTTGCCTTAGTACAAACTTTTCTAAATCTGAGCTAGGAAAAGTTAGACTTTACACTGAAGTACCCAAAGTGCATTTAACTTTCATACAAGTACTGGAACCGAAGTTGGCAACTAAGGCTTTGCAAAAACAAGCATCATTCCAAAATTAAACCAGAAAAGGGGGATTCAAAATCATGTTCTCTCTTTATGGGCCATGTAAGATATTACCTTAGTGTTAAATTACATTGGTCCATGAAGCTAACTGGAACAACAAAGAAGAAAAGCTGTTGTCCTCCAGGTGAATCATACCAGTAAGCAAGTTTGCACTGGGAGTGCAAAACACGACTTAGAAGAACAAATCTCTATTTTCACTAGTCTCTTTGAAAACAAAAATACCATAACCAAACACAGGAAAGGGAGTTAAGAGTACAGGATGCTACAAATGCTTAATAAATAGGCCCATCTCTATGAGGAAGCGTGTTGGAGAGACATGATTGTGTTGACCCACATGTGTGCATGAAAGGCAGTACACACACAAATGCCTGATTTGAGATCAGGATAAGATGCAGCCAGAGTTAAACGAGCATTTAAAAGAGTAGTAAGTTATTCCTGGTGAGACTCAAAGCATTACAGCCTTAGGACAGAACCCTTTTGAACTCTGAAATCAGGTCTCTTCATTGCCTATAACTAACTCTTATAACGAAAACCTGGTTATAAGGGGGATTCACAGGAAGGGATTCACAGACCTGTTAGTCACTTCTGGGGAAAATGACATGATAAAAGAATAAAGAAAGCCAAATGCAGCTTGTAAACAAGGAGGTCCTTGCAATGTTAGTGTTATTATTTTGTTTTCTTGTTGTTCTCATCCAGTCAAAACATTATCTCCAATTAAGGAGACCTATTTGATTTTGGGGATACAGCAACATGCAGTCATCTAATTACTTGAGATCTGTAAAAATCTTGGAGCCTCATCTAGAAGCTTGTACTGGTTCTTGGACCATTGACTTGCTGGATGAACACAACTGAAGCTGCACAAGAAAGAAAAGGCAAGAAGCAGCACAAGAGAGAAAAGGCAAGTCCCAATCAAATGGTGATGATGAATATGCTGTGGCTACTAGTCTCCCAAGAGGAAGGTGTGTGGAAGAGTAGGAAATGCTGCTTAGTCTCAGACACAGCTAAAATATTTAGGTTCACATAAATAAAATCAGTGGCAAGATTAACTGCAGTTACAGAGCAGACACTCATTGCTGATGCCCTGCATAACTTGGGATATTTCATTATCAGCATTGTGTGCTGTCTCTCAGATTTGAGCTTTTGTCAATTCAAGGCCATGCTGCTTATTGCAGCTGACTTGGAGGCAATTCCCATCTCCCCCTCCTTTCCCCTCCATACACTTGCAGGGCAGAGTGAAAGGCAACACTGAGTTAAATCTTCATCATTTTTGTTGACAGGGTCCTTATGAAAATTGCATGGAACCCATAGCATAGGCATTTGAAGGTGTGCTGCAGCTCCAGTTTAAAAATTAAAAGCATGGTAGAGGACAAAGCTGTAACTGTTATACACTGAAACACAATAATAAATATCTAAAGTCCAAAATGAGCATAGAGTGAATGGGCTTCCACCCCAGGGACATACCATTGTTTGGCCTACCTAAAGTTCACAAATTTCTTACAGATTTCAAGCCTTCTGTAGAGATGCAGAGATGCCCACAAGTGGTCACCACAAGGAGACAGTTTAATAGTGTAACCTCATTTTTCATGGTGTATTTTGTTCCTGTGACCCTACAATTTAAACAACTATCTAAGGTCATTTTTTAACAAAAAACTAAGGTCATTTTAGGTAACAATCTGGCTCCTCCTTGTTCTTCCTCTCTTTGGTCCTCTTATCACTCTGCCTAAATTCCCATGATGAAACAAGCTCTGCCTTGAGCTTTGGGAACACAAGATCAGAGCTGTCACCCTTCTGGACTCACCACTAGCTGCAATTCAGCCCTCCTGGAGCAGGCAGCATGTGGCTTGCTGTGTTCATACCTGCCCATGAAGGGTGAGATCCCTGTATCTGCAGTTTTCCTGGAGAGAAATGCACTGACAGCAGCACTAAACTATCAAAACACACAGCTTTGCCCAGGAACTGCAACAAAGGAAAAGAAAAGGGAGCAGAAATAGGAGCCTTTTCAAAAACGTATCATTTATAGCATGGAGCAGGGATTTTGGAGATTTTTTTCTTTCGTTTTAAAATGAAGGTTAACAACTTATTTTGGAGTGTAAGAAGACAGATCGTAGCAGAAATGCCAATTAACAAAAAAACAACAAACAAAACACGATAAATCTGATTACCTCCCACAACACAAAGCAAACTGTCATTAAGTTACCCCTCTATGCACAGGAATTGAAGTCAAGCCCAGTCTCTCTCTTTTTTTCACACAGGATTAGGTGATAAGTTATCCAGAAACAATCCAAAAGAGCTCCAAAACTACTCCTAATATGGCAGATATTTTTGAAGACTCCATTCTGTCACTGATTTTAGCAGTTGTGAAGATAATCTGTCCCATTTTTCCTTACAGTACTCTGACTCTGAGGGGGTGCAACTCTCCTAACATCATAACAAACCTTGGAAGTTAAGGCATTATGCCAAGGCCTACATCTTTACCATTTCTACAGATTTTCCAGTATGATGATATTAAGAAAAGAAGCCTCATAAGCACTCCAAAATTACAGACAGCTTCCAAGTGAATAAATATTAAAAAAAGAACTGACATCAGAAGTTACTCAACAGGAGGGAGCTGTAAGTAGTGACATCCTGCAGTTGCAGTGAAGAGGAGGAAGTAACTGAACTTCTGCTATCCTTGGTGCTGACTCACCACATTCTGGCTGCAGGATGTGACATCCCTAAAGATGCTCAAGTTTCTAGAGATGTCCCTAATGCAGTCAAGTGTCTCACTGCACAAATAGATTGCCTAGAACTGAGAGAAAAATCTGAGTTCTCAAGTCCTTAAGACTGTGGCTGATATCCTGCAGAGTGTCAAGACTGCTATTTGGAGAAGAGTGGAAAATAACAGACATTAAACAGGGCTTTTTGTTGTTAAGGACCAATTCTGGTTGTATCAAGACTGAGCTACAGAATATGATTAATTTTTCCAACTTCTTCATCTTCTGTCTTCCCTGGACTGAAAGCCATGTTGTCTTGCTGATATCCTTCTCCTTCACCCCAAACAAGCAACCAAACACTTCACAACAAACCAACAGCCAGGGGCCTGGGTGACAGGAGGGACATGTGCCCCTTGCTGCTATGTTCCAGCTTTGCTCCAGGCCAGAGGCATCACAGAGTGACAGAGACCTTGTGTTGCAAGCAAGAGCTCAGCTCAGATTATAGAGACAATACAGTCAGGAACAGAGAGTATTCATTGATAATAAAGCCAAAAGAATACTAAAGAAAAAAGCACCCAACCCCATATCCTAGATCTGACTAATTTGAGCTTTCTTTATGTGTGTGTACACATCTGTGTTTGCAAGTTATATGCTCACACAGAGATATATTCACAAACAGGCTAAATATGTTCCCCAAAAGAAGATTTGACATTTCCAGCCTTAATCCTGTCACCCAGAACAGACCAATTTGCATGATCTTCAAGAACAGCTGCTGGGTTCATCTGCTGAAACTAACTTTACAGGATGCATTTGTTTGCTGGGAGGACAATCCTGTTTAGACTCAAACTTACCCTGCTTAGCCCTATGCCAGTGAGAATCATTGCTGTGTTTGTTCAAATCAGTATGCGTCCTAAATTATGGAGAGAAGGTCACTTCACAGACCCTGGAGCTCTGGACAAAAATAGGATGGCACTGTCACGGTGTTTATCAGCCAGGTTCAGATCAGTTTCATCCTTAATGCCTCTGCTATATTTTGCTGTCTAAGTACATGACTAACAAGGTAAAGCTTATTTAATCCACCTGCAAAAAAATTATAAATACTACCCATCATCAGATGACTTTAGAAACAAAGTAATACAAATCTCACCCTCTGCACTACAGAATTTATTCTTATGCATAATAAACTACCCACAGACATCATATATACAGCAATAATCATATTTCACTCAGGAGCTCTCTCTACATTCAGAGTGATGGACAGAGAAGAGTGGGCTATTATTCCCACTTTGGACAGCAGGTGTAAATGAGAGTTTGACATTACAGATTCACATCAGTATTGTAAAGGTGGAGAACAAAATCAACTATGTAAGAGATCAATAATTACAGTTTGCTGATACTGAATGGGACCAAGCCAGCTAGCAGGAAGAATGCTTCCTACCCAGGCTCCTGCTCATCACATCCATATGTTTACAGGAGGTTAGGAGTTACCTCATTCACTTTCTTTCCCCACAAGACCTTTTATTTGTATTACATAGTCAGAGATAATTCTCACAGAAAACACATGAGGTAACATTGGGAGTGCCAGAGCCCACAGGCAAGAACAGATTTGTCAAAATATCACAGTAGCCTTTTCTGCCACAAAGAAAACTTGGGGATTCACCCACCCCATCTGCTGCTACACAATTACAGGAAGAGGGGTCAGCACTGAGCCAAAACTGAGGGGGAGACTCAGGATGACAAAGTCCTCACTCTGTAGTCTTGAACAGCTCTGCAGTTTCTACTTGCAGACACAAAACCTGGAGGTGAGGGCTAAGAAAGAAAAGGAAGAACATGAGGATTCCCCTACACTCTCTTTTTTTTTTTTCTTTTTTCTCATTAAGGAGAATGCTTGAGAATGAAATTAATTCCTAATAGCTATATCCAACCCCACGGCCCTTATGGACACGGGGCCCATCCAGAGACTGCTGGCCTCTGGCTGGAAGGGCCAGCAAGGCCACTGAGGTTCTGCTGAGCTGCATTCCAGGAGATGCACCATTCCCTGGAACAGCATCCTTGACTGCAGACAGTGGTGGCATTATAGGTTTCCTGAAATGCTTCTTCTCCATGCAGCTAGATGCCTTAAGATCCTTGAAGAGAGAAGTGTTTGCAGACCATACTGTTTGCAAGCTGTCCAAGAAACAAGTCCTTCCTTTAACAAAATCTGTGTTGAAACTACAAGTCAAGATGATCATGATCTCTCCCCAAGTCCTCTGATTCCTTACAAATGTTACCTCTCCTTACTTCCCACTGAGCTGCATTCCTGGAACTCCCATTCTACAAATGCATTCACAAGAGTGTTTGAATGCTGACATCTGAAACGTTTCAGAAACAAGTGTCTGTCTCATTCTTCACCATCTAATTAAAAAAGAGGGTTTCTAGTTCCACATCACGGTTTTGAAAATCATAACACGGAACATGGCCTGTATTGCAGTAAGAGGAAATCTTTTGGTGTTCAAGTAATGAGCACAAAACCTAAGGTATTGCAGCCTAAGTGAATTCTTCTGCAGTTGGTAAAACCACGGTATGAAAAATACCAGTATAAAAAGGGAGGGCTGAACCTCCCTAACATTTTCATGTATTTCATTTCGGATGATAAGAACATCCCTAGGAAAAGCTCATTCAGTAATGAAATCTGAAATGAAAAATGACCACCCAGAAGTAAAAGTAGTCATACACAATTAATGAATTCATTCAGCCAGCCAATAAATCAAACAGCAAACCAGACTCTCTTAATCATGCAGAGAAACATTTTTCAGTGCTTCCTATACTGTACTTTGCTCAAGGCCTACATGCCCAATTGGTTGTTTCTTTAATTCTTAACCATTTACAATATAATATTATTTTAAATTTAAGTGTCATCCAAGAACACTGTGTCAGAACATATTATTCTTTCCAAGTTTCTAAGCCTCAAAGAAATTAATATCAGAAAATTTACTTTATAGGTTGAAAAAGCCTGTGAGCATTCAGCAAGTTATTAGTGCATAGATAGCTATAACTTTCCAAAAAGCTGTTCCCTTTTTGGGAAAAACTTCGTACAAACAGATATCAGACATGCAGAAAGTTATCACTGCCTCAAGCTTTTACACTCTCTTTCCATCAGGGACTTGAGGGGTTTACCCTTGGGATGCAGACAAAAATAACTTCTTAAAGTTTCATCAAAGACATTTTGAAAATTTTCACTTTTGACTATTCAATTTTCTGTGCAACAATGGACTAAATTAAACAGTATCTCTGGAAAAGCTCAAAGCAAGAGACTATTGAGAAAAGAAAGAGCAGCTTCACTGAAGCCTGAAAGACGGAGTCAAACTTCTTTGCCTTTGAGTTGCACGTCTTTTTTTTCCCCAAAGCTCATATACTAAATCCGAATAGTTTTCTCAGCTCCCTCCAGTTTTTCCCCAAAATTTAGGAACAACCATATCATGCTTCTATTGAGCTATGCAAATGCAAATTTACATGAAAGAGGCAAAAGCCAAGACTGTTTTCCTACTAAGACTGGTTTCTCTGCAAGCTCCAAATGATCACCCTCAAAACTTTTGAAATCTAAGGGGCCACTGATGGGCAAAGCTGTCTGGCAGTCCCTGGGGTTTTCATTTCTACCATATTCCTTCATGCTGAAATTATCTTTATTGGTTTGCTTTTCTCCCTTTGGATACAACTTCGACACACCTGTGACCTAAACTGGCACCAACTGAGCACAAAGGGCTGTGCTGATTCTCCAGGCTTTTTCCAACAGCAGGCTCTAGCTTGTGCCAATTTCTACTGCCAGCTTGGTACTGACAGATCACACAAATTCCTCTCTCCCAGATTTCCACTTGCTCAAGGAGGGCAGTCGAGACAGCCCCAACAAGGTGACTCATCAGCAAAACCCTGACTCCAATTACAATTATTGCAGCTATGATTCCTCAGTGAGCTTATTAATCGAAGTTGCTGCACAGTAGAGACCTTCAATTTTACAGAAATCCTTTCAAGTCACCTCCAAACCTGGCAATGAAACCAATTTTCCTCCTCCCAAATAGTTCTAATCATACCCAAGACCTGCCCTGTGTGCAACAAAATGCACTGTACTCTCAGTTGTAACTGATACACCATTTCTCAGCCAAATTTTCACAAGGTGGTTTCCACCTGCACACACAGACTGCTGTGACCAGGTCTTTAGCCCAAACACTCAACATTGATCAGAACAGCATGACAGCACCTACAAATCCAAGCAGAAACATGGACCCTAATTCAAACTCCTCCTGGGAAGATGGTGAACAGCAGCTTGGAGAACTGTGCCTGGCTGCTGCTAGCTCTGCTTAGCCCTGCAGATCAGCAGAGCAATAGGCAGGAGAGTAGGAAGAGTCCACTAAAATACACAACACTACTTTTGCACACACACACAAAAAAAAAAAGCCCTAACATTCTCAATTCATCTGGCCCTGTACCAGAACAGTAGGAATTAAAGTGATGAAATACAATGAACTAGAACTGGGGGAGCAGGCAAGGACAGAAACCTCCAATGATAATTTTATTAAACACTATGTCAAGCAAGTCAGAAAGCTTGCTGCACCATTAGAGCCTGCCCTGTGTATTCTGAATTTCTTAGCTTAGACACAGCAAAAAAAAAAGTTCTAAGGGTCCTCTCAGGACACTAGACTTTGCTGGGAGGACACAGTCTGCTGCCCTTTGCAGCTCACCTGGTTCTTACACAGGCTGCCTCCTTCAGGCAATACACCCAGGAGTGACAGGCAACACCAGAAACACTTCTTTGCAGGCATTGCTTTGCCCTGAGAAGAGTCAGAGCCTAAAGGAAGAACAGAGCTACATTTTGTCCCTTCCAGCTAGCATATTAATATTGCAGGTCCTGTCACGCTACTAACAATGCTCAGAATCCATTGCTTATGCCACCCTGTGGGGCTGTGCTTCCTCTCTTCTGACAATCCATCCCCTGTGGCCATGCCACAGTGGAAAGGGATAGGTCACAGGCATCCCAGTACACACAGACAACCCCTACACAAAAGAGCTGAAAAAGCAGAAAATATGGGAGAGATATGGGGACAAATTTATCTGTGACCTGACATAAAACTCATTCCTGGCATTCCTGCTGCATTACTACTGGGAAACACTAGCAGATTTCTGTGCCTCAGTTTTCTTCATTGCTCAAATGTGTGTGCATGCATATAAAGCAAGAGGAAAAAAGGTTGTTCAAAATATGAACTGGCTTTGGACATACCTAGTACGAAAATGATCTGTTTTCCACCTCTGGATTACAAACACATTCTTCAAGTAAACTTTGGAGCTATTTGTTCTGGGAAGCCTTTTGAGCTGAAAGAGACCTAGGATTTTCAATGTGATGACAAATGTCTTGTTTCACTCCTAGGTTTTTGGTTGGAAATATATCCAGAATACAGAAAACAAGGATTTTCCTTTTGATCAGCACATAGTCAGATCAAACCACACGGCTCCTCTTGCAGCTCTCTAGGCCAAGGCCAGTGCAGAAACTACCCACAAAATCCTTACTTTGGAAAGATTAGATGAAAAGCTTAGAGATGATGAATATATATCCTTTGGAGATGGAGATCATGTAACATTATCTTCATTTTTCTAATGAAAAGTGGGAGGGACACATGATGGAGGACATTTACCCTATGTCAGCTCCAGTGACAGCAGCAGGATGTACTTCTTCCATACCTGAGCCTATTGGTTATCCAAGTGCTGACTGGATAATCTGAATAGACACAGAGCATTGTCACAGAGGCACTGGTGACTTTCCCACCAGACCTTCCCCCGTGCCACTGTCTACAGCTCACATCTCCCCGCCAGGCTCATGCCCCCACAACAAGCACAAAATAAATGCTGGAGCATTTATTGCATTTATTAAGACACTGTAAGACCTGCACACAAACAGACCTGTGATGCCTACACCAAACATGATTTCACAGGAGAGAAAGACAGCCATCTTTCCAGCTCAGCATTTTGGCACAAAGTACTTTTTCATTCAGTCATGCTGAGAAAACATAAGGAAACACAAAAAAGCAGGAGTTTTCAAAAATCAATTAAAATAAATTAGTTTTTAATGGAGAAGAAAAGTCACCTTCTAAATATGAAACCATCATTAAATGCTAGGAGCAAAAGCATGATCCCAGCTACCTTCTGAGAGCAAGCTTTGCACTTATGGTATTTCAGGAACAGAGCACAGCACACCAGATACTGGACAGGGCAGTAATCTACAGGGTGGGTGAATATAGGGAGGGTGGACTGCAGAAAAACTGTGAGTATTTGTGGATTTCTCTCCTTGCATGCCTAATAAATGAGCTCCTGGCTCGGTGTGCTCTGCTCACCTGAGCTGACCCACAAATGTGCAGTGAACAGGCTGTGAACTGCCATGGAATTCCAGCTCCCACCATGAGCAGGGTGAACAGGAACACCAAATTATTCAGCTTCTATTCTATGATATTGTCAAGCTATCTTTTGCAAAAACAGGTTAACAAGGAAAAAAAAAAAATACGGGCCTTTTCTTTAGAAAGGAAAGTGCAGGGCAGTGTATTCATAGTAAAAGATCTCCCTTAGAAGCACATTAAACCACACTGATGAAATACGAACAAAAAGCCCCCTCAAGTTTCTTAGAGTGTTGCTGAAAATAACTCCACTGTATTGATCCCACTGGAAGTCTTTTTGTATTTTTCCCAAGACTCTTTCTCAGTTATCTGAGGTGTGCAGTGCTTATTTGCAATATAGAAACAGACCTTTGATGCAGAAAAATACAGAAGTTAGAAATTCAAATTACTTACCAGTTTATTAAGGGTTTTTTATATTAGAGGATGATTCATAACTAACTTGCAACCTTAAAAATGAAAAGGGTCAAGGACAGTTTGAGTTTACAATTTTTAAGCCAATGATCAATGTTGAGCTTACTTTCCTTATAAATATGATATCAAAGTGATATTATTCAAGGACTTTTAAGCACTTGAAAAACTCTGCTAGATGATATTTCATCATGGTCTTAACTAGACCATGAAAATGAAACACATTTTGCTAGAAGGAATATAAAATAAGGGAAAGTTTAAGGACATCTCTCCCCCATGCCATACACACATATCTGTACTTCACAGTGCACTGCAGGGCAGGAACGAGCAAACCACCAGCACAGGCATGTAATTCACACAACATTAAGCATCCCCAGGGAAAGAGATCTTAGTTCCAAAGCAGAAGAACTGGGCATCCCAGTGCATCTCACCAGGGCTCATTAGGGCTCATTAACTCCTGGAGAAAGCTCCAGCAACAGCCTGAGCATCCTGAACTGTGCTTCTCACACAGGCTGACACACTGATACTGATGCAGCTACAGCCAGGAGTGGAGATCACTTGCTTCTTGCCAAGCATTCTTTTTCCAGGATAAAAATAAAAAGGCTTTAGGGCTAAAGTTGCTGGTTTTCTGCTGTTTATATGGCATGAAGACACACTGCTCTATGACTAGAGCTTCTGGGGACTTTGTCACAGTGGTAATTAACAGCAGGATTATAAGGGCACAAACTGGCAACAGGCACTTTCCAAGTTTGCTCTGAAACAGAATTTCAAGGAGGCCACAGAAGTGTGGAAATGGAAAAGTCAAGTAGCATCATACTAAAAAGAGACTTGGACTGCTCTGTGTCAAAAATGGGCTGAACACATCCTTTGCAAGCTTCCTGCAAGAGCCCAGAGGCTCAAAGGAACAGGATAAAGCCGTGTTTCATCTTTGCCATCCTGAGAGGAAGAAGCTAACACTCATCTGCATAAATTACTGAGAAAGCAAACTGGAAACAGAAGCAAGCTAAAAAAACACATAAGAACAGCCAGTAGAGTGGAAGGGAAAAAGACTGCAAGAACAACTTGTCACATGGACAACACTGCAAAATGAGATCTCCAGCAGTGCTGAGACCAGCTTTGAGCAATGGTTTCAAAACACCCTGCTCCCTGGTTGGCTTTGCCTTCCATGAATCCCTATGTAGTTATTTATATTATTTCTTCACTAAAATAAAACTTAGCCCTTTCCTCTGATTGCTTCACAATAATAATAAACTCCTAACACTAATCACGTGACAGCACAGGCTCCATCACAGAGCTTTGACAATGGAGAACAAAAACATGCCCCACAAGTGGAAGGGAAGACTGTTCATTTATCAGTCTGCACTACCACATCCCCTGACCTATTTTATTACTAAAAATAGTCCCTCTTAGGTCACTGCTGCAAATTGAATTCTGCTGCTTCATTGCCCACTGCAATCTCACAGAACTGCATGCTGCCTACACACAAAACACTAAGTAGGTTAACTTATTCACTGCCAGGGATGCAGCCAATCTTCTCATATGGATAAAAAGACAGACAATTTTGCTTAAATGAGTGAAATTGCCGCTAAAAGTCCAAGCCCAGTTATTTATATTGCATCATGAATATAAATGCCTGGCATCTGATTTGCCCACACTCACAATATGTTTTTCAATATTATTCTTGCAAGATATGTTTTCAAAGGATTTCATGTTACAAGTGATACAACAGCAGCCCTAATGACCTCTCTATTGACAGAACAGCCAAGTCTTTCTTGTTTAGCCCCCTCACTAGGATAAGTCTGGGAAAGCAAGAGACAAGAGGGAATCAGTCAAAACGTTCCAAGTTAAAAAGACAGCACTTCCTTTCAAAAGATCCTGTATTTGTAACTCCCAGTCCAAAGCATCTTGTGATTATCATACCATGAAGAGAGCTGGCAAATTTAGACCTAACAGCCACAGACTACTTAAAAGAGAGAGGAAGGCATGAACTTTACAGAGCAAGAACTTATTAGAGGATCCTAAACAGGAGACTGAAATAGGTATTATCGACCATTTCATGCTTGATAGTGAACAAACATAAAGAATGTGCTATGTCCTTGCTATTTTATTTGAGCTAGACAAAGACTAGCATATTTCCCTGGGCTAATACTGCATCTTCATTTCATTACTTCAATAGCTTCCCAATCTTAAACAAACACACCCCAAAACCAAGCAAAGATCAAAGACAACTGACTTTATGTCAGCTTTCTGCTTCACTACAAATTCTGCTGGGAATTTTTTAGCATGCAGCAGATGCACACAAAGCTGAACCATTCAAATGATTCACAGGCTCATTAACCTAAATTTATTGTTATTTAGTTATGAAACCAAGTTTCTCACTTCCTGCTATTCTAAGAATAACATCTGCCAAATCTGGGCTTTCTTGATAGAGGGAAAATCCAATGTCTGCAGGGGACAAAACAGCCTCGGCTCTGCCTGATTTTCAGCTGGTGTCATTTACAGGGATGCTGGAGGCACTGTAGGTCACAAGTTGTGTGAGAAGTCCATGGCCTTACCAGCTGAGAGAGATGAGCTCAAACACATCACCACAAGGGGACACACAGTCTCTTATCAAGGATATATGACACGTGCTCACAGAAGGAGGAGGGAAGTGAGCCAGCCAGCCAAGCTGCAGTTAGTTTCCCATTCATTGAAAAAGCATGAAATACACACTGCAAACAGCCTGGGTCTGCATTTCTGACCATCCCAAGTTCAACATTTGCCACATCTTGCTGGGGATTGACTATGGATTTAAAACAAAACAAAACAAACCACCAAGTAGATACAATTTTCTTATTTCTAGTCAGTAGGTCGTGGTAAAGCTGGTGTGTTGACATATAATTTTCATGTGTATGTTTGAAAGGTTTATCAACTGTACATTTCAAAGGTATATTACCCACTTCAGTGGTATCAAGTCGCAGGGCACAAGTGGCACATTGGAGATGCTTGCCATATCTAGACAGCTGTTTTTTAAATGAACATGATAGTTTCTGAAAGGCCTGTTAGTCACCTGAAGAGATGGGTATTAAGTTCCTTACAAAATGAAGACATGGAGCCCTTTTTACAAGATTAAGCATGTTCCACAGTTTCAGACTGCATAACTAATAAGTCCTCTCAACAGGATGTCCTTTTAGACCTTAGTTTCTCCAAGATGCTACAGCATGAACTGCCTTTTCATTTCTTAGGAGGTGAAAAAAGTGTTATGTTGGAGCACAGTGACTGCACTTCAAAGACACATTACTTCATTCTTTTTCAACTCTCCCAGCAATGCTTCTGCTTAATAAAACCTCTCTCTATTAGAAACCCTATTTACATGTGCATGTCTATATCCATTCTCAGAGAGATATGATCAGAAAAGTCCAAGGTCATATGACAGACTATTCAATAGGTCAGGTAAACAACAGGAATGTCAGGTAAGTTCGGATCAGCAAGATAATTAACAACGGTACTCAAGCAAAGATGCTCAACACAAGTGAAAATAAAGTACTTCCACCATTTTTCCATGATCCTTGCACATGAAACCAAAAGATCATAAGTATTTAACCACCTAAATAACACCATGGTCAAAAGTGGAAGTATCTGAACCCTTTTTACTATATCTTTATAGTTAATATCACATTTTGCAACTCAAAATTTGGTCCAAGTTTTCAAACCAACAAAAGAAAAGAACAACTATATTTATGAAGCTCTAAAGTCATCCAAGACCTAGACAAACTGTTCTTTATGGATCACTAGAAAATCTATGCAGCTTTCAACGTGCCTGGATCCACTAACATGGATTTAAAAGTTCAGGGAAAACACACATGGCACCACTGCTACTGAATTTTTGGCAAAAGAGTAGGAAACATGTAATGCATTTTGGGCCAAATGCCAAAGACAAAATAAAACTAAACAAACTGTTTCAAAATAGAGTTCAGACCCAAAACAGAGAATTTACCATTTAAAACTTCAACCAGTTCATCATTTAAGCTCAGTTCTTCACATCACTATCTTCTGACTGTGAGGAGCTGCAAGATAGTCTTTTGTGTTTCAGCATCTAAGAAAATTGAGGACTTACCAACAGTCCAGAGCACTCAGAGGTACTAACTAAACATGGCACTGCCATATCTTAACTTCTATCACTGTAAACAAATTACAGAAATATTGGCACAAAGACAAAGGAAGCACTTTGAGGCCTGAACAAGGTTAGGTGAAGTGACAAGTCAATAAATAATGTTTATGCTCCCACAACTGTGCTTCCATGCCTGGCCACTTTTGCAAGTGCTGGGAACCAAAGTTCACTTCACCTGCCCAAATGCCCATGTCAAGCCAGGCACAGGTCACTGCAGTACCTGTGTGCTCTGCAGCTTCATCTTCAACTCAGAGTTGTGACACCAGGTTTGAAACAGGGGTCTTTTGGAGTTCTGCATGCTGGGAACTTAGACTTTCTGTGCTGACAGACACTGACCCCCAGGAGAGCACTGCATTTGACCTGAGGCCATGCAGAAGGCTTCCAAAAAAAGATTGATAGCACTGGAATTACAGGTGTGTAGTTGGTTAGAGGTGTATAATATCACAGGGTGGAAAACTTAAGAGTTTAAGGTTTTAGAATATAGTAATATATATAGAGCTAAGATGGAGATTTTAGGGCAGGGGCTGGTCCTTCTTCTTCACCTTCCTTTTTATGGTACTGTGTAACTGGACAGAAAAGTCCGCATTGTGGAATTCAAGTGATTAGTTATTGGGTTAAAAGTGAAAATAATTTAGGTGTCATTTCTTAATTGGATAGTTTAGCCTTAAAAGACCTTGTAGGGAAAGATAGTTAGCCATTCTGTACCTTGTTAGTAGAATACTGCAGAACTCACTCCCTGTAAGACAGTAACATAAATAAGAAAAAAATAAACATTTGAGTCTGAACATGAAATATCATCTTGAGTGCTTTCAATCCTGACCTCGACAGAGAAGAAAAGAAGCCACAAACCAGCAGGGGTCAAGGCTGGGAAGAGCACAAGTTAGTCCTCATGGCCAAAAAGTCACATTACATCCTTTTCCAGGAAAGAAAAATCTTGGAGGCTGAGGACCTGCTGGAACTTGCACTGCTCAGAGTACACAGGAGACTGCATGAGGTTTTCAGCTCATATCACACTTGGGGAAAAAAAATGATCAGCTGCCACCTCACACTCCATTTTGAACATCTGCAAACAAATGCTAAATCAGCAGGGTACCTCCCTTCTGCTGCCAATGCTTTGCTTCATGCTCTCTCCTGTCTCTTTTTCCAGAAGTGATACTTCAGTGAAGAGACCCCTTGGAAACCCCCACGTTTCCTGACACCTCTGAGAGCATTTGGAAAGTGGACGTGTGATACAGGGGCCAAGTCTTCAGCTGCAAATCTGCCTCATCCTCCAGCAGCTACAAAATTAAAAATAGCTGCCACAGGCAAACCATAACTGAAGATGAGAACGTTTGTTCCTTTATTTCAGGCTGATAATGGTGTCACTGTTGACATGTTTGGGCTCTGAAAGGAGCACTAATAAGGAAATGGACAAAATTATGAAGGCGGACTAAGGAACATTCAAAAATAGAAATGGGAAAATTACCTTCCTTTTAAATTTACATTGAAATTTTGACTAGCCATGACTAAATTATATGCTTATTTAGCTCTTAAGGATGAATTTCTTGCTAACTACAAGCAGAGCAATCATTTAAAGCTGCATTCTCAGTTCTTAAAATTGATTCTCACCCTGACCAAATGGGACAGTTTTATCAGGTATCAAAATTCTACATGCTATCATTGCCTCCCCACGACTTGAGAAAAACATGGTCAATAAGGAATGGAACCTTATTACTGCAGAATTTACTCTCCAGCTTTTGGCCACTTCCTGACAAAGTCCAACATTTACAGGATACTTTAGTTTCACAGAAAAGGAGCCTTCTGCAAGAATGAGAAATTACATTTCATTACAATGTGCATATATTACCTGTGTGCGTATATTACCTATACCATGTGTATTTTTGCTTACATTATCTACAAAACCTCTAAAGTGGATTAATTTTGTGAGCCAAATGAGGAGTGGGGGGTGTGCACAAAGACTGCTGTGGAATCCACTTGCTTCATTCACAAAACCGCAGTAGTTGCTACACAATTAAATGTTGCAAGGGAGCTATTTGGAAAAGAGGTGTTATTTTCATTAGGTGAATCCCTGTACATTAGTCACATATTTGTCAGATTTCCTTTATCACTAATTAGCCATGTAGTCAAACCTTGGGTAACCCAAGGTCAGTCCTGCCTCTTGGGGCTGCAAGCCAGGTTTCTTAAAAACTCAGCATGGTAAAGAGCCATCAGCACCACTGAAATCTCCAAATAATTTCTGAGCTACAGCTTCCACCACTGTGCCACAGGGAACAGCTACCTCTGAAAAGGCCAGGTTCACTGAAAGGCTACCTGACATCCAGGAGCAGGAAAACTGCCCACTTTCAATTATCTGCATCCAGCCATGAAAGGCATCTCTGGAGGCCTTTGGATAAACATCTAAAATATGCAAAATCAGATGCTGCTAAGCAGAAAAGCATCAGGCACAGCTGAAGTTGATCTACACACTCACAGATACATTTAATGATGTAATGAGGCACTGCACAATGGCAGTGGCCACTGACAATGTGCCCTTTCAGATGGGACCCCTGCCTGGTCTTTGGGTGAAGAGCCCAGCCTAGATACAGCTGTGGATTGTGGAGGGGAAATTCTCCCACCAGGCAGTGATGGCAGCCTCAGGGCTGTGCCCTCTGTGCACAGAACAAACCCAGTGCAAGGCCTGCACTCAGACTCAAATTTAAACTGAAACCATAAATACAAACCCTAAATATAAAACTACCTTCTTTTTCTGGACATTGCTACATCCCAGGATAACCCCACAACTAGCACTTGGACTACAGCATACCATATATAACTAAACAAACAAATTTGCCACTGAATCCTTTTTTCAGTCTCTTCTGAGAGGATGTTCCTTTTAGTTTCATCATTGTACACTTAAATTGCATAGGAAGAGAAGATATATTTCTAAAACAGGTCAGAAAAAAGCAAGATTGTCATGGATACATAGTTACTGTGTACTCAGAGTTCAAAGAGAGCCTAGGTTTGAGATGAGAAGTCCTTTAGGATACCAGACTTTTGGTCTAGTCTCTGTCACTCCTTTGCTAATTCTATTTGGGTACAACAGCTCCAGAAGCAAGAAGCAATGTAAGAATGAATTCTACAAGCTTTATGGAGGATAACCAAGATTTGCATACACTGCCTACCTAAAGTCCTCACGTGAATGCTCCTCGTTCTCAGGATTACAAAATGCATACTGGCAACCCAGCTGTTTGTACACAAAATACCTGACTCTTGGAAATTACATATCCCCCTCCTCTCCCTAGAATAAAGTGGTTCTCGACAAAGTTTTTACATGTTTAGACACAAAGCCAGTATATTTCCCTCTTCTTGGTCATTCTTTATGATGCCTGTTGCAGCCTGCTGTGATAAAGACAGAAGGCACAGCAAATCTGGCAGGAGCATTCTCACAGGAGAAATGTCTTGCTTGTTGATTAGGAAGCAGAAGCACTTCCTGTGCTTTGTACAAACCTTTTGCTCCTTCTCCTTTGTTGCAGCGTTGTGGACCAACGAAGAAGGCAGAGGCTCTGCACATGCTGGAGCCTTTCACTTATTTACAGACCGCTGCTCCTTTTGTGCAATGCAGCTTGCAGTGCTCTGAGGGAACATTCACTGCCCTGAATTATTACAGACTCCATCCCCTCTCTGTTGAGCACTGACTTGCACAAGGCAGTGTTGTTCCAGTTTGATTGCCATGAAGAACAGCAGCACCAATGCATGACAGGAAAGCTGAGAGTACCCTTAAGATGACTTTGTATTTCCAAAATCACAACACGGCAAATTGCCAGTCTAAGATGGAAGAGAAAGCACAAATCCTGAGGAGCAAGAGATGCTGAGTTTTAAGATGGCATCCAGTCAATATTAATATAAAACTAAAGCAGGCTTGGGAGAACACAAATAAGGATACTGAGAAGAAGACACCAAATTCAAGGGTCAGACTAGATGAATTATAAAGGAGTGCCTGATTACCACTACCCTCACAAAAATATTAGAGATTCTAATTGCTTAACATTCAGATCAAAGGCTCAGCTGTACGTTTGCTGAAATTATTAATTGGGCCATCTTATACTCTCTGAAAAGGCATTTATCAGAATCTCAGATTGTTTCTTGTGCCCTGCAGAGAAATCTGTTCCCCCTCTATTCCAGAGTGATCCATCTTACTGCAACTCATCTGTCACCGAATGGTTTCATGCAAACAGCTGTATCAACTTCCCTGTCACTTCTCTGCCTGTCCAAAACACACAGAATAATGCACCTGAACTTTTTAACAGGGAATCACACTGACAAAACTTGGAAGATCATCAAATTCAGCTACACTCAACACTTTTCAGTGAGCAGGATGGATAAGTAGTGCTGATAGTAGAAAACAGGAAGGCTGAAGTTACTTAGTAGCTCCTTTGGAATCCCACATTAAAAATGGCCTTGAAAATCTCTCTTAATCTTGACCATCTCTCAGATTCTTTAGAAAAAAATTAAAAGCGAGTAAGACAACTAAGAAGTATTTTATCCCCTTTTTAAAATGGTTTAAAATTTGAGTAATCTCAGAACCAGACCCAGAAATCCTTAAAAATACTATTATATTCTAGATGAGCAACATAACCTTCTAAGGAAAGAGGATTTGACATTATTTTAATTTAACTATTAATATTTAAAATTATTGTAATATGGAGAGAAAATAAGCTAACTTATTGCACTGTAGTCCTGGAACATGAATGAAAAAGACACAAATAACTTTTAGATGTCATTCCTGTACATGTGTTTTCACATCTTTCAGACATATCAATCTGAATGTAAATGGTCCACAAGCCCAGGTCAATACATCATATGCATGTACAAACTTATCCAATTGCTTCCTCTAAGGGTTGAGGTATTAAATGCCTGTGTCTGCCTGGCTCTGATATGAGAATTTACAACTCTAGAATGAAGGGGCTGCAATCTGGATGGAAAGTAGGAAGGAATTGAGGAGTACTACCATGTCATCATCCAGCACCATCAGATATGAAAAGAGTAAAACTTTGATCACTGTCTTTGAATATTCCTTTTCAATCTGATACACCACAGTGAGCCTGTTTATCACCCACTGTGATGAAATTCAGCCTGCCCTAAGAACTCAAGAAGTTGGGTGCCCAAAGGACATGTATGTACAAAAAATTACTAATCTTAAAATAATTCTAAAAATCTTGGCTGAAATCACCCCAATTCCACACAAGTGTCACATGTCCCATTTACCAGGGAAGTGCACACCAGAAACATTCCAGAGCAGTAGGATGACACAGGCTCACTAACTCTGAAAGAGATCAGTATTAAGCTAATATATATATTCATAAATTGATGGCAGCTAACTAGACTAGAAGTGAGGGAAGTTCATTTCTAGGAAAACCTACTCATCACAGTTCCATGGGAACTTTTTGGATATTGTGCTTGCTAGGGACAGCCTAACAACTGAACTCCAGCTCTTCCAAGCCATGGAACAGCTTTTAAAAAACATAAATAATTTTTTTTAAATGCCAAGACAGATGGATCATTGCACCATGTGCTACAAACTTATCTTTCCCACTGTATACTAAAGTATCACATGGTTTTCCATTTCTTTCAGCACAGTTTCTCTGTACTTAGGGATAGAGAATGCACCTATTAGATCAGCCTCAAGTGGAGCAGAAAAAAAAGTAATTAGATGGAAGCAACTTCTGCTTAACATTTATTTGCTTAAATTAAGGGAATAAAACTATTTTTTTTGACTTTTGTTTCTCAAAACGCCTTTCATTGTCATATACCAAACAGAGGTGTGTTATACTATAGAAAGTATTTATTCACCAAGTTACAGTTTTGCAGTACTGCAGCATCATCAACATTTTACTGTCTTGGCCAGGGGTTTAACAACTTAAAACATGATTCAAGCCCAACTCCAAGTTTAATTCTTCTAGCCAACACAAATGCAGCTAGTTGACTATTTCACAGTGCTGTATAACACACTGGAAATCAGTCTTCACAGGACAAAAAAAACTTGTTCTGTGCCTTTATAGAGGCAATACAGTCATTCCCCTGGATAAAGCAGAGAAGGCAGACTTCAGACAAGTTTGATCTACACAGTTCTCACCTATATAATCTCTTTGTTACCTGTCCTACACTTTTGCAAGGAGGTCACAAAATTCTGACTTAGAATTTTTGCTTAGGTTTTAGAGCTGAGGAGAGAAGCACATATCCTAAGACTTTACACTGAACAGTAAAGCATGCTTGCAGACAGCCAAGGAATGAGGATTTAGAAAACCCTGTTAAGAGAGGAAATGAAAGCCTTTGAATTCATGGCCACATGAACCCAAACAAATGTGTGATGAGGGTAATCTGGAGTGCCCAAAGCAGCAGAGAGTGAGGCATGGTGACTCAAGCAGAACCTCATGGGTTTAGTTCTCCTGGATATTCAGCACTCTGAGCTGTGGAGCCTGAAGGCTCAGCACCTCCAGCAGACAAAGTCCTGTTGATTTCTGCTGCCTTTGCCTCAAATGGCCAACCAAATTCCAGCTATAAAGAAAGCATAAGCACATTTACTGCCACTATTTTGTAGGTGACTGCACATTAAGCCAAAGTATCAAAAACAGCCCTGGAGCTCTCTAATCCTTAACTGTCCCAGGCAGAGATCACCAGCTGCAGGCATAAGGGTGAAACTTGGCACATCCATTTCCAACCAAGACAATTACCAAGTTTGAGCTCCAGCCCTGGGGACTTCAATGAATGCACAAAGTCCCTGTATTAATACAAGTTTATCATTCTTAAGGCTTTTACTGCTCACACTGAATTTGCAAGTCAGCATCAGGCATAAGAAACCACAAAACCTTTGCAGAGGGAAACAATCTCAAAGTTAATGAGCATTAGCTTCACAAAGCATAAGACGACTAATAACTGGGAAATACAGAAATGCACAGTCTCTGAAGCAGGATGTTTCAAAATGAGGGACATTTTGTACTTCAGAAGACTCAGAGAGCATCCATTACAATTATGATACTTCACTGGTAGGTACCCTAATTACCCTGAGAGGAAAAAACCACCAGCCCCACTCTGGTTCGATTTCTGGCATTTAATTCACTTGCTGGGGAATCTCTGCTTAATAGGTATTTATGCTATTTTCCTTGCAAAGCACATGTTGCCATGGAGCACTGATCACAGGCAGAAGTAAATGATTCTGCCTTTTTGAACTGCACAGCCTTCACTTGAGGTGCTCTATCTTACTACCTGTCAGCTTTAACCTTTTGCTAAGTACACAGGGCAAAAGTAGAGTGAGCTGTGGTTATATTTGTTTTGATTTCAGTGAATGGTCTCATCCAAAAGCTACTCTTAAAAGTCTTCCTCATTTTTCACTGGCACTTTGCTTTGACAGAATGGAGTTTCCTTTCCCCAGAGTGAGAAGGTGGCAGATGGGAGAAGGAGGAGGATCCAAGCAGACAGAGAAGTATTGCACAAGACACATGCTGAACTTGTCAACAGAACAAGATTTCTTTACTACAGTGCTTAAAAAAAAATTAAAGTGCCAGCTTCTTCACTGAAAAAATCTACAAAGCTACACAATAGCATTCAGGTTTTTTTATTTAAGGGTACCCAGAATTTACCTAGAATGAATCTTGCCTTGCACTTAACTTGATCAACAGCATAGTAGCAAGACTAAAGGAATCTGAGTGACAGCAAACCATCATACTACTCCTGCTATAAATGGCAGGCAACACAAGGTTTGGATGTAAGCAGAAGACATTTGGATTCCTGCCTTTTTTCATTGGTAGGTGGCAAGATGAGTCTTGGTCCAGAAAAAAAACCTTAAAAATAGGGTGTGTTATCTCAGAACAGTAAGGATACTAATTCCTGATACCTTTAACATTTTTTCTCTTTTGGGCGTACAGAAAAAAGCTCATGTGAGCTTTAAGGTTATGGCTGACCAGATGCACCAAAAAAAGCAGCACAGCTTAACCTGATCCTGTCTGCAGTCTGCAATCTGGCACAGGGAGACTCACAGCTGGCTGCTTCCTGCCTGGCATTTCTCTACAGGAGAGGAACAGAACTGCTACTGGTACTAAAGGAAGACTCCAGCTAAAATAAACACACCTAAAAGCTGCCTCCAGTATGAAACCTTTCAACAGTCACCAAGAAGTCCCACAATTAAGGAGACTAAAGTCACGTTCAGTGATCACAAATCAGATGGCGAGTCTAACAACCCATTGTAGAGCACAGACAATGGCGACAATCGTCCCCTCCTCTGTACAGAAGTAACACAAATAAAGTAAATACTTTCCCTGCCTAAGCAAACATCTGCTTCTCAAAAGGGCCAGAATCATCCATGCACTGGGTCTGCATCATAGAGAACCAGTGAGTGCTTCACATTTGTCACACATCACACATTATCCTGCATGCTCAATGTGAAGCACAAATTAACATGATGAACTCATATAAAACTGGTATTTCTGAAATAATCCCTTTTGGAGGCCTCAGTAATAGAGCTTCCCTTGAAGTAAAGGTCTCAGATTTGATCTACTATCAGCAGGGAACAGTAACAAATTATTAATTATTCCTATCAAAAGTAGAACACAATTTATTTTACAGGAGTTGCAAGCAAGCATTTATTAAATCAATATCACAAAAAAATACACACCTTGAAAAATGTAACAGCTACCAAGATTCTGTTAATACAACAAAATCCAGCAGGCCACACTGGAAAAAAGTTCTTACCCCTTGAGCATACATACATCTTTCACCACTACCACACCACACACCAAGTGTCCCCTGTGCTCATTTAGAAGTACAACATGTTGCAGACCTTCAAGAGATACACCTTTCATCTCATTCAATTTTAAAAGACCGTGAAATGTTCATATCTCAAAAAAAAAAAAAAAAAAAAAAGCCACGCAGTTCAGGAGGAAAAAATAGGAAGTTTGAAAGCCAAAGCAAACTATCTTTCAAGGCAAGTGAGCTTCCTACTCAGAATTATATGATTAGTGTTGCTTGTCATCCTGCCCATTTTCTGAGATGTCTCAACTCAGCAAGATAGCAGCTGGTGTCACTGAAAACCAAAGGCATAGGGAAGCCAACCTCCAGTTTAATATCAGACATTCAGCAAAGCAGCTGCTTGCTTGTTCAATCTCTTGGCAACTCAGATTTGTCACCAAGGTCATGGCAGACTAGTTATTTTTTTAATTAATATTAAAATGCCTAAGGGAGGGGAAGGGAAGATGATTAATGACGTATCCTGATAAAATAATTTTCCCATGTTTGACTGAATTGCTGTTCTAAGCATCATCCACAAGGAAAACAAAAAGAAAACTCATCAAGCTCCAAATGCTTTCTACTCAAAAGTCTTAACTGACAGAAATTCTTTCCTACTGAGAAAAATGGCAAGTGAAACCTTCCAGCCATGTACATCCTTCACACATCAGAAAAGCACCATGTCTGGCATTACAGAACGTGTCATGGGTAGCGGCACTCTGAGGAATTCTCTTTTACAAGGTGAATAACAGGAGATCTGTGAACAGCTTATAGGGTTTTGAGTCACCAGCGCTGCAGGTCACATAATATCCAAACTGAGAGTGTGCTACATCTTTGCAGAATTCCCCAGAGGAACAGGGGGCTGGAAAGGCCAAAGGGGGGCCATAAAGGACATGGAGATCATTCTCACAGCGGGGACAAGCACTAGAAATTTCACTGTGGTACAGCATCCCCTGAGCTGTCTGATGGTATTCCAAAAAAAGATGCACAAAAGAGCAAATATGGTGGCCAGGCTCCCTGGGTGTAACCTCCCACTCACTCAACCCACATAAAAAACAAATAAAAGTGAATATGACCCGTGAATAAGAGCAGAGCTAAAACTGGATTTCATGTTCCTTATGGGCTCATTTGGAAGCTGCACCTATCCCACCTTGGGCTGCTGCTCCCCACCATAATCACTTCCCAGTAATCCATTCATTTGTTCCAATACAAGCCTACAGAGCAGGGATAGTATAAGATGCTAAATCTGAATAAAGGAAGATAAAGCCTATAGCATGAATTCCTGGCATCAGGTGAAAGTCCTCCTAGACAACATTTAATTCAGCAAATCAGGGCTAGAGTAAATACAAAGTTTATACCGGGATCAATACGTCCTATATTATCTTCTCAAAGTAATTATTCCATTAGATTTGTAGAGGGGAGGAGGATGTAGGCCAGACCTAAGCAAGGGAAAATGTCACTATCTCATCTGAAAAATCCACCAGGAAGGCCTCAGCATGCTGGTTTTTAAAATCATTACAGTTCATGTACGTTACTACTGCTGCTGGTGGTGGCTGGATTTCTTTGGTTTTGAGAACACTGACAGATGTGCTTCTATCCTAGCAAGTTCAGAGCTATCAAATACTCAGGTACAAGAGACATCTTGCAGCTCAAAGATTGATGGGCACCTAGACCTGTGGTGGTGGCAGTAGTCTCTCACTTCATTCAGCTTCATGCTAACCACAGTTACGTTTGAAGCCTCACCATAAACAAATATAACATGCTTGACATGAATCCTGTGTGATTTACTTGTTCACCAGGAATATATCAACCCTTCTCACTTCTCCATGAGGAATGTTAAATATTGTATGCTCAACACCTCTTAAAATCCTGTTCATATAGCTTTCAGTCCTTCACACTTTCTCACTGTTCAAATAGGCCCAACAATCTAAAAATAAAATTATGTGAAGACATTTCTCAGAAATAATAAAAGTTCCAGTTTAGGCTAGTTGTTCCTTAGAGACTCTGAAAAAAAGCACAGGAAAAAGCACAATAGTGAAATGAGTCTCAAAAGCATTTTTAATTTTAATTACTTTGTTACCTACCTTCTATAAAAAAGCACTTGAGTGAAAGAGGTTCAAAAAGCAAGGACAAGTAAAGGGTAATTTTTATAAATATCCCAACTTTTAATCTCCTTTAATCTCTTTTCGTTTGGCTTTTTTTCCCTAATATTTTTCTTAAATACTTATCTCTCTAAAACCAATGATTTTTAATAAAATTCTTTATTTTTACCTGGAAAGCTTGCTCTAGGCTTGCAAGCCTGAACAGCTTCTTCTTTGTTATTAGCAGTAATCTTGCCTGCCAGCTAACACCTCAAGATTTTCTCCACTGCAATTTCAACTACCTTCAAATTCCAAGTCCCAAATTCTAAAGCAGGAAAAGAGGATCTGGTCTTATGGAAAGGTACAGAAACAATTCCCCACCCCACCTTGGTTTACAAAAGCTTCAGGAAGTCTGCTTTGATGTGTGCATTTAGCCCTGTGCAGTTACAGCCAAACAGAGCAGTGTTGCCCCAGAACTGTCCCTGTTTCACCACCAGCCTGGCAATATTTCCCATATATCCTTACAACAGCATCTCTCAGACCCATGTCACTGTCAGCATCCCTGACTTCAGCTGTTGCTCTTGAAAGATTTTTCTGACCTTCACAAATGAAAGAGAACAGTAGAACCAGATGACCAAAAAAACATCCTGCAAAATCCAAAAACTGGGCAGTAAAGATGACTTTTAAAGTGCATTTGTGGAAAAAACCCAACCCACAGTCAAGCCAATCTCTGAAAATCCCTACTTTAATCTTTTTACTATGCAGAAAGCTACCCAGAGTATTTAAGATGGTGTTAGTAAAACATACAAACGCATAAAAAATATCAAAAGGAAAAAGCTTCAGAGATTATTCACTCAGAGCATGTAACAAAGCTGGCCACAAATATCTACCCGTGTGCTGAGAGAAAAATTTCTTAGTGCTTCATAAAGGATCTGGCTAGTGACTACACACTGACACAGGGGTGTCAACCCAAGGTTCCGTAGCAAGATATTCCCTCCTCGAGAGCCACAAATCTCACAGCAGGGTCAGGGCACTCCTCATGCCAGATTTCTAAATATAAACCACCCTGCCCTCCTGCCAGCCAGCCATTTAGCTGCAAAATTTCTACTCAGTGATACACTTAGAAGGTAAAGTGTTAGGCTGCTGCATGGACAGAACCCAGAATTACCAGCACAGCTCACTGCAGAGCTGCTCAGCAGAAGGGCACCAAAGCCTGAATTTGCTGCCCCTTCCAAGTGCTTTGAGCTGTTTTGCTGGGCTTGTTCTTTTACTTGGGTGAACACCTCTCCCACATGCTCCAGATGACTCCCTGCAGGCAGACATTTGTCATTCCTTTTATTTCATTTTATAGCCACCAAACACTTAATCTCTTTGGTGACCAAGGGCTCCTAATTTTGTGACTCCTGTTTGCTTCCTTGAAAATTCAGATAAATATGCCTTAGATATATTGAATGTGTTTTTCTTCTACTTCAAAGCAATTGCAGGCTTAGAGCCTGCAAGTAAATATGATAAAATCTGATTTGTTCTCTAAATTCTCAGTATCCATCCAGTGAACCCTCTGACAAAGGACTGCATGCACCTGTACTGCAGCTCCCTCTCTCAAGAGTGCTCTCATCCTCTGTGATTTTCCAAAACCAGGTGGAAAGACTTTTCCTTTCCACAAATACCTATAAGGAAGATACCTATAAGGAAGGGCTCCCTACTCACTCAGCTTCAAACAAAAATTTTTGTTTGGTAGCATTGGCTGGTTGTTTGCTGTCTTCCCATGACAATTATCTCCTTTGGCTGCCACTCCCAGTTCCAGCTGGATGGGTTTAGCTGTCACCAGAGGTTCACATTGCTCACTTGCCTCTCCCCCACCTTCAGGAGGGCTCTTGACACAGCAGATTTATCCCTGTGGATGTGATACACTGTCTCAGGAAACAGACTGACAGCACACATGAGCTCAACTCTAGACAAACTCCAAGCTGACCCCACGGTGATATCTAAAATTCAGGGGGAAATTTTACAAGAACCATGAGCTTTTTGTACAGCAAAAAAATTACAGCTTTTATCTTCAGGGCCTGCCTAAGCAGCTCTGCATCTGGTAGCAGCAGGAAACCACATCGTAAACAATATGACAAACACTGCATTATTACCTGTTTATATGTTAAATTATATAAATTAAGATACACCACGACTAATTATATTTTAAAATTGCTTCTCTGAAGGGAAGGGAAGTAATTGCAACTATTATTAGTTGCAATGCAATACTAAAACAAAAATAAAAATCAGGTCCCTTTACTCTAGTTCTAAAATACACTAAGAGGCAGTTTTTATTCCAAAAATTTCACAAGATAAATTTACAAGCCGCACACAGAGAAAAGAAGAAGCTGAACACAGCATTCCAGAGAGTTAAGTCACCCAAAATATGCATCAATACAGTGACAAAGCCTGCAAGAGAAGGTAGCTGTAAAATCTGGACTTCAGTAACAGAAGATGCAGTTCAGTCAGATCTTATCCTAAACTCTGGAGGGTTTTTTTAGGGAGTCAATGCAATCCTATTTTCTCTTGTGTATCTAATTGGCTTTTCACAGCAAAATATCCATCCTTTCCTATAGCCAGCAGTCACTGACTCCAGACAATTCAGTTGGTTCAAAGCCATTTTTAGCCCCATCAGAAGGCTTTTCCAAACGCTCAAATTAGCATTTCCTCATTTCTCTCCTCATCACCTTACACCCACAAATTCATGAGATAGTTGGCAACTTGGCTTTCCATTAGCCCTTGGAAAAGAAACACTAAGAGATGAGAGGATCAGATTTTTTAAGTATAACCTGCTAAAAATAACAAATAATCAGACTTCCAAAATTTGAAATTTGATTTCAGCTTCCATCTTACCAGAAGAACAATTAGTTTGCCTGGAGCACCAACAGGATATGGAAAAGAAACACAAAGTGAGAAGATATTTCAACAACTCGCTGTATCTAACCATGACAGGAAAGCTGTGATGTCAAATCTATATCCAGCTATGTCCAAAGCACTCAGACAGGTGATCAGGTAACGATAGGTATGAGGCTGCTTTTTCTCAATTAATATAACCAAAGGAGCTTATATTTTGAAGAGTAATTTTAACAGTCAAAGCCACATTAAGAGCTAGATGACATACGAAATGGCTGTGCCAGAGAATAAATTTAGAAGGTCGACATATAACCCGCATGAAAATGACAACAGTGATGGTTACTCGAAGTCCTGCCAGGTGCCCTTTAATAAGCAGAGAATGTGATTAGTGCTGCAATGCAAAGAGACAGCGTGCTGCAACATGACTCCATGCTGGTCTGCCAGGAAACCTTTACAATACAGTCCCTGGCTGCACTGGGATTTTTCATGCATAATAAATAAAGCAACAGACTAGCAGACTCAGGCTCCTTGCTGAACACCAGTGCCCTCCTCTGTGTACGCTGAAGATTCCTCCAAACACCACAGCCACAGAGAGAATTTATGATTTTTCTCCTCGTGACAGACTGCTGAGTCCCCCGGGACCCAAAGTCAGACACGCGACTCTGTCTGCAAACACCTCAACAACACTGTCAGCACAAGGCAGGCATCCGTCCCTCAGCCTGCACGGCCTCCTCTGCCCACTGGTGCTCACCCTGCCTGAGAAACAGATCTTTCATCATCTCTTACAGCCCTTCCCCGACTGATGCTTTATACAATAATTCAGTTGGAATCCTGGAACCGAATCATGGAACTCCACTAAAAGTACAGAACCCTGCTAATTAAGAGGTAGTGGTTTGCACGAAGGAACCCTTCAGCTTCCCTATCAAAAAACATAGAACTAAAGTGTTTGGGATGGCATTATCACCACCACCATTTCAGGATGTGTATCATCACCTAGCTAAGCTTTGATTGCTTTGACCACGTTTGTTTTCTAGCTCACAATTGCTATGTTCTTCCAGGATAAGAATATAAAATGAAAATCTCAACAGAGCATGGAGTAACAGCTCCTTTACCGCCCCTCTAACACTATTGCATAGTTTAATTAAAACCATTTGAGGCATGAGCTACCATTTGAGTGGAAGGATGCTTTATCCTAATTTCCTCTACAAAGACTCTTCTTTCATTAAATTTAGTATTGGTTTTTACTCTCCAACTGCAGCTTCAGAAGGATGTGAATGCCCATGTTGTGATAGTTACAGCTGTGACTGCACATGAACCACGGAAGACAAAATCCTGAAGCTTGTTCTAATTCACACAAAACAAAAAAAGGCAATGGGAGATAAAATTAACCCTCTTCTGGAAGGGGTTGTGATTTAGCAGAAAGTTGAGAAGTGATTTTAAAAATGTAATGCTGTTGCACTGAACACTGAAACTCAGTATGACCAGCCAGGGCTTTGTCTCCTCACATGTCACCTGTATTTCCATCTGCAAAACACACCTATGTTTGGGTGGCCAGCTTGGGCCTTTGGGGCTCATTTTTATTGCTTTAACATTAATTACATGGTGCCCTCTACATTACCATTAATCATGAGGGGAAAGCAGTTCTAAATAAGTAACCTGAACAGGGAAAAAGCCAAAGGAGACAGAAACAATTATCAAATGAGTAACAATGATATGAATCACAAAGCCCCAGTTCTCCTTGTGAACACCACTGCACCACCTGCACTGACAATGCCTCTGTGGTGTGGGTCACCACACAGCAGTGTCCAAGTCAGGATCTGGGGACTCTCTCACTGAAGGATGTTTTAAATTCTCCATGCAAGAAAATGAGCACAAGTCAGAATTCACTGTGCTGACTATGAAAGTGCAAAAAGCTTTTTCTTGCACTATCTGAAGTAGCCACATGTCCCAACACTTATCCCCTTCAAAACACCACACCAGAAAATGCTAACTTGAAAGATCCACCTCTTTCTCTTCCAAACAAACAAATTTCACTTTGAAGGCTCCTTTAAAGTTGGACTTCAACAGGAACTAATTAGCTTTTAAAACAAGCACTTCTCCCTACATCTCCTCCAGTATCTTTTGTTTAAAATATTTTCATTAGTTTATACAGGTTGAGAAAATGACTAAAAGCAAGACCAAAAAGTGATATAATGCATTATCAAGGCTTTGGGGAGACAGGCTCCAGAAGTGTCACATTCTTGTAATGATTTCGGGGGGGGGGGGGGGGGGGTTTAACCACCCCGGGGGGGGGGGGGGGGGGGGGGGGTGTTAACTACCTCCAGGAGGCTTGAATAAAATTCCATGGTTTAATTTTTACTAAAATAAGACATTTGCATTTGGATGTTCTTCACAGCATTCTGTCCTGTGCTCTGTGATTGCAGCACAGTCAAGGCATTGCTGCATTTAACAGCATCTCTACTTCTGTACAGTTAATATTGATTGATTATTTAAGTTGCAGCACTGCATGAGCTACATATGTTCTCTTAAAAAATACCTATTCTTTTTTTCCAAAAATGAGCTTTCAAGTCTTACTGGGGAGGTAGTAGGAGCCTTCTCCATAAATACTGTTTTTAAACACAGGCTTTTTAGGGTAAGAATCAAACCTCCTTACCTTTTCAGTGCTGAAAACACTACAGACTCCCAAACCTGGAAAAATCCCAGCTTTGTCACAGTGATTTAGTTCCATTACGTATTTCAGTCATTCAAAGACATCGTCTCACTATCACAAAGTTCAGCACTAACATTGCAGCTATCACATTCAGGTAGAAAAGGCACCTTTGTGGTGCTCAGTAAGTACTCAGTTTTCAGTGTAGCAAGGTGTTTTTCAGATATGTTATACAAGATTTATTAAATAACTACCCATTTCTTTTAGTACAAAAATAGGCTGGCTCCTATGATGATTAATCCTTGATTGAGGTGAAAAGTGCAAGGTCTTTTCTTAACAGCCAAGGACTTTTGTTCTCAAGTGGAAAGTCATACAAACATAAAAAAATATTACAACACTTACAAATTTTAGAGCTAATTTCACAGTACAACCCTAAATGAAGATAAAAATGTGTTTTCAGCAAGGGGTGAAGACGTTTACACTTTTTCAAGTACTAATAGCAACTTTTAACTCATTAAGTTTAGAAAAGCAGGTACATTTCAAGACAACCTACATCTCATTCTCCTTTATATCAGACATTTCCTCATGATCAAGTGAAAACTAGAATACAACCAATATAGCCACAAAAAAAAAAAAAAAACAACAAAGTGCCATCACTGTGAAGAGAACAGAAATTCTGCACTGACTTCAGTAGAAGAAAACAAGAAAAGATAATTCAGATAACTGAACCATACAAATGGATGCAGGCTACATAAAGTCACAGGAAAAAACCCAACTGCTTGCTGGCCTTACAAATCAAACAGCTTGTATCACCAGCAAGATGATTGGAACACTGCTTCAGCATTTGTGAAATGAATCATAAATCCAGCTTCTCCATCCTAAATATGTTTCTATTTAAAAGATGATGCAACAAACAAAGCACAAGCACATTTGTATACACAATCAGAAACACTAACTGGAATATTATACTGTTAAAGGTTTTTCAGTTTACCTGTCATATTGAACTTGAATTATTTCAGTTTAAAAGTCAATCACTCAAGCACTTACTAATTAACAAAGACATGGCTGATATAGTTGTTATAAATGAACGCTGCTCGAATGATAAGTTATTAGAAAATTGTACAATTAAGTAGACATTCATGGAATTCTATGTGATTTAAGGACTACAACAGCTGACAGCTTTGAACCAAGAGTGGCCAGTGATCAGAGAAATCCTACCACAGAATGTTCTAAAAAGTCAACCTTTTAAAAACATATGTAAAATTCAATTCAGGGAAAATTGTATCATAGTTCTTTAGTTCAAATAATTTGCAACATCACATTTCTGTTGTCCTTAAAATAAAATTGACTGGCTTCCAGCACTGATAATTCCTCCATTGAATTCAATGAGCATAGCACACAGCTTAGATAGGCATATGGTGTTCTTTACATATGCAAAGTTCTTCATTTATTGTAACTTTCTTCTAGAATTTCTTTCCCCAACCCATTTTTTCCAGAGATTTCTGCCTAGAAGGCAGAAAGCTTAAAAGGACATAAGCAGAGAGAAGGTTGTTCAAACTCAGTGCTTTGCTTTCATGCACACTGGAGAAATGTGCCAGCAGCACATTTTTACTTCATCAATTCAGCAAGAAACAAGATTGCTCTTCAGTCGACATTCAGAAGCACCAGCCTGACAATTAATACAAGCATGTGACACTGAACAAGTAGGGAGAAGGCAAAAGGAAAAATCTCTTCTTAAATCCAGCCATAAACTTAATAGGACTTAATGAGTTCACTACAAGGTTTAACTGGAGAAGGATAATTAGGAAATATACTACAGCAGATATGGAAATAAAGAAAATGCCACCTTTGTGGCCACTTAACAAAAACTGAAAAAATAGTGCATGGAAAGCAGATTGAATACCAAATAGCTGCTTTTCTCTACCTCTGTCAAACCACACTTTAGAAAATTAAGAAAATTCTTTGCAATATTTTTAACACATCAGTCACAGCAATCAAAAACATCTACCTAGATGGAGTTGTGCTTCATTTCCAGCTCTCATTAGCATAGAATTCTCTTCATCTGTCTTGCCCTGTCTATTAACGGGGATAATTATGCTGACCTCCTTTATAAAGAGCTCGAAAATCTACAGTTAAAAATGTTCCTAAACAAGTAATTATATATAATAGCAATCATGTATCAAACTTCAGTTATCAACTCATCACATGAAAGCAAGAATCCGATTGTTCCTGGAATTAGTACACAAAATCCAATTTCTCCACCGACATTAGCTTCCTAGTACTTCCATCATTATTACTACAGCTGCATTATGCTAAAATGCACTAAAGAACCTGTCTACCACTGACTGACATTTTGAAGATTTTCCAAGCTTTGAACAACAAAAGACCCAGGACTCTTTTCAGCAATAATTTCCATGTTAATAATTTCCATCTTGTTAAACAAAGATACTTCTGACCAGTGTCAAGCTTAGATGCTATTCTGAATCTGCAGCCTCGATTGTTGCAGTGGCTCCAAGCTAAAACAGGCTGTAACACTTTGTAAATGTACTTTCCTGTTACATCCATCAACCCCTCCCTCCTTACAGGGGCTGGTCTACAAGGCCACAATTTCATCACCACCACTTACTGTCACCAGTTTCTCTTCTTCTTTCCTCTACACCTATATGTTACTTTCCTCCTTTCAGCTGCACACAATGCCCAAAATCATTCAGAATGTTTGATGTGCACATTTTTCTTTCATCTTGTGCTACTAAAAATGAAAAAAAAGTGAGAGGATTTGTTATAAAATTAAGCTACTTACCAACTATTGCCAGATTATGCTCTGAGCCACACGCGATCTGAAAAAGAAAGATGAATGACTAAATCAGAACCTGCCCACCAGTAGGAAGATAGTCACAATTATGACAGGAAATTAAAAATTAACCTGAAACAAACAACTACATTTTGTAGGATGAAAAATCAAGGTTGGAGTGTTCTCACTCTTAAATGGAATTTCATTTGTAGCCTCACTTAGGGGCTTAGTGGCAGGAGTGCACATTTGTTTGTTCAATAAAGAGGTATTTTTGTTTCAAAATCCAGACATTTCAACCCGTTCAAGCAAGACTGGTCATGATTCTGCAAAAACATCACACCTTTGACAACACCCACTGGACCCAACAAGAGGCACAGAGCAAACACAGATTAATCCATACAGAGGCAGCTGGGAATCAAAAGGGTGATGAAGATCTCCATTTATCTTACCTATATTGTTTTTCCAGCTGACCCCTGAGGAACTGCACAAAGTATACAGGTTCATTGTGATAAACCTGATGTGATATGATCCCTATGGTTATTTGCCTAGAATGGAGAAAAACTACCCTGAAACTCAACCCTTCTGTTAGCTCATTAATGATGGAAATCAGTTACAAATTTCTTTTCAAAGCAAACTTACAGCTCACATGTATTTCATCCTTCTTTGTAGCTGCTGTGAATGTGTCTGATGTTTAAGTTGCCCACCAATGATGGCAACACAGGCACTCAGAGCAGTCCCCTGTCCTTACTGAAAGGGCTTGTCTTTCCCACAGAATTTCTTTTGCAAGGTCACTGCTGGCATAATTATCTGATGTAAGAGACTTCACACAAGGTTACTCTGCTGAGTGTCCTCAAGTTTTTAATTTAAATAAAAGCAATCCCCTCAAAATCCTGCATTCAGTTCACTGCCTCGAAACTACTTGCCCATTATGCCTATTACTGAGCCGGAGAAAATTAATAAGCACATTCTTCCTAAAGTATATTTGCAGTGGCAAAATATAATGCAGGAGTATATGCTCAATTATAATAAAAAATAGAAGTCCATACCATCAAAAGTTTATATGGTTCTGTGCATGCATAACTTTATAGCTTTTACAGCCAGAGAAACAGCTATAATCACCTCCATGTCTGCAGAACATAAAAGCACAGAAGTTAATAAAACAGGCCTTGTGCTCAGTTCACTGTGCTTGAGTATTTGCTGGTGAAGAGACACCCAAGACTGACACACTGAGTGGCTTGAGCTCTTGTATTACAAATGAACACCACAATCTTTACTGTTCACATTTTACCAGTGTCACAACTGCTACACGAAAACATTTGGGCAAAGCCACCCCAACACAACAATGGCAAGGAAGTAGAAAAAGGCTCTTGAGAATAAAGGTGCACACACAACACGTTAAAGCATTTGGGAAAATAATTCAAGTCACAGCACATTCCAGCATGGCCTCAATTTTCAGCAAAATCAAGAGAAAGTAGCAGGAAAAACAATGTCTTTGCAAGAACACTAGCAGGACTGCATCGAGTCCTTTATTCCACAGTACTGCAGACAGGAAAAGCTCCAAGTCCCAGCCATTAAAATACATAAATCACTGCCATATCCCACATCTCTATCCTCACCACTAGACCAAGCCCTACACAGCAGCAGGGCTGCCTCCTAATGCCTGTTTACTGGCTAAAGCTCCCACCTGTGCTTCTCAGGCTTATAAGCTGATGCCATGGCAACAAGATCCACACATGGAAGCACATGCAAAGGCTTTCTAGCAAAAAAAGAAAAATTATTGTCTTCACCAAGTGCTGAAAATTGGATATACTGAAGTCACTGCTAATAGAATAAATAAATTTTATCTGAGGTGTGAATAATCTTGGCTAATTCCCTAGGAAATACACTGACACAGGCAGAGATTCAAAAGCATTGGCACAAAAGAATTGCTCAGGCTGGTGGCTGACACTGCCAGGACCTGCTCCAGAAACACTAATTTAAAAAAAAAAAGGGGGGGGGGGGGGGGAGGAAGAAACCAAAACACATAAACAAGGTGTTATTTAGATTGTAAAAAACCACCCCTGATAAAGAAGTTGGTTTTTTTTGGTTTTTTTTTGCTGCATCCAATAGCAGCAGGTACAGAGCCTGCAAAGCAGATAAAAAAAAAAAAAAAAAGGGGGGGGGGGGGGGAGGAAGAAACCAAAACACATAAACAAGGTGTTATTTAGTATTTAGAAAACCACCCCTGATAAAGAAGTTGGTTTTTTTTGGTTTTTTTTTGCTGCATCCAATAGCAGCAGGTACAGAGCCTGCAAAGCAGATAAAAGAGTGCTGATCTCAAACAGTTTTGCTCATGTAGCTGTTACTGTGGCCACCATTCAGAGGCTCCCACTAGCCAGCTATCAGGCTGTGAGGGACTCACTCAAATCGCTGTGTTATACAGACTGGCCAGTGCTGGGAGCTGCCCCAAGGCAGCCACTCATGGCCAACATGCAGCAGGTCGGGGGCTGAAGGGGTACAAGCTACTGCAAAGCACAAAATCATCTCTTTTGTGGTGGTAAAAGCTACCTCAGTGAAGTGCCAGCTTTAACTGGAACCAAGTAAAATCACAAGCTGCTGAAGGCAGTGCCCTGGATTCACCCTCGACAGCCCAGAGCAAGGACAGCACACACCATGTACCAGCAGCAGTTTGTGCTCCAAAGTAGAATTTGCTCAATTTAGAGCACAAGGTTCACCACACCTCTGCCTTATCACAGGGTGTCACCACCTGACAACACAGACTGACTTTGTAGGAACCCCCAGATTAAAAAAAAACCTTAGGGAGCTCTAAATTTAGCTTTCTGGAACACTTAGTCCATCATCCATGCTACCTGCTACAGGCTATACCATCCACCCACAGGATTCCTGCTGGCCTGCACACCTATGCCTCCGGAGCTCAGGGAGGACCACACCACAGAGGTGAAGGCTGCCACTGCTTAATGTGCATTGAAGCCTTGCAGGTATTTCACAACATCTTTCTTACAATAAAGTTCAAAATGCGTCGCCCTTTTTTCTCCACAACTCCCCACAACAGGCAACACTCAGCCAAGAGTGATTGATTTGCTGGTACAAACACAGACCAGCCAGAGAACAGCATTGCTGAACAGATGTTTTATGCTTACATTAGATGTAATAAGCTCTTCAGTCAGTGCAGGTCACTGGGAGAAGCCTGGTATTTACTGCAGCAACTATAATTTTCTGGCTACTTCTCTTCTGTCCCCACCCCCAATATGCTGCAGAGAAATTAAATTCCAACAGACATCTGTATGCTTCCAGTGGGTCAGTACATTCAGGGATGCTTATAAACACAGGATAATGCTTTCTAATTGGGTAATAATTTTACATTATGTTTTAATTGAAAAAAAATCACTAAACTTAATGACAAATCAGAGAGACTGTTACTGAGCAAAGCATTCTGTGAGTTCAAGAAACACAACTCCCTACATAGTAAACAATTCACACTAAAGTTCTCAGTTTGGAAGGAAATTGGAGAAGTTGTGAAGGATATTGTGATCTCTATATAAATGATCTCAAGGCATGTGACAAATGTCTATAAGGCAGGCAAAGAATGCTTAGGGACCATTTCACCCAGAACTTATTTACCTTATTATCTGTGCTTTTTCAACCATATCTAAATTGTTTGTTTCTTCCCTTAAATTGTGTGCTAGCAAGCTGTTTTGTACCTAGCAATGGCTGTGGTTCAGATCCATCCATCCATCCAGAATTAACACGTCTGGTGTAAGCAGCCAAGGGACCAGCATTTTATTAATCATAAATAGTATGATAAATAGCATAAGCACAGACATAAACTGCAAGGATGGTGAGGAAAGACCTTAGCACAGCAACCACAAACTCTGGGCAAAACACCAACACCTTTCTGCAGCCTACATATATGCTGATGGCCCAGTCCTAATAAAAATTAATTGACTGAATGTAAAATCAATGGGTTATGCAAAAAAGATAAAATATTTCACTTAAGAACAAAATATTTTTCTATCTTAAAAGCATTACATGAAGAAGCAAAATAATGTTTAGTACATGTTATATAAACATTCCCATATATACCTGAGTGTGTGTATAGATATAAAAAAGAAAATATATATATATATACACACACACACACATATTAGGAAAAGAAGGTTATCTACTAAACAAGTTATTTATCAGGGAAGAAAGTTCAGACAGAGCACCACTGTTTCTATCTGGGATAGAGATCTCACCTTTGCAGACAGCAAACAAACACACACAGGACAAGACTCCTGTGGATATTTAGACATGCTGTCTCCCTCGCATTTCAAAAGGTAATTAAGAGACAAAAGCACCTTTTGCCAACCATCCCCTAAGGGACTTCTGAGTACTGTAACAAAACAAGTCTGACAAAGTGTATAAAAATCCAAGTTTCAGGCTAGTACCATGACCACAAGGCTATTCTTTCTTTTCTTTCTATAACCCCAGGGCTTTGACTGAGTGCAATAGACCAGGAAAAAAATGGAATCAGAACTGCAGGCAAAGTCAACATCCCACTGCAGCAGAGGGGAAGGGACAGAACAGGAGAGGGTGCAAGGAAGAGGCACAGGGAGCTGGACTCACAAGAGGGATTGCAATATGAAAAATCACAAGCATCCAAACATCAAGGTGTTAAGCTACAGCAATAAAAATACCTCAATGCCATTTATTTTTGTTTCACCACCGTGTAAACGCACGTTAATTCCCTTCAGTGCAATTATTTCCAAAACATGAAAGGCTGTGGAGGCTTCTATCACTTCTTAGAGATGAGAGCATGATGTACAAAGAAGATTTTTAAGGATGAATGAAGATCTGATGTTTAAGTTGCATGCAGATTCTCGTTTCTCTCTCCCTAATTGCACCAAAGCTCTTTTTCAGGAGGAGAGAGAGGGCAGGAGGCAAGGGAAGGAAATCTCTGAAAGGGTGGGCACCTAAGTACTTTTATCCAGCACTTTAGCCATGGTATCTCATGTCTTTTGACAAATTTCACTGTAAGGAAATTGCCAGGGCCAGAAGATGGCAAATTTTATTCCTTCTGAGATCAGAAGTCCTAACGGAAAGAGACGAGGTGATCGAGAGACTGCAGATCCAAGCTTATGTAAGGCAGGGGAATCTTCTCTCCTGGAGCTGCTCTTCCATGCCCTTGATTAATGTGTGTAACAACAATTTATACTGTTTGACACCCTGGATGCGACTACATTTGTATGCAGAATTCTATTGATGTGTAAAAATAAAGTAAAAGGAATCTAATTAGCAAAGCTGTCCTGCTTCCAATGATCCTTTACTAGGAACTCTGTGTTCCTCTTCTGGATCATTTGACTCCTGATTGATAAGAAAGCAGCTTGCTAAACTAGTCACATTCCTTGGCCAGCATAAAACTAAGTTCAGTTTAATGCAGAACATGTTCCTAGCTGTTGGCTGCAGCAGGTGAAAAGAGGACTAGTGTCCTGTAGATCACAGGATATTTTCCATTTTTCATCAAATAATCTTATTTTCTAATTAACACAGATTTTTTTTTTGTAGTTGTGTGATTGGCTTTTTAGTTTTTATGTAGCTTTAATTTCCCCTACAACAAGAAAATTCACACAGAACTTGAACTGAACACATATAATAAGGTCTGGAAGAAAACATTTCTTCTCAAAACACGCTTAACCTAAAGCTAACATGCCACGTAAGTGGACCTTTGCAAGCATGGAGGAGAAGAGGAAGCATTAAGGCATTGGCAGGATGCAGTAAGCTTTCAAAGGAAGTTTTTACAGCTTCCTGTAGCTTCCAGAGTGATGATCTATGCCCTCCCTGCCTGAAAGTAATTCCAAGCATGCGTCACTTGTAGCACAAGACACAAAATGCTTTGTGCTACAAGACACAAAGCATTTTGGGTAGAGCGGGTAAGCATTTCCCTTGCCTCTCTACCCACTCTTTTCAGAGTCCCATCTTCCATCACTCAACACCCTGCCCTGAAACTGCATTACAGTCACCAAAAAGCCAGGTGGCCAACACCAAGAGCTTGCCTTCACACCCTCCATGCCATGTGACACATATATGTGTCCCTGCACACCTTCCCTCTCCATGACACTAACCACACGTGAGAAATTCCTCTGCCCTCCACCCACTGACTGAGCACCACACTTCCAGGAAAGCCTTCTTGTGGTTAACAGGGTGCAATTGAAATTCTGTGATTCACTTGGTGCACCTTAGGTCTCAAGTGCTTCCACAAGATGGAAACATTTGTTGAGTACAAAGCAAAAAAAAACCCACAACAACAAAAATAACCCAGCCACCAATAAGAAATGTCACATTCACATTCTCTGGAAAAATCCCTTCACCCAGGATTTTTCTCTTGGGAAGATGAGAAGCCTCAGAGTAAAACAAAAACAATAATTATCTCATTTGCTTCTCCTGTGTTCAGCTCCTTTGCAATGTGGTTGGAGATTGTTTCATTGGATTCTGGTGTGACTTGTTTTCACTCATTGGCCAATCAGTGACAAGCTGTGTCAGGACTCTGGAGGGAGTCACAAATTTTCATTAGTATCTTTTTAGCATTCTGTAAGTATCCTTTCTGTATTCTTTAGTATAGTATAGTTTAGTATTCTTTAATATAATATAGTACCATAAAATAACAAATTAGCTTTCTGAGAACATGAAGTCAGATTCATCATTCCTTCCTGCCACGAGGGTCCCCACAACTACAATAAAGAAAAAAACCCAACCACCCAAAAATGCACAAAAAACCACAAAAGGCTGAAATAAAACCACATACCAAAAACCAACTAATCTTTTCATATCAAAGAGGAAAAACAACAAAACCCTGTCAATTAGTGATAAGGCACAGGAGATTAAAATAAGGGAAGGAAGGAAAAGCTAGTTGTTAAAGCAGCCAACATTTTCACTGAAGGTTTACATCATAGTAACCCACATGCACCTCCTAAGTCTGCTTGAAGGGAGATGACATTGAAAAACTGGTCACATTGAAAAAATTAAATATGGACTGCTTGCCTAAAGAATGGAAAGACTGAGGAGGTCAACAGAGAATAAGATCTGTGTCCACCTATGAAAAAAACCTCATCTTTAGATGACTCCAGAACAACAAAAAGTGCTGAGATCTCAGTAAGAACACTCAGTGGTATTAGGTTTTAGTCGAATGACAAGAATGCAGCCAAAACAAGTGTGATAAAAATCTTTACAAGTCAGCAAGGTCAGCTGGCTCTTCTATCTTGCCTCAAGATTTTCCAATTAGTTCTTGTACCCTTCTTCAGGCAGTTTTCTCTCCCTTGGGGTCCAGAAAACATTAGTACCTTTCATTCCAGGAAAATCAAGCTCTGCCACTTTTATATATCCCTCAGCCTCACTGGTCCATCAAAATTTTCCATTTTTGTAATCAAGACCTCAGCCACAAAGCAATTTTTGTCTGCTCTTTCATCATTTTTAAAATGAACCAAGTAATGGTCATTCAATTTCAGTTTGTTTCCTGTGACAAGCTCCCCATTCAGACTTCATCATATTGTGAAAATTAAGACTAAAGTATTCCTACTGATTGAAAAAGAAATCATTCATCACAGCAGCCCTGTTAATGCATGCATGGTCCTAAACCTATGACTGTGCACTGCAAATCCCACAAGACCAAAGTCCTTACTAACATTACACACATCCAGATATGAGCTAGAGGAATGGGGTCTTCAGCAAATGCACAATTTTACCCAAGGGAACTTCTTCACCATTTGCCTGAAGATCACTTTGATTTGGATTGTTTCATTTCACAATTCCCAGCTCCTTACATTCTCAGTGTCACTCTCTCATAAGCTGAATAAGAGGCACTAAGATCTATTCAGGTTTGCTTGGGGACTGCAACTAGTTTGCTCTTTATTTGAGGCCAAAACTACCATTTTGACACAAGAAATTAAAGAAGCCAAGGCCACAGAAACACAAAGTTTCAAAACCTCCTTATGCACGGATTTGTCTCTACCATCAACACACACATCCTTATGATCAGATTATTCTGATGTTTTCAGGTCAAGAAAACAGCATGCAAAACATCCACTCGGTATCTGTCTTTTCCTTCTATTGTACCAAAAAAACAGCAAAAAGCCAAGAGTTCACTATAGCATATAAATGTCATCATTATCTATCTGAATGTGCTAATTTCTAGTACTCTGAAATTAATGCAATGGTTCTGTTAAACAATGATTACAGACAAACATTCTGTTGAAGTATATATCATTATTATTCATTTTATAGGCTTAGAATAAAAGTCATGACAGCATGTTATTATTTGGCAACAAAACATTCAATTCCACTTAAACAATCACATCCTTTTGTGGATGTATAGCTGCAGTTTTCAGTTTTTCAGCACAATCTGGATTTCACATCTCTTTCCTTGTGGCAAAACAGTCCACCGTTTTTAATGCATTCAGAATATGTTCTGGAATATTCAGTGCAGCTGGGGAGAATCAGAGAGCAATCAAACACACATATCATGGGCACTGAGCTCTCTCAGGAACTCAGCTCTCCCCTAACTGTGCTGTTACTGCAAGACGTGTCGCTACAATTCCTCTCCACAACAAACACGCTGCAGTGAACTCGGGACACTCAGCCTGCAGGATTACACAATAGCACAAAGCCCTGCACTTTTTTAGAGCTCAAAAGAAAAACAGCACTTCTTATGAAGTTCATACCCTCAAACAACTGGCTGTCAGGGTATTCTAAGTGGATGCTGTGAAGAGGCAGACGGTGTCCCTAAAATACCCCCTTAAAGGAGCAAGTGCTGGAGTGTGGCTGTGGCCACTTCAGTAGGGCCAGAGGGAACTGGCCCCACCATTGTCAGGTCTGACTTCGCCCACCCTCCATAACCCTTCTTTGCTAGCATGTGGGGTTTTTCCAACATCCTTACAGTATTTTTTTCTTTCACATGCTTTTTGTCCATGCTATCCTTCATAAAAAACTGCATCCAAAACTTCTGGCAATATTATCAAAATAATACCAGTAATTATGTCATTATGGAATATTACCCCTATTTTATAGTGCAGAGGTTTTTTTGCTTCTTCCACCAGTAAGCCCAAATTTATGATAGCATTTTAAACATCTCAGTTCAACTTCCAGCCCTTGGATGTGGGAAGACTAATTTCCAGGGAAATTACTAAATGTTCAAGGAAGCTCTCACACAAAATTGGATTGAGCTTTCATTTCTATGCTAGCCCTGCTGACCTTAGTGTGTACTGCTGCTTGTGTAAACTGGCAGTACACAAGTACAGTGTCATTAAAGGAAATAAAAAAAACCTACTTCATTTCCAAAACATTTTATGTTATTTGAAAGAAATGAGCAGGTTATTTAAAGTACTGGACTACTGCTGTGTAATATCATTAGAAGCATCCTTTACAGGACCCAATGCCTTTGGGAAATATTATTCAAGATAACTAGCAGCTGTTCAAGAAGGCAAATCTTTGCCTGATTTCTAGCATGACACTCACTGACCTCTCCCTCCTCCACAAACACGCATGTAAAAATAAAAATCTTGTCAACTTAACTTGTAGCCAAAGAAACACCAGCACATTAAGAAATTCTCCCAAAACATGACAAAATAAATAACAGGGGAAGACAAAAACATTTTTTCATACACCAACTACCTCAACTTGAGGACAGAATTTTCTTGGTTCATTTACTTTCCAGAAGAGCTGCAGGCATGCAGCTTCTATATCCTTGTACAAAAATACCAAGCCATGAATTTTGCTGACTGTCCGCTCCCTTACCTCTCCAAATAAATGGTGTTTATGTCTTTAGGGTATCATGTAACTCTGCTCTTCAATGTTGGATTCTCTGTTTCTGTAGCACTTACTAACAGCTCCCTAAAGCAAGCTTGCTGGAAATAAATAAAATGTAAACTTGCTTAGAGTTCAACACAAAAATTATTAAGAAAGCTGTTCTGAATAAATAAGGACTTCAGTAGAGACTGAGCCCTGATGCTACACAAAGGAAGAAATAGGGAAAAGAACATGTCCGAAGTGACTCTACACAGCTGATGTAAAGGCATTTTTGTTAAAAAAGCTGAACTATAGAATCATAGAATCATTCAGATTCAAAAAGATGTTTGAGGACATTGATAAAGATACTGAACAGGACTGGGCCAAAAACTGAGCCCTGGGGAACACCACTTGTGACCAGACACCAGCCAGACTCAACGCCCCTTTCCCACCACTCTCTGGGCCCAACCATCCAGCCAGTTTTTTACCCACCAAAGAGTGCATCTGTCCAAGCCATGGCCTGCCAATTTCTCCACAAGAACACTGTGGTAAATGGTGTTAAAAAGCTTTACTGAAGTCCTGGTATATTGTATTTCCGGGGACCCTCGGAATGTGAATGTGACACTGGTAGACAACATTCACACCTTCTTCCTTACCCACCAAGCAGCTCACCTTGTCAGAAGTGATCAAGTAGGTCAAATAGGACGCTAGGACTTCTCAGAGCCAAGTTACAATTTTTTTATGGCTTTTTCATTTTTTTGTTATTGCAATTGTGTATCTCTCTAATTTCCTGATCAGAATGCCATACACTGTCCTGGCAACTGTCTGACAGAAATCCAAGTATATTAGGCCTGCGTTTGACACTGAGGCATTTATCAAGCTTTTATCTCACAAAAAATAGTTATCACATTAGACTGACAAGATATATTTTCCATAGTCACATACTCACTTGCAAGCAACTACATCATCATCCTTTAAACTTTTATTGATCCAAATTCATGTCAGGCACACCATTACTTAGCCAAGGCAAATACCAGGCTGACAGGCCTAAAATTATTTGAGTCATTTTGTTCAGTCTTTTAAAATACTGGCAGGGCATTGTCTTCCAACCAATCTTCTGAAACTTACCTGACATTCTGGGGAAAAGTCACATCAACAACCTATACAGCACTTGGGCCATCTCTCCTTAAACTCTCAAAAACAAAAAGTTTCAGCTTTGATTTTTAAAATTCTACCTCTAGAAGCTGAAAAAAAAATGCTGGTATGGAGAAGAGAATCTCATCCCTTTATGATACTACTTCTTTTTCCCTTAAATGCAAACCAGAAAATTCTACTAACACAGATTTTGCCTTCCCAGGGTTTTGCCAATAGATGTATTTAAGATATTTTAGTATTGACAGTGCATAGTCTCTTGTTTTGGTCTGACAGCAAACTCACTCTCAGTATCTTTTCCTATCCCTCTTAATTGGAGCTGGTCATTGTGTGGTAGCTCGCAGGCCAGGCTGCAGCCAGTGCCTAATGTTTTAACTCAGGGGAGTGGAAAGGATTTCCCACCTGTTAGATGCCCCTTAAAGCCTCTTATTTCCAACTTGTTAATGACTTAGAAACAGGTATTGCAGTTTTTAATATAAAATGCCCCTTTCACTCCTATAAACCTCCTTGATTCTTCCTGAATAAATTGTAACCACAGATGCTGATATTGCAATCACAACTTTTTTTGTATGGTTCCATACTGCAATATTTTGTTGCATCATGGCTTAAAGGAGAGCGAGGAGGGCAGAGATACTGTCAGTGGCTTCCTGCATTAATTCATCTGTCTTCCTGCTGCTCAGAAAGATTACAACATTCCCACGTGCACAGAAGTCAGGCCTCTATCCTCCTACTGTTAAATCACATTTTTCCTGTTGCTCTCACAGGGTGGCTCTGTAACAGCACATAGGAATCATCAAAACAGACAAGACAATTTTTCAAACAACATTTCATGAGCAGTGCTACATTCTCATTATAAAAAAGAAAGGATGCTTTACAATAAATCCTGAAGACAGGAACACATTCCTCAATACAACTAGAGAGTCATTGTGACTCTGTATATTTATATAATATATATATATGTATACATATTATTAGATATTATATAGATATTATTAGATATTAGATATCTGTAATATATCTGTATATTTTCTGATCAGAAATCCCTTCACAATATCTGCTTTCCTTTCAATTTATAAAATATTATTTTAATATGTGGTTTTAAAATTTTAGCTTCATCTGATACAACAGTCTATGCCACTTGACAGAAGAGAAAATATAGAAACTCACAAGAATAGCATTTTAATATCTTTCTTTAAAGTAGCAGCATTTTTGCAACAGATGAAAAGTACTGCAGGTTATAATAAAGTCAACAGCCCACCAGACTTCACCACTAATTACAAAACACACCCACCTCTTCTACATTTGTAATTCCAAGTGGCATCACAGTTATCTGGAAATCAAGAGGCTGCAACTCTCCCTATTTCAGAACCTTCCAGACATTTGGTGAACTCATTTAACCCAAAGCAAAATATGAAGCCCAGATAAGAATAACAACAACAGGAAAGCCCTCCCTAGTATTCTTGAACCTGATTAAACGGAAATAACTGCGTAACACAAAAATCCACCCTCATCTGCCTTGAGTTCTCAGTCATTCAGCTTCAGAAGTGATTTACCCTCACAAGGAAGATCATCATGTGTGAGAGGTAAAGAACCACTGCTCGAGTGTGCTGTGCAGGAGGTGACCTGTGTGTTCTCCTGCCCACACCTGATGTTTACACACCAGCAGATATCAGGAGTGTTGGAGGCTGGCAGTAACCAAAGATTTTGCCATTCTGACTTGAGCACTCTCTGGTCAGCACACCATTGCTGGACACAGAACACCTGAGAGCCGCAGCTCATACATTCGCAGTGTACTGGTGCACAGGGGGTTAAACATTTACTTCTTTGCCCAGACTCTCCAATATCCACACTAAACAAAAGCTACATCCTCTTAATGGAGGTGGTCTCTGCACAGAACTGCTGCCCTGCTATTACCATTTCAAATAAAAACAGCAACTGAAGTCCATCACTTCCAATCACCCAAAACACATTTAACCACTGCAGACAGAAAGAAAAAGACCAGTATCTGATTTTCCAACTGTTCCAATATATTGGGTTATCCTCTGTAGCAGATTTCATCTCAAAAATATCTGAGGTGTTCCAAAGTACTAAGCAGCACTTCATTCCCAACTACTTGGCCAAAAAAAAAAAAAAAAAAAAAACAACAAACTGGAATGCCAGTTGTAAGTAACTTGCCTTTCCAACATAGTGCTGAAACACTATGGTAGTTACTGGATAGGGGAGAGTTTGGTTAGCCATAATACCTTTAGAATCACATAACTTGAAAAATATTTGGATTAATTAACTTACTTGTAATTCAAATGTTATATTATCCAAGAAAATACTTTTTAACTGTGCGGGAATTTCAGCTACATTTTATGTCTTTTTGAATCTTTACACCGTTGTCATATTTGGACACAGCATGCAACCATTTTTCTTACTAAATGCCTGAAAAACATTTTTTTTTAATTTGAGCTTGCACCTCTCCAGTTGCCCAAAGACTGTTTCACAGGACTACTGCTGGAGATGGAAGAAATCCATTCCTGAGCTCAGACGATTGAAGCATTCCATAATTCAACTGCTGAACATCATTTGTCATACATGTCAGACGATTCTGGCCATTCATTCATTGCCGAATTCTTCACATCACTTGTGTGAGGTGAAGCAAACCATCTGCAAATGTCATATACATTTCTTTTCCTGGACTACTTCTCATTTTCCTATTCATCCTCTCTTTTCACTTCTGCAGTTTCCTACTTTCTTTTCTTTCTGTAAGCGCACAAAGGACATCCTACATTCACCCACAGGTAAAAGAACAACTGAGCTAAGTTATTGGGGGAAAAGAGCTAATAGATGAGCAGAGGGTCTGTGAAGATGTTTCAGATCACTTGTAAGTGAAAACAAGGTAGGAAAATATTCTGTAGTTTTTCCTGGTGGAGTTTTCTCTGTAGTCTGCCAGCGTAAAATGATCTAAAACAGAAAGGGAACAGGGACTGAAAGTAAAGGGGAGTACAAAGTTTCTCTTTTACTCTCCTGCCTTGGAAAATTATCAGGCTTTTCAACATTTCCCATACACTGGTTTCCCCATTTTTCCTACCCTCAATTCCTCACCAAAGAGCAACCAACCTTGTATACAAGAGAGAACAGACTACTACTGCTAATTTACTCATACAGAGCAACATATTTAGCATAACCCTAAATTTATCACTATTAGGAATATATATAAGCCCATACTTAGAAAATAAGTTTCTATTTTGGACTTTCTGAGAACAGAAGGCACTGCTAATTTTAAAAGAAACAGAAATAAGAACAAGCTCAAAATTAGTTTGCACCTTTAAAAAGAATAATTTCAGTATAAGACTATGATCTACAGAGTGCAGAAATTTTACTTCTTAAAATAATTTTTAAGAGAAGGATTTTTCACATGCTTTTTTACGCAGGCTCGATCTTGACTAAAAGGAATGCAACAAACATCAAAAGCTAAATTGTCCACGAGACTGCCTGAGGAAAAAGGTTCTTTCAGGTCAGGATGAAGGGCAGTAACATTCGCCTCAACCTCAGCAATTAAGAAAATTGTTTCCATCTCTACAGGCATCAGTCTCTTGAAAACTGAAGGAACAATCTATTCAATGCAAACATGAATGAAATGTTGACCAGACAGAAAAAAAGACTAAAAATATACTGTGATAACAAAAGACTCTTTTGGAGGGGGAAAAAATGAGTAGCTAGGCTATCCATTAAAATTATTTCCCTGGCTTCCATTCAGATGCTGTCCAAGCACAGCTTCATTGTTTGGCACGTCACTTGCGTCTCCTCACGTCACCTTCATTCTCTCACTCAGATAACCTCGGATAAAAATATACAGAGCCCTATTCTAGGATTCAGCAATATTAAACCAGGAGCTAGCAGCAAAAACTGGGGCTCTCTTGATTCATAAAGAATTTCTAAAGCCCTTGTGAAACACAGAGCACAGGGAGGAGGGTGAAAGCTTTCATCAAACTGAGGCATAGGACTCAGTTAAGTTCACTTCCAAAGCAGGAGGTGTTATCCATGATGAGAGGATCCAGTTACTGCATCTGCACATCCCCCCAGGAAGGTAGTGCAGCTGAGGGAAGGGAATGCTGAATCTGACATCCACTTCATCAGCCTAATAAATTTTAGATTAATTACAGAAAATTATTTCCCATTGCACTTCCACATCAATGGGGCTTTTTTTTTGCTTCTCAAGCCTCTTCAAGGCACAATATTGGTACCCTTCAATCATCTGCCACTAAAACACTGCCAGCACAGAACAGGACTGTACACACACCTAAATGTTCTACAAAATATATATATATATGAGTACATATATATATTTATATATGGAAAGAAAAAGTTTATCCAGGTGAAATTGCAGAAGGTGATTCTGGTTGATGGACACCCTCCCCCCAGCACCCTTTCAAAGTAGCAGAAAATTGCACCATCAAGCAGACACAGATATCATTGTTATTGTTACTATTTTGGTTTAAGAAAACACTGAGATTTTATGGTTATGCATCAGGAATAGCCCAGTGAGTACAAATGTACTCACTGCCCAGTGAGTACAAATTAGGACTCCTGCTGATGAATGGTCTTTCCAGCCCACCTTTCTGGCATCCCTTGTGTGCTCCTCTCCACACCTCCACTGTGCAACACACATCTTTTCCAGTCCTCTTCCCCTGCTCACGACTGCCGCCTCACTGTCACAGACAAAAGGTTCCTCTCCCTCTGCAGGGCAAAAAAGGGGACACCCCCTGCCCTGTTGCTGTGTTGCTGCCTTGCCTCTGCAAATCATCCTGGATTATCACCACAGAGCAACAGAGAGCCTGAGCTGCAGCCAGACATCAGCAGCCCTTCCATTTTCTGCATAGTTCTGTCTTATTAGGCAGCATGCCTTAACCAGCAGCAAAACTAAAAGGAAAATCGGAAGGGTGAGCCTGATAAGGGAGGTCTTATCAGCCTTTGCTGCCGACAAACCCCCCAGAAATGGGGGAAGGGAGGCACTTTTGGAGGCAATGCTTTCGCACACTGCAGTATGCAGGAGCCAGACGCTGCTGAGCACACACACAATGGACACAGTTGCCGTAGCAACAGCATCACAGGGAAATTTTTCAGCAAAGCTTCTCGCTTTTCACCAAGGTTACTTACAGATTACCACTTAGCACAGGGATCTGTATGGATCAGACAACATCCTGCATCTGTCTGGAGCATTCCTGCATGAAAAGATGCGACGATGGCCAGAGCACAGGGAAGAAAAAGGCACTGCACGAGCAAAGCAGGGGCTGGGCTCCCAAAGTGCCATCTGACAGCAACAGCTTGCAAGCTAATAAACTGCCACCTCACCACAGACTACAAGTGTGATCTGCTGGAATCAAGTATGCTTTCATCTTTTGTTTTGTTTTCTTAAAAATTACTAGATTTCAAAAAAGATCTACAGCACATTTCTGCAGCAAGAGACTTCAGTTTCTAATACTGATCAGAAAAAATATTCCCCAAATGAAGAAAAAAACTAAAACTATCTAAGCTGCTTGGTTTTACACATACTTTTATCATTCCACTAATGCTGTTTAAAGGCAATGAAAGTATATGGTGCAAGACGTGTCTTGAGAAAAAAATGGTCACAAACAGAGCACTTGAATAATTTACAAGCTTAAACTACACCAGTGAGTTATTTACCCTGTTTCACTTGCTCCTCCTAGTTTTTCAGATAAACAAAAAGCACATCAATCTTTTCCCCTTGAAATGCAAAAGTTATTTTTTTTACTCAAATATTTAAGTGATCAGTTATCCCTCCCAAAGAATAAAAAATAAGGACTTGTTCAAAACATAAATATCACTTGAGAAAACACTTCTTCATCAGTTGTTTCTGCTTAAAGGAATTTTCAACTTTGACATTTTCAAGTTTTTGGCATGCAATCTCTTGACTGTAAAGCTGCAAAAGTAACCCCCACATAATCAAATGGCACCACAGAACTGTTTTGCAACTTGCTCACGGGATACATACATCCAAAAAGACTGGAAGCTGGCAAAGGATCAAAACTAATCAAATTAAATAGGGCTGTTCCTACACTTATGTCTTGTTATCTATAAAGATAACAGCGTGTTCCTGAAATACATCTTTATGACAAACGATAGGTAATTTCAGCATCAATTGTGTATATATAGTTGCAAGCAAATGGCTGTCACACCATACCAGAGAGCTTCATTAGGGAAGTGTGCTTCAGGCTCCTCTGGAAGACAGGCAGTTCAGAAACTGTCTGCTACAAGAGCTGCAGAGACACAATTATACACCCAAGCCTTGACAGTTTGGGGAAAAGAATCACATTAGCTCTGATGAGTTTTACAAAACCTTCAAATTTCTTGACCCTCTGTTAATAAAGGACATTGCAGCACAACAGATATTCACTTTACCTCTGGAAGAACAGGCAAGCACAAGACAGAAGCTACTGCAGCAACTTCAACAGGAATGAGCTGAGTCCTCCACCATACAAAGTCATGACTGGGTAGCCTAAAGAAGATGCCACCACATAAAAAAACTTACTCCTGTTGCAGGAATATTTTGAGTAAAGTCTCCAGCTTGAATTAAGAAAATATGACTATGTAATTTCAATTGTCCTTGTGCTCTTAAAAACTTGACACATACAGCAGCATGGTGGAGCCAGGTGTCAGAAGCAATGCCAGAAAAGGGCACGCAAAATCACAGGCACCAAATTCTGAATTACTGTGGAAAAGAAAACCCACCCCTTACAATGGAAGGCATCTTTAGTGACTAGAACTGGAAGGAGATGAGGCAAAAACTATGTAGGCAGAAGCTAACTCTTCACAGGGTGGGAGAAGGGAAGAAGACACTCTTTTGCTATGTACATTTGGGAGCATGAGAAAAAGGTAAGTGAAATTTGTCAGAGTAGTCAGAAAAAAATCTCATTACCCTTGATCACCAACACATCTGCAGAAGAAGCTCCATTTGAAAGGATAACTTCCAGTTAGACGAACAGGAACAGCCTTACCTTATTTCAAATACAGTAGAAATGCAAATCCTGAAACCAGGGATTTACATATTAAGTTATGTACTGCATTTAAATCTGGATGTATTAGAAACTCCCTTCTTCTGAAAGAAGAGAACAAGTAGCTTGATTCTCTTTCTACTGAACTTCTCACCAAGGTTTAGGACTGTCTGGAAGTCCTTTGCCTCTACCCTAAATAAGATAATGCTCCTCATCACTCCAACATACATCCTAAAAGCAAAATACAAGGAAGAGAAATGTTAGCTTGTAACAGAAGTCTGCCACTCCTACTCACATATTTATAGCACCAGGGTTGAGCATAAGGGTTGTAGAATTTAAAATAACAGTAAGAATATTAAGGACTCTGAAGACAAGTACTCATATGGGGTAGCACAAGGAAAAATGCAGCCTAACAGTGCAACTATCCCACCGGGAAAGCCACCAACAGGTTAATAAAACATTCAAGGGAAATGATGATCAAGTACTGATGATACAGCTTAAAACAGCAGTTTTCAAGAGCTCCCATCCAAAACCAGAGGAGAAACGGTTGCACATTAGTTATGGGAGAAATTCCAAGTCCATGGGGCCTGAAATTAGGAATTACATTAGAAATTGTAATTGGCCATACGACTTTCCAAAGAGACTGCTTTAGTTGCAAGGTCAGAAACACCAAGGACAGAACACCTAAAGCACTGGGAACATCATCACCTCCATTAGCAACTAAAGTTAAATTATTTTAAGATATTCTTGGCCAACATGGTGTTGTGATAAGCACTCTTAGGACAAGTTTCTGCTGAGAAGAAGGATTTGCATCTCTGAGCTCAAACGTGGAAAAATTTCTTTAGAAAATTATTGCTTTTAATTTTTCAAGTTTTTGGTTGGTAGTCTTTAAGAAAACAGCTAGCAATTTTTTTAAAAATGTGAAAATAAGTACCTTTTGTGAAAACTTGCATCTTTTACTACAGTAAGAAAAGCAAGGCAGAAATTTGCTTAATCCAACTTGCAGGAACAAATGTAAACTAAAAGCCAATTGCAAACTCCGAAAAGCCAAAGAAATAGGCCAGCCTCTCTCCTTACAGGTGTCATGGAGTGGACAGGACTGAACAGTATGAAAACACTGCTCCCATCCATGAAGAGGTTAATTTTTTTTTAAAAGCCACAAAAATCCCTACTTCTCAAAAGACACAGAGTTCTGAAGAACCCATCTACAGGCCTGTCTGCAGTATTGTCAAAGGATTTAGTCATTCCACTGGGAGAGCCAAAGACTTTATAATTTTTTTAAACGAGACCTGATTAAAATTTAACACAGTTAAATAACATATCTAGGAGTTTAAATACCCTACTTCTAAAAATGATGGCAAGTGGAAACTGCAAGACTAGCAGAATCTTTGAAAATCAGCTGCTTTATGTGACTAACACAGCAGAGTATGACTTAAACTAGAGCTTCAAAAACTCTGGGCTGCTACCTGCTCATTCCTATCCAGACTGTCACAACACACTGCACAAGTGTGATGAGGTTTGGGTGCCTTTCATTAAAACAGTCCTATTTTAATATAAAATTTCTGTTCAAAAGAGTTTGATCCAAAAGATTCCAGAGTGCTGTGTAGCCCTTCAGAAAGATCTTGACAGGATGGAGAGATGTGAACAGCGGAACTGTCTGAAATTCAACAGAGGCAAGTGCAGGGTGCTGCACCTGAGGAGGAATAACCCCATGGAATAACCAGTACAGGCTGGGGCTGATCAGCTGGGAAGCAGCTCTGTGGAGGAGTACCTGGGAGTCCTGCTTGGACAACAAGCTGTCCATGAGCCATCAGTGTGTCCTTGTGTCCAAGAAGGCCTATGGTGTCCTGGGGGGCATTAGGAAAACCATTGCCAGCAGGTCAGGAAGGTGATTCTGTCCCTCTGCTCAGCCCTGGTGAAGGCTCACCTGGGGTGCTGTGCACAGTCCTGGGCTCTTCAGGACAAGAGATTTGGAGCTCCTGGAGTGGGTCCAGCAGCTGGAAGGCTGTGAAGATGATTAAGGGACTGGAGCACTTCTCTCATAAGGAAAGGCAGAGGGAGATGGGCCTGCTCAGTCTCAAGAAGAGAAGCTTGAGGGGGAGCCCCACCAACATTTGTCAGTGTCTGAAAGGAGGGTGTCAGGAGAATGGAACCAGGCTCTGCTTGGAGGTGTCAAGCAATATGACAAGAGGCACTGGGCACAAACTGATGCACAGGAGGTTTATCCTGAATATCAGGAAGAACTTTTTTACTGTGCAGGTGATTGAGTGCTGGAACAGATTGTCCAGAGAGGTTGTAAAGTCTCCTTCCCTGGAGATATTCAAAAGCCATCTGGACAATCCTGACTAATGTGCCTGAACAAGGAGGTTGGACTAGATAACCTCCAGTGGTCCTTTCCAACCTGAACCATGCTATGATTCTGTAACCAAGCTAGTATCCATATAATACTGCTCAGAACATGATACTGCTCAGGAGAAAATCTACTTCACAGGTGATACAACTGCAGGCTAGAACAAGGCAGCACAAGCACTCAAAGTCCAGAAAGTGAGCAAAGACAGTTTCACCTTCTCTTTTTGTTATCACATTAACTCCATATCCATGATGAAATGCAAAATAAAAGAACAACTAAGAAGAAAAGCCATGATAGCTTAGCAAGATCTTTATGCGGTATTTAAACACAAATAGCACATAAGGCACTACATGATCTTGTCCACAGATCATGTGGTACATGCTATAAATTGTCTTTTTAGGAACAGAAGTTATCTCCCTTCAGAGTGAAAGCCAGGAAATGCTGTCATTGCTACTGTTGGTACATGTTTGCTTACCCTATATGTTTATGCCCCCTGTGTCAAGGCTTGTGAGCTGGAACAGTTTGAGATGGTCAATGGATTCCCAGAGCAGCTGATTTTGAAAAGCAGCAGTGTCCATTTCAGAGCACTGTCCATTTCAACAACCTGCACCAGGAAATTCATAGGATTTATCTGCAATACCCATAGTAGGGAAGAAAGTTCCTTTTTGTTTTGATTACTCTGCTGAATTATCACAGTAAAGCTGTTCTCAGGTTTAAACATAAATCTAATGCTGCTAGCATCCATGAATTTTAATGTATTCAGTTCCCTAAACTGTCTATGCTACTACAGCAACTGAAGGTGTCTCAGTCTGAGGCATTTATTCTCCTGTCTTTGAAATGCTATTAATGTTATCATTCATTTATTACACAGTCTGGAAATTATGACACTGAGGATGTCTCTTCTTTTGAGTATCCAAGTTGCTTGCAAACCAAAGCCTTGTTTTCAAAGGCATTTTCTCATATCATTCTACATACATCACAAAATGAAACAGAGGACTTTCCAGTGGTCTGAGAGCTCCACACAACTGATTTCCCTACAGTCATGATGAGGATGAGGTAGAATCTGATCTACTCTGTCCATGCTGTTGCAGTGTGGATGTTCTGTTCTGTACAACAATTCAAGCCCAGATTAATGAAAGCAGGCTGAAAAGCACACAATCATGGCCTCTGCACAACCCTGCTTTTCTTAGCACCAAATGGCTGTGGCCCATCTCCTGCTCTCACCACATCTCTGACAACCAAAGCTTGAGACAAACAGGATAGCAAGTATCAAGCTACCTTATTTCTCCTTCCATTTTTATTTTAACTTAATCAATGGTAATCCCTCTGCTTAAGTCAACAAGTGTTTGGGTTTACACCATTTATCAATGCCGTGGAAGCTTCAGTGGAAGCTGAGAACATAAGAACCTTGCAGGCTTTGGCACCTAAGGTCTGAAGGCCTCTCAACCCAATCCTCTTCTTTTATCTGGATTAATCATAGATTCATACTCCAACAGATTCCTGGAAGACATTCCTTTTCAGTATGGGCCTTTCCCAACTGAAAAACAGATGACTACCTTTCTGTCTTTCCTTCCTACTCTTAGGTCTCAAATCTTAAATTACTCTTGTGAGTGAAATATATGCCTTCACAAATAAATGAAGTATAATGAAAACAATTATGTCTAAGGCTAAAAATTATTGTGATTTTTTTTTAGTCTGTTATCGTCCCCTGCTTTAGATGTCCTCTTTAAGGTCAGGACATGGACGAGCACACAGTATACCAAAAGACTTACAAAAAGGGACTATTTTGAGCCACAACAATTAAGCTCCACAGTGACAAAGGCAGTCAGCAGAGGAAACTGAAGAACTTAAAATTATCTTTTTTGGTTCCTTTCACCATTTCCTCTGACATGTGAGCAAAAATTCTTATGATGGCTCTTCTGGGAATTTTTTTCTCCCTTTCTTTTGTAGTTTCCACTTCTGGGCTAATTTTGGCCTGTCCAATTGGTTGCTTAGAGATGCTTCAGTTTTTATTGCTCTTTTTCCGTTTGTACTGTAATTTTGTTCTGAATGTCACCTCTAGCAAGACTAGTTTTACAAGTGAAGCAAGCAAAGCCCTTTTAAGCAACAATACCAATGTCTACAGAGCAGCATCCTACACACCTTTTCCTCTCCTACATTCAAAAAGCGTAGGAAAGAGTCCTTAGCAACATTTAGCTGTGTCTCAACAGCAGACAAATCTCTAGAAGTCTGTCTGACAGGACAGTTTTGGAAAAAAAAAAAAGAAAAAAATAGGCACTGCTAAAATCACCCAGGAAACGAAGTGTGTATAGTAGGGGAGAGAAGGGAGGATAAAAGCAGCACCTCCAGCTCCCAGACATGCCCACCTATCCCATGCTAAGCCCTTGCTGAGCCCCTGTGCTCCGATGCCTGGTAGGACAGTGCCATGCCGTGGACACTCGGCTCGCTGCTCTCTGCAGTCCCTGCAGGTACAGTAGGCCTGCTTCCTGACCCACTTTGCTCACCAATCTCTATTTAGCTCTACGCTAGTGATGCTCCTGGCATGACAATCAGATACTGCAGCCTGCAGTGCAGCTCGTTACAACACAGTGGCGAGCTCCGGGTAAATCCAGTGGAAAAGTACTGTATCAGCGGAGCCTAATTACGCTGAAGTCATCTTCATCAACTGACGTCAACCGCGACGCCACAAAAGCGCTCGAGAGATTTAAAAGATGCCTTTTCATTTTAAATCTGCTAAATCTGCTAGGCATAAAGTAAATCCTAAAGGATCTTTTCTACTCAAGGGCTGCAAATGGCAAAAGCTAATAGAGCTCGTACCTTTTCTTTTGGATTACCTAATCAATCTTAGAACTTGTGCCACATAAAACCTGCCATAATTCCTTCCACTGTCATTTATTCTTAACTAGAGAGGGGCTCTACACCTTAATGTCCAGTGAAACTGTAAACTTAATCTCACTACAGCTATTAAAATTATCTTCTTACGTGCAAGAACCAAATTTCTCCTTCAGACGCAGCCACTTAAGAATTAATTTCAAATCCTACTCGCAGTTAACTTCAGATTTTACTTGCACATACACGCGTAAGGGATAAATTGGTTTTGGAAAATTAATGATTATACCAGGCAGCTAGGTCTCTTCTGGCTCCAAAGTTAAGGTGTAATAGGTGAATACCTCGGAGATAAGAAACTGGAGTTTGGTCATATTTCATTTATCTGCAAAAAAAAAATGCAGGCATCTCCCTTCTCTTATTATAATATTGTAAAAAATAGCCATAACATGGGACTCAGAAAACAAATCCAATTGCCAAGTGCCTAAGTTATATGGTAGTAATTCACTATACTACACATCTCTACTTCCTTTCTGGACACTGAAGTTAACTGGAGAGTTCTGCAGTGAATACCATACATTGCTAATATTTTGCATGTAGAAGGCACTGAAATATGAAACATTTGAGGGTCTTACCAACTCTCTCCTTGGCAAGACACTTCTTCTGTTCAGTGGAATATTTTTGTACTTAAAAAACTCAGATTCTTAACAAGAAAACTTTAGAGAGTTACTGAATTGTTATACCAAAATATTTTAAGTGTCTTAAGATTAGATACACTGAATTTAAAACACTAAAACTAGTACAAACCTATTGAGTGATGATAAATAAAAGCAGCAACAGAAAGTACTGAACATCCCCAGTGGGGCCATGAGTGCTTTACAGGTGTGGATCATTTATAGAAGGTATTGTGTACAGGAGGGAGCACGAGGAGCAATTATTCACAAAGTAGTCCCACTGTGCATGGTGCACAAGCCTAAGTTCAGTCCTTTGCAGGAGTTTATTCATGTGCAATATGACCAGTTCTACTGGTGAGCAAGTACTACTACTAAAAAACGATTCTTGTGGCTTGGCAAATGCTACAAACTGATGGCATTGTGGTGGTTTTTGGCTTTTTTTTTCACGACCATCATCACACTAATTTACTAAATAAACTGATGATTCCCAAAAACGGACCCCAAAATGCTTATGTAAAATCTCTCCAACAAGAAGTCTGATTATCCATTAAGTGGGATGATACCAGCCAACAACAAGAGAAAACAAAATTAAACATCCATCAGAATGTGCAATTCATCCAAATTTCATACCACAGGCACCTATAAATATATGAGTCATTATTATAATGTACAAGGTAATTATATTTCATCACTCATTACCTTGACCCAAGGAGGACCTCTCATCTTCAGATGGAAGATGCAATCCAGACTTGCATTTTTATGATTAAGGAACCCTGCAAGAAGCACAGCTTACATAAAGCAGCACGCTTGGACTAGCAGCTGTGCAGATGCAGAAGAAACTCAACCTCAAAAACCTGCTGTAAGACTGCTTCTTTTACCCGCCAGTGCCCTCACACCAAGTATTTCGCATTTCAACCCAAGACAAGCAGACAGAATCCAACAGGGCTCTGCAGGAAGGACACAGCTGGGACAGTTGTTAATGACAGATCTACCATAACTCACATGCATCTGGCAAGCAAAGAGGATATTTAGAAATACAGAGCTTCTCTGTTCCTACCTACAATGGGATCAATAACACCACTAAGAGATTATTTTGCTGCCTTGTTATTTATTGAAGATAAGATCACCCTCAGGGCTGTCCCAGGGCAAAGAGCCTGGCAAAGCAGACATCTTCTTGACAGTTTTTCCTCAGGACTAAAATTTACAGTTCGTTTGATTTCAGCTTCCTGAGCCATGCACCACAAAACTAAACCTAGACCTTCAGAAGTTGCTTCTCTAACCTCACATCTACTCAATTCACGAAGAGAAGACACAGTGAGACCCTGAAGTTTAGGAAGAGCAAATGAATTACTAGACTAGATCAGCCCACCCCAGTGACAAGTATTTCACAAGCACATAACAGAAATCCTCGCTAGACATGTTACACAATAACCTACAAAGTCTATTTTTAGGGTGCATAGAAGTTTATATCCTTTCAAAGGACTATACAAATCTTTGTTTGCTTTTTTTTATGTGAACTTGGAAATGCTCAATATTGGCATCCAAACATCCACTGAGCCCTGCCATGATATATTTCCTTCTCCAAAGCATTTGTTATTGTTTTTAATCAAACAAAAGCTGTCTAGGAATCCAAGGCTTTAATCTGAATTGTAACTGCTTGAACATCTGTTAAAAAATTCTTGCTTCAAAAGTAAAACAGATTCTGGTTTACATGGAAAACTATGTAAGTAATAAATATCTGGCAAATCAAGAAAGCACTTTAGGGGATATAATCTAAGATGCAATCATTGAATTGCTTCTTAGTCCTGGACTATGGAGTCAGAGTGAGAGAAAAACCACAAAAACAAGCCTTAGTTTTGATGGTTACTTTCAATGTTACTGTGCTTAGTAGGTTGACTCCTGGTTGATTTGCAAATCCACACATGCCCCTGGGAGTGGGATCTCAGATCATTTAGCATCATGGCAGATTTCCAGTTCTTGGCAGGAGAGTTGTTATTCCCCATGAATCAGCAACTGTCCATCACACTACAATCTGTGAAGTGAAAAACCCACCTCATCAACATAAATTAAATGCATGTATGAGTGTATACATCACAGAGGAGTTTCTGGTCTCTCTCTCTCTGCAGCCCACATGTGAGGACTGCCATTTGCACAAGCACATACCTGCCTCTGAAAGCCAATCACAAGAGGAAGTGATTTATCTCAGTTTCTGCAGGCCTGTAATGCTTTGATAACACATCATCTGCATGGTAAGCCTTTAAATGTTATGGTAAAGAACACAAACAATAACCCATTCTATTTACTGCTTTCTCCTATTAATGGGCAGCTCCAGAGCTGAGCCCACTGTGGTCAGCTGCAGAACAGCTGCCTGTGCCTGCTGCTGGAGAGTAAAGAACATTTTCATTGTCACACAATGCTTACCAGTAAATGCATTCTAAACACCCATCAGCAAGGAAAACAAGAGCAAATAAGTTACATTTGAAACATCTTCCTGAAATGTGCTCCAGAATTTTAACAGCTCCCTGTAATACAGATGATGCTTCTAAAAAATGATAGCAAATGAGATGAATGCTGCCCCAGTAAAGTGAACTTATTCTCAGAAATACTCTGACAAGCAAATCATGAATTTTGGAGATGTATTACAGAAAAGGATGTACTAATAAGTCCTCATTTTATTCTTCCTGTGTCTGTCTCTTCCTGATACACAAGAGATTGCAGTATTCCTATTGTATGGCATCGCTGTGCTAATACTAAACAACAACAGATTGGCTGGCTGCTCAAAAATGTGTTTTTTTGAAGGAGGCAGGGGAAAAAACTACTATAATCAGAAATTCACTCTTACAATTCAGGAATCAGGCACTCCCAGCCCCCCGATTCACCATGTAAACTACTAGAAAAACTATAACCTGATCCACTGGATTAAGCAGCTCAGCAGAATGTCTGGGTCTTCACTGTTCCCTCTGCGTGAATTATATGTCCAGAGTATTGCAAAATTCACCCAAATTACTCCCTTTTTCCACAATCTAATCATAAAACCTGCACTTCAGGGTTATAAATTCACAATTTGAGGCTAAGCATAAATTCACTCAGTAACCTGGGTTTGTTTCTTGCAGCATTAATTCGCACATACACTGAAGATCATTGAACACAGCACAGCCAAGTTATCAAACTGCAGCAATGCTGTCAAAATGAAGGTTGGTTTTTTTTCTTAAATGCAAACATGTCTTATTATTAGCTGCATAAGGGTGATCTATGTTTACACAGCTCAGAACTGGATTTAAAACCAATTTTAACAGCCAACTGTTTCAACTTGCATGTAAACAAACATACTGCATTTCTTCATTAGCTGGAGTTTGCTGCAGTCTGTCAGCCATCTGTACTGTCTTGCATTCTGTTCTCTATTCAGAGCACCACTATCAAATGTTGGTGATATAGTATTGCTCTCTTTGGAGACATCATGACTACACTATAAATAGTTTAGAGACATAACACACTATTTCTAACAGTTGTCTTAATATCTGCTTTCTCAGAATGCATGAGGTTGTTCTATTTCTCATCCAATTTTGGTACTCTTTTTTTTTTCATTTTGTGGATACGATGAAAAAATATTTTATTTATTTGCTCTCTCAGAGGTACAGAGCAAAAACTGCAGCCTGAGCAAGGCTTTATCCCAACTTCTGCACCCCTCAAATCCCAGATGCAGAGGCCAAACCCCAGAACATAACCCTGCAAATATCTGCAGTGCAGTACGAGGGTGACTGCACAGTGCACAAGAGCCAGGCTGTCCTTAAACCAGCTAGTTTAGGTGCTGGAGCCAGCTCTGGAGCACATGCACAGAGAGCTGCAGGCTGACCCAGGCATCCACTGAAGTCACACCAACCAAACCCAGCCTGGAATCTCACACTGTGCTGGTGCAGCTCTGTGCTGGAGCTCAGGAGCTCCCTGGCTCTCTCCAGCCAGCTCGAACATCAGCACACCCCTGGCTCCAGCAGAAGGGACCACAGCCCAACCCAGCTGGTGCTACCTGTCCCCAGCCTCTCCCTGGGGTCACAGTGCTTGCAGATACACCCTTGAGCAGCTCTACAGCCCCTGGGCTCTGCATGCCAGAGGCTTTCCCGAGGACAGCCCTGCATCCCAGCCCCTGGGGCTGCTAGGAGCTCCCAGAAGCCGTGGTGGCACCACATCCCCTCCAGCCTGGAGTCACACCCTGGCTATCGGGCTGCTCTAAACTGCTCCAGCTCTCCCAAGCAATTCCAAGGGGACTGCAGCACAGCTGAGGACACCACCCAGACAGCTCAGCTACTGATCTGAGCAGCGTGCACTACTTTTAAACTTCAGAGGACAGGTGATAGGATCTTTAGAAGAACAGACCTTACTTAAATAAGGGGCTTTGGTAGGTTGTTGAGTCATTCTCTTTTAGGAAGTGAAGAGAGCTGGCAGTGAGACAGGAAACCTGAAATACACCTTAAACAACAATTTTCCCTCTTCTAGGGACAGCAGAGCACTCAAACATTACTTGCATAACCAGTGCCACTTGACAAGTGATGCAACCACAAACCACAAAGCTACTTGATATCCATGTTAGTTTTCCAAAGTGAAAGCTGCCTCTTCAAATACAACTTTTTACCTGACCCAGTGGATGAGTTTTAAAGTTTTCAGGAAGAACTTGATTCTCTGCCTTCAAGTTGACTCCCAGACTTACATCATACTTCTGATTTCAGACCTGCAGTGCTTTAATCCCACCTTCTCCCAAGAGAACAAATTTGCTGCCCTCCAAGAACAGACTTGTGGCACATTCGTGCAACAACAATAGAACTGGCCCTGATCAGAGGTGTCAGAGCTCTGAAAGCTGATTTTGGTGGTAAAATTACCAAGAAGTGAACATACCTTATTCTGAGAGATCCATTTCAGCTTCAATTCTGAGTTTCTGACTGAGGAAAGTGTGGTGAAACACTACCTAATTTTATTATCCTGTCAGCCATATACAAAGAACAGCAGGGCTCACTGATAATGGAACCATTAGTTTGCTATCCATTACTCTCTGATTAAAACAGACTAAAACTTTAACCTGTAACTCAGCAAAAAAGTTGTTCAGGTGTCTAACCGTCTGGATAAGTCTGGGGATGTTATTTTTACAGCCTAATAAATCTACCACTGGAAATCTCTTCCTTTTCCCAGCTTATGCCTCTTTTTCTGGAACAGCAGCAACAAAAATGCCTACATCCTTGTGTCCCGATCATCTTCAGCAGAATTTCTTGTGTAGAATTAAACAAGCCAAGTTGCAGGCGTGAAATCAAGCTGCCAGAGAGGCTCACAGCCACAGAATGCTCCTACAGAGCTGCAGTACCACTGTTACAACATGAGCAAAATAAACTCTGACATGCAACCATTTAGGGGGACAGAATACGAAAGAATTCCTTCTTCCCCTTCCATGCCTACACTTATCAGGCAGTAGGTTCAAAGCAGGGCTGGGAGAGAGGGGAAGAAAATACAGGTCTGTTTCCTTCAGGTCTGTTTGTTCCCTTCTGTGACTGAAAGAATGAAAAAAATGCAGTAGCACTGTCAAAATTTTCCAGCTCTATTTTGGCACATCATCTCTCAAAAGCAGCCTGATCTAAAAATTTCAAGCATGTTTAACTCAAGAGCCCTTGACAACATCTAATACACAGGCTATTTATCATAAATTGAGGTGCTTATTTTTGGACTTCACCTTGAAACAGCAAAGAATGTCTGTTTTGTCAGTACCAGAAAAGCTTATAAATCCTGCCAAATGTATCAATATTATGTATTTCAATTGTATTCTACATATACTGCAGAGATATCCACAACTCTCTGCAAAATTCATTCAGCATTACAGATGTGCATATTTTGAACTCAATGTGAAATCAGATCATGTTGGGAAGCACTATGACTTGCCCCCTCTACATGAACAATTACTGGATTTAGCACTTCTAAGTAACTAGTGTGAATTCTAATGTACTTTAACATGTGAGGAAAAAAAAGGGTAACTTATTTTTTATGTTTTTCCTTTACCCATTCCACAATTCTCACACACACAATGATACCACTAACTGTAATAACTCTCTGGATCTTCACAACTACAGAGAATTTTGAAAAAAATCTGCAAACCTGCAAGAGACACCCTTTGTAGTGCAAAGTTTTATGTATGAAAAGACAAATTTCACACTTTATCACTTGCCCCAAATATCACTTGCTGCTATATAGAAATTCAAATTAATAGGTATCACAGGGGATTACAGGTTCAATGGCAAGCTGCATTCAGAACAGCCTTTCTACAGTCTTTGCCTTTTAACCATCTCAAACTTTTTCAAGCACTTTAAACAATCTCAGTTGTCTGCAGTATCCTTTCAATGCCTTCAACTAAATTGATAAGGCACCTTTCCAGCTTTGTGTAGGGGATGCATCACTTAGGGCTCTTCAGATTTCTGACTTCAGAGCATGCAAGGCCAGCAGCCACCATCTCTGCCAACAGCACTGAAGGAATCAACAATTTGGACTGTCCACACATGGCAGTGGTGCTGATCCTACTATGACATGCCAGGAAAGCCTCCAATAAAGCAGTTTCCCAATCAGACCCACAAGGTGTCATCTTCACCAGCAGTGAGCCACCCACCACAACACTTTGCCACTTGCTCTGTACACAGAGCAGACCCTTCTCCCCAGCCATGTTTCAACCAAAATGGATTTGTAGAAGGCATCCAAGGAGCCCCACAAAAGTGCTTTACCTGCCATGAAAAACTATCAGGTGCTCTTCCATTCCTTATTCTCCTCTGCATGGGGCAACTACTAGGAAGTAAGTATCAGCTATTCACCGTGCATTAAGCCTTGAAAAGCAAGACTGGTGCTTTAGGTGATTTGCAAATATACAGCTCTTCAAACCCAGTGATTTCATCAGGCCAAAACCAGACGCACAAGCAGCATGGTCTGTAAGAACAGCAGCTTTGCTGCTCTTGCAAAGAATTGAAAAGGTTCCTTGTAGCTGTCTTGCAGATCTCAAAGAAAAATAAAACCATGGACTATGTGCTGTTTTTCCACAGAATTCATTGTGAGGCCTTGAATTCAAACCCAAAGTAGAAAGTCCAGGCATATGTAGAAAATAAACAAATGAAAAACAAAAGCCTTGTTTCTAGCACAGTTATTTGTGGATAAAGCTGACTTAACATGTCAAGAGTAATTGAGGTGAAAAAGTTAGCTTTGTGCTTAAAGGTTCACATACTGCTGTGAGAAAGAAGAAAAATAAAGGGAACTTCTTCAGACAAGCAAAGATCCTTAAAAAGAACTGCAGACAGCATATATGATTCTAGATGACTAATACTGCAACTCAGAAGAAACACTCAAATAAAAAAGATTCTCATGAATCAGGACAGTCTTTTTCAAGAAACATTTTAATGATGACAAAGTCACATCTGTGTCACCTCTAAGCTCCTCTGTCTCATTTTCTGTTTACCCTTGCAGAAGAACACAACAATGCAGACATCAGGTTTTTTAATTTTCTGAAGAGCAGAGTCTGTTTTTAGTGAACTAATTTCAATAGCCTATCTGTCACACAGCCTGTGCACCTACTGCTACTCAAAAGAAAACAGAGGACAGGGAGAAGGGCACAGAATTAGACTTTATCTTATAAATATAGAGCAAAACTGTCAGCATAAACCAATTCAACTTAATTTTATATGACCGAAGAGGAATTTATGCTAGAAGATGGCACATAACTAGAGAAACTGCAGAACAAGCCCTGAAAATCAAAATTATCATTTTAAGCCTCCAGATCAAGGGCTCTGGTTTTCAGTGTGTGGATAGTTAAACTGCAGAGTAGCTTCTCAACTCATTTTCTACTTTGCAAACTTTGGAGTACAAGGAAAATAAGAACAAAGAGGAGAGGACAGCTAATTTTAGTGTTTCTGGGCTAAAACAAAATAACAACAAAGAACTACTGAACCATGAAGCAGTTTTTCCAAGCTGCTATTTCAGTTACAGGCTTTCTTTTCCCTAGTCAGTGCTGGAAAGAAGATGCCAGCTTCTACCCTATCAGAGTAATACAAGCACCTTATTTTATGCAGAGGGGCACATTGAGAGCTCTGAACTGCTTGCATAATGCTTCTATACATTTTGCTGCACCCAAAATGTGTATTATAGCTGACAGGAAAAAAACAGCATGATTTCTTCAATTTCCTTTTCTCTCACTGGCTGCCCCTAGTAAGAAGCATCACTCTGCAAACTGAACTTGAGTCTTGCCTATTACATTTTAACAACTACCCTGAAAACTCATCCCTCTGACAGCTTATTATTACAGCACTGGACTGAAGCTTCATAATTCTCAGTCTCCACCATGTGTGGAAACAGTTTTGAGGACAAGACCTTAGGATCACAAGATTATTCAGGGTCGAAGCGACCTCCAGAAGTTCAGTCCAGCCTCCTGCTCCCAAGCAAATCAGCCATGATATCTTTTCCATTCCATAAGGCTCACATGGCACAACCTCCCCAGGCAGCCTATTCCTCTGCTTGATTGTCCCCGTGGTGGAAAAGGTTTTCCTTACATTAAGTCCAAACCTCGTGTTTCTATTTGTGTCTTTTGTTTCTCTAAGTTCATCTTCTCGATGAACCTCCTTGTAGGTACTGGCAGGCTGCTACTCTGTACCCTTGAAACTTTCTGTTCTCCCTGCTGAACAAACCTAGTAAGACTTCATCATGAGATTTTTCACTCATCAGTTTCAGTTAAGAGAAAACGAGGTACCGAGGCAGTTACCTCCTCAAAACAACTCCCCAGAATTTCAGGTCTTAAAATGAATACATGATCTTCAAAGAAACTGTAATCATCTCACAGGAGTGGGCTTTTGAACTCTGATTTTTCTAAGGAAAGTTCCCTTTTCTGCAAGTATTTACTCAGAACAACCCATCTTATGTTTTCAGCATCATCAGTACTACTCTAGGGCTGAACAAAGTCTCCTACAATTTAAGGATGAATGGATTGGTTTTAGTCACTGTTTCAAAATAAAGCAAACTGGGAACAGAGGGCGAACACTGAAATTTCTCTCCTGAGTAGCAAATTACTGCAATAAATTTGGGCAACCAAACAGAAAGCTAGAACAGAAAATGCTATGTTGCCTTCACACATAGCAGCATTAAAATATACTGGGTTAGGTTCATAATATTGCTGTTAAAGTTCTCTCTTCTCTAAGGATCTATGTGCTATTACTCTGCAAACCTTCACAGGAATAAATTATGCTTTCCAAGCATTAAAAACACATTAACATGACATAGGGCATGGAAATTCAAACTTCAAAGACTTACTGAATCCAATAGATCATAAACCAAATCAGTATTAGAAAAAAGAAGATGGTTACATTAACTAAAATAAAGCTCTCTGAAATAATTAAGTGATTTTTCAGCCACTGTGATAACACATATTCCAATGGCTTAGATATCAGTGAAAGAGTCATTTAGACACAATTTCACTTTTAGTCATTTACTGGAACTCATAACCCTCTGGCCCAATTCCAGAAGATTTCTCAAATCCAATATAAAAAAAACTTCAAGTCAGCCTGAGCAGCCTATACCATGCCACATGAACAGTAAGCTGCCATGACACACACAGCAGCACATTTTAAAACTGTCTTCATTTTTCAGTGCCCTTCAATTACTTTAAAGAAAAGAGACTTGACAACAAACATTAACTTCTCTCACCATTTCACTGACTGTGTTATTAGCCAATTCATTCACTTGTCCCCTATCAGAGACAAAGTTGGTATGCTTATTCTTGCTCATAAGTGTTTAATTTCTTAAAAACATTTGCATGACACTAAAATCTGTTGCACTTAACATCTCTAGCTTTACCTTACTTCTAAAATCAATAGGCCTATTTAAGCATTTTCTGCATAGCTGAATCTAAAACGGAATGTTTATCAAATGACAACTAGAATATTTTTATCCAAAAACATTTTAAAAACTCAGTTTAAGGTACAACAGTCCTGTAAAGCTAAATTAAAAATATGAGATTTCTTTTAAATGGGCAACATGAGGCTGCAATCTTGCTATTTCACTTTAGCATTAGAATCTGAAATGTCATTTTTTCAGGAATTTTGGAAAACAAGCTTTCCATACAGTTTTTTTTTAAACCTACCACAAGCCATTCAAGGAAAAGTTGCCTCAACACCATACTCAGCTTCTCACAGATGATCACTGTCATCACTACATTAAATGAATCTCAGGTATACAACTTTTATACCACCAGTTTTTGTGACAGCCACCAGAAACTGAGCAATCTTAAGGCTTTACAACCTGGGGGGCAATTCCTCTGGATACTGCAGAGCTCCACTGACTTGAGTGTACCTCTCTGTATCAACACTGGACTTGACCCAGGAGCTCCTGCTGCATTTTGGGTCTCCTGTCGAGAATACTAGAGAGCTGAGTGTTGTTTGCAAGAGAGTATCAATGGGTTCTACACAAGAGATTTACTACAGAGAGTTATACTGCACATAGGAATGCTTGCTGGCTTTTACTCATGCCTTTCATTCTCCTCCATCCATCAGAAACCCGAGTGCTCTATTTAACCATGTGGGCTTCACCCATCTTCCTTTCGCAGCTGTTTTCCTAAGATAAGCTCTGAACTGTGTTGCTGTTCTGAGCCAGCTCACCTGCAAAGACTGTTTGAGAACCCTGCCCACTGGGACATGACTCAGAGCAGAAGACAGGTACACAATGCTTTCTGATTTTAGCATGGCAGTGAGACAAGAGCAGCAGTACAAACAGTACTTTGAACCTTCTAGATGGGAAGATGCAGTTGGGCTTACGCACACTCAGCTGACAAAATAACTTTGCAGTCATGTAAATGACTGGTGCATTCCTCCTGCTCCCTCAGGATCAGAAGTTTGCCTTGTTATGACTAGCAATGTGCTGGTCTTCAAGTTTTCACACATCTCCATCCAGTTTGAAGGAGGAGGTTTGAAGTGTCTTACAGAGGCAGAAATACAGGAGGGGAACAACTGGGGAGGTTTCTACATGTAGCAGTGCTTATGCTTTGAGAAAGAGGTGGAGAATGTAATTACTGACCACTAAGTCTTATTAATCCTAGCAACTCTGGTAGCACAGTCTGCCAGGGGAGGATGGGATAAATGCGCTGCTACATGGCCAGAGCAAGAAAAAGACTACTTAAGAATCAGACAGGTTAGCTCTAAAACTCAGCTGAAAAGTTTGACACTGATCCAGGGGAAATAAAAGTGCTACTGCATCTCACCCCAAGATAGCTGAAAAAAAGGATGAGTAAGAAGCCATACCTTCAGGCTTCTACAGTACAGAAGTGTCTTCTCTCCAAAAGGAGGAGAATGTATAGCATACAGTGTCCTGGAGACAGTGACTGGCAGGCCTGAATGCTATCCCCTGAAGGTCCAAACTCACTGTAGACCTTGAAGAGCTTTCAAATGCTAAGAACACCTGCTTAGAGCCACATGAACCTTGGAGAAAGTCTTTTCTCTAAAAAATAGTGCACTGAAGTACCCAAAAGTTTACGGCCAAAGAGACACTTTCAAAAGAGGTAACAAAGCTGTATCTGCAAATCGTCCCTCCCAGGTGCAGGTCCAGCACTATGACAAATGTGAACAGTGTGACAGCCTTGTTTGGGTGTGCAGCTCTGGCTTCCCAGCAGGCACACCAGATGGCTCTCAGTAGGGTCTACACAACAACAACTCTCTTGGGCAAGACAGCAAGGGAAAAAAACAGAAAAGAGCACAGCAGCAAAACACCTCATGAGGAAGCTCCAGCTAAGGCCTGTGTAATGATTATGGTCCTGCATAACAGATCTGTGTCAAACAAATTATGAATGAAAGCAAATTACCTGAAGTGTTAGGAGGTGCAGCTTGGACAAACATAAAAACCACAGTTTTTCTAATACTAGTTCTCTAAAATGGAAGTAATCCTCTTTAATTATATCTAGGTGTATGTAAATTACATGTAACAACACAAACACTTCTTACATCACTGTCTTACCATGAATTGAATAAAAAATCATTTAAGTGAATGATATTAAAATGGCCTCATTGAGGAACTAAGCTAGAATTCAGAGATTTACTTTTGCTAGCTCAAACATAAAACTAATTTAGCCTCAAAGCTCCAAGTGTTTTAATGGTTTTGATTCCTCTTCCCACTGAGTATCAGCCAACACACAGCACCGAATAAGACAGTCAGATGGAATCCAAATATGAGTATTATTTCTCTTAATAATGCATAAGCATACAACACAAGTGCATCACAATCATATTGATCTCATGTGAATAAAAGTTTTTTGGACTTTGCTCCCGACTCCTTGAATTATCAAAATAGAGTGCTTAGCTCCATAATTACCACAGAAGAGAATGTTTCTCTTGTAAACACAGGACTGCACATGCAATCTCACTGAATGGAAGAGATGGTTTTGAAGCATGTTACCTGTTGCCAAAAAGATAATAAACAGGAGTATAATTTGAAAACCCTGTAGGTGCACAAGTTATCTAATTAGATATCTAATATCTAAGATATCTAATTTTTCAGCCACTGTGATAATACATATTCCAGTGGCTTAGATATCAGTGATAGATTATTATAATAGAAGTTGTCAGTAAGTAAAGCATTAGAGGAAGAGTACAGGGGGAAAAAGGGCTGAAAGAATGTATGTTTAATTTCAGCAGAGGTAATCAGTAGTCCTTCACATACTTAGCATTACTAAATTTGAAGTCCTCTGATAAAATGACTTTATTTGAATTCTCCCTGGCATGGCACACTGAACATTAATGCAACATAAGTGAATAAATAGTTCTTTCTCACTGGCTTTCTGCCAATCTGACTGTAAAAGAGAGGCCTCACACACAAAACCAGCCATCCTTGAAGACCCTGAATACCAGCAGTGCAGTCCTTACTTGTTTGGCCACAAGACATTGTAGATCTCTCCATGCACCACGCAGAAAAGCAACACAGGACACTACTCTGTCCTCATTTGTTAAAGAGATGGGGATGGGGCTTATTATCTCTCAAACATGAAAAACATTAACACAACATCAAATCCCATTTCATATTCCTGAACAGCTTGTCAGCTAAGTTAAAACATTTGTATCTTAAGATTACTAAACACCATCACTGTAATCCACAAATACTATCTTAATCTTTCTAAGGAAAAAGACACAAGCATTTTGCTTTCATGCTCCTCTAAGCAGTCTGCACTTCAGACTTGCTGTGCCAAGGAAAACCAGAGACAGCAAATTAATCCTGTAAGATTTAAAGCAAACAGAAGAACCAAGAGAGAGCCTTCTACTACTCTGTTCCAAGTACTTTCTCATTTTCACAAGTTGCAAATCTCAACATTATGTTTTGTTTAGGAGACTTATGTCTAACATATAAACTGAACCAAAAAATTCCTGAGAAAGTCATGCAACTGACCATGTAAATGCATTTCTACAATTCTCTACATTTTTCTTAGCCCCGATTCTGTGTGACAGAGGGCCCAAATAAAAATACTGAGTCAAATCAGCAGTATCAAAGAGGAAGAAGTTATAGGAATGTGCAGTAAAACTTTAAAAGTGACTGTCATCACAGATTTCCATTATCTCACTTGTTTAAAGTTACTTGGCAAAGTAACCATAAAATAATATTTTGTATCCTTTTAAAACAGAATTAGGAATCAAAGCACAACAAGTGCCATGAAACAGCAAAAAGAAGATTGTGAATTTTTGGTTTCTGAAGACTGACAACATCCCCTCCCACCACAACCTGTGACTTGCCTTCCCAGTGAAAACATTAGATTCACTGTCAAACGAAAAAAATCAATCTGTGTGTTCTAAAGAACTTGGCATGCACTTTCAAAGTAGTCCCTTCAGACATGAAAAATTCAAATGTTCAAAAGACAGGCTGACACCTACTAGCTGAAGATAAGATCACAGGTAATGAAACTTAAGCTCCATAATACCCGTATTTCCAGCACTGATAAGTATTGTTTTAATAAATGCTCTCCTTGCCCAACAATCCACACAAAAGATGAAACAAAGGGTAGGATCAAAGAGAGGCTTCAGACTTGAATCAGTTCTTCATACATGTACTCAAGGCAGACCAGTAAAGGTGAAAAGATTGCCTTTTGCCATCTGCTTTAAATGTAAGACCTGAGACAGAGATTTGCCTCCATAATGCTTGTAATTACCTTGTAATGCTTTCTCACTTCCTGTCCTCATTTTCCGCCAAATTTTGAAAAAATCTTGTAACTGTGCTCCCAAAAGTCACAAAGTTGGATTTTTTTACAATCATAAACCAATTATTGTCTAAATGTTATAGATATAGAGCTGCTTACCCTAGAAGTGGGTGCTCCTTTTTCATTTCAACTTCATTACCACTGTGAGTAATACATCTTTAAAAAAATCAGGATGCCTTTATCTTTTCTTTGTAGTGGTTAAATCCTAAAAAGAAGCAGCAGCAGATGAAGAAGTCAAAGAAAAAAAAAAATCCATTCACTATTTTCTACTTCTGGAATTGACTTTTGTGTGTTTAAGTCATAAACCGTTTCCCAAAAGTACCAAAGAAAAAGGATTTTCCTTCATCCACACATTAAAAAGAAAAAAACACACCACAAAACCATGAGAAATCAAAATAGAGAGCCAAACAGAGGAGATACAAGCAGGGAATAAATCCAAGAAGCAAAAATCATATCCTGTACTTGCATCAGAACACAAAACAACACAAAGTACAACACCCTGGCATACAGAAAAGCAATAAAGGAATTGCAAAGTTATAAACACCAGCAATGTATCTTGTCATAACACTTAATCAAATGTCAGACACTGTATTATCATTGTCTGATCTGTTAGCCATTGTTAAATGGCTTTCATCCCTTCCCCTCAGTATTCTCTAGTGAGGTCTAGCAGCACCTAGCTTTTTATTATTTAACTTTAATTTTTCTTTCTATAGAAATGAACCATGGGGTCTGAGACTTCCAAGGCCTTAAATGGGTTCATACTTTTGAAATCAGCCAACAGTGGAGGCTGAAGGAAAACCTTGACAACTTCAAAAAAATAAGAAAAGCTGGACAAAAGGGATTTCCACTGAAGCAATCACCAGTAAGAAATCTGGCTATTTAATATTTGTTAATTTAACATTTAAGAGAACAACATTATGCAAAACAATGTTCTGGCAAAACAAACACATCCTAAAAACTCCTTACTGTATCCTGATGCACTTGTTACCAAGGAAGGAATTGTTCACATTAGTTTTACACCTGGGAGCAGAAGGAGGAATTATAAAAATGGGAATTGAAGTGGCAAACTGTAGAAGGAGGCATTTTCAAAACCATACTTCTAAGGTAAGAACTACCAAATTTTTTCTTTGAGAATGACTTCTTTTTTTTTTAATCTTTTTAAAGGTTTTTATTTACTTTTTACTACAACAAAAAAAGAACTGCAAGGCATAGTTTTTTTCAGTCTTTGCTGGCATCTGATTACATGCAAAATCCACTGAATTTATGGAGACCTCAGCAATCAACTGCCAGGAGACCAAGAAAAAACCCTTAGGCAGGTTTCAAAACAGGAGACAGGAGACAGTTTAGCATTTTTGTCCTCACAGGACTAGATGAATCACGTTTACTTTTTCTTCCCCTTCCCCCTGCTCCTTCCACAAAAAAAAGTTGGTTGAATGCTGGGGCAAAGGCACAGGCTGTATTAGACCATCTAAAAAATAGAGTCCAGAAGTAGCTTCTGCCTTTGACAACTTCAGTTTGAATTAGAGAAAGGCAGCCAGCAGGCAAGGGAGAAGAGCCACCAGGTGGGAGGACAAATGGGTCCCTGTCACTGAGCAGGCTTCCCAGTCTTGGAAAGCTGTGCCATGGCCTCACAGCAGAAACACAAATCTCCCTTTGCTGACTCTCTCATTAAACAGTAGCTTTACAGTAACTTATAACCTAAGCACAAAGGCCAGAGGGACTGGCAGGGCCCAGAGCTGGAGTGGTTTGTTGGTGAGTGGAAGCTGGAAACATCAGGCAAACACAAACACCATCACAGGCATAAAAGTACAGGCACAACCCAGGTTCAAACCAAATCCAAAACCCCTAAATTACAAGCAGGGAGAAGCAGTCTGTTTGCTGGCACTGCCTTGGTGAGTTTATGGCCCCACAGTGACAAATGGGTTGGAAAGAACCAGTGCTACAACACCATAAACAGGTAGTGTTGGCACCACTAAGCTCTCTCCCTTCTCATTCACCTGCAGTAACTTACCCAGTAATGCAGTATATTCTCTACCTACAGAATGCATACAGGTAATATGCATTAAAGAGTAAACTTTGCAGCGGCAGCATTCTTCTTAAAGAGACAAAAACTATGAACAACTAACAAAGTCATTTCCACTAATACAAAGAAGTAAACCATTAAAAAGACTGTTCAATCAAATTCCTGTGAGGGAACTTAAATTATGTATTTCTCCTTGACTATTTTTCTATAAGGTTCCAGTCTCACAAAGCCTGCCAATAAAATTCATCAACACAATTGAAATAGGGTAGATAAGCAGCATTTACACCAGAAGTTTCTTGACCTAAAGTTCTGGGATCAGCCAGGTAAAAAACAATTACTCTAACCTCAAATCATCATCATTTTGGCATTATTTTCCCATCCATAAAAGGAGGTATGGATGAGATTTCTTCAGAGAACGCTGCAAATTGATAGCTTTGTTCCAGTTCACTACAGTTTCTTATTGATTTTCTCTCGTTTTAGCCTGCATTGATTTGTTAATCCCTTCTCTGTAAAAGTCCTAATGACAAATTGAGAATGAAAAACTGCATGCTTTAGGGCCTTTTCCACCAATCTCTAGCTTCAAGCCATATTTTCACTTGAACTTGGAACATGTCCATGCACTTACCCTAGGTTAGATCTGATTCACCTTAAACTAGGTTAGGTGCATTTTATTCTGAAACCTTTCTGTTCAGGCTTCTCATGGATGAAAAAGGCAACCAAAATCACATCAGTGAGGCAGAACTGGAGTTCTGTCACTTCCAAGGGTGCTGCTCACAGAGACTGTCTCAAAACCAAGAACATTTTTAAGTAATTTTGCAGCACTGCCCACGGTTGATTAGCACTAACTGCAGCATGCATCTGAAGGGCATTGCTGAGCATTTATGGCACTGGTTGGTGCAAAGAAATCCTTCCAAGGAGCAGGATCACAAGCTGTCTCTATGCTCAGAGCTGCAGTCATGGTGCACTGTTACTAGAACAATCCATGTAGAAGGATGGGACCCAGCCAATAGTTTTAATTTAAGGAATACAGTATGAGCATGAAGAGATCAGAGAGTTATACAAGGCAACTTAGATTAGTAATTCTGTTACCAATAAGATCATTAAATAGAGCTGCCAATTTGCTGTCATTGTTGGGGCCTCACTACAGATAGCTGATGCCTATCTGCACAAGCCATGGCTACTGCTGCAAGTAGTTTTATCCTCTTTTCATTTCCTGACACTTTCTGAGATCTTCAAGTGAGATACTCATTTGGAATTCTAACTGCAACATAACACCAAATTGAAAATTAATTTATAGCTTATGAAGACTAAGGCTTGCCCAGAGTCACATTTGTAACACCTCAGTCATCACATGCTGGGTGGGTCTCCACCTCCTGACTTTATCCCATGTCATTTCTCTCCTACACCACCCCATCTGTCAGGAAATCGACCTTTCCTGGTCTCCCATACAGACTGCAGAGCAGCCTGGCCCCTGCTGCCACCTCACTGCTGCAGTACAAGCCCAAGCAGCCCAATTTTGGTCATTTTAAAGCAATCCTTATCTGCAGAAGTGCTACTTGGAAAGCCTCTCGTGTGTACCCACACAGCATGTGCTCCCTGGCACGCAGCGGCAGCGCGGGAGTTCTCCTCTGCCATTCCCTGGGTGTGACTTCGGCTTCCCAGCTCCCTCCAAGCAATGCCAGCTGCAGGGGAATTGGTAGGGGTGGCAGGAAGGACAGTGCTGGGGATCAGTGTCGCCTCCTCTTTGCTTTCCAAAAATTACAGACCCAGAGTTGGTGAGCCAGGCTCTGCTCCTAACACACTGCTATTCTTAACTTGCAGAAATGACTTTGCTGTGCATGTTAAATGTCCCTCTAGCCAGGCCATAAGATATTCTTTACAAACCACAGTCATGTCTTAATGGGATAAGAAAAGCACAGAGTAAGTGGGATAGCTACCTAGGCAAAAAGTGGCATTTGGGTTGCAGCAGTTTGGTACTGCTCTCAATTTTCTGCTTAGGAGAACAGCAGAGAGAACTGACTAAGCTAAGAAATAAATCCTGTTCCCTCACTGCCTGTGACATGACTGTGAACTCGCAGTGTTCTTGCAGTGCTGCCAAGATTAGTGTTACTCTCCTACACAGGGCATGCAGAGCACACAAACACAAATAATCGAACACAGACTTGCTGCATTTTGTATGCAGACTGTAGTTTCTATCTTCTGTTACATCCTGTTTGGGTTTTTCTCCCTTAATAATAATTTCAACCATTTGGTCTCTTAGTTTCATCCTTAATTGCAATTTGTCACTCACACAGTGAGCTGTACTCAGAACCCACTTCTCCGTGGCCTTTATTTTCCTTTATTGTCACTTAAAATAAATTGATAAGCCAAGAACTCGATGCAAGAATATTAAAGGGACCATCTCTATATTAAAATTTTCATCATTGCATCTCTAAAAGAGAATAAAAAAATCAGTCAAGGAAAATTCAACAATGTCATTTCTCCAAAGACATGGATCAAGACCAAATCATAAAAGACACCAGTTCATAACTGGAAAAAAAAAAACCTACCAAAGCAAGAAACTCACAACACACCCCAAAGTATTACTTGCTTAGCAAGTGAGAAAGTACACATCACTTCAACTTTTTTTTGCATTTACCTCCTTCCCTAACACCCAAAGTGCGTTTTTTTTAAGCAGCTTATTGGATCAGTTACTTCACACATATTCTCAAACTTTGAGCAGTAAAATCTGGTTTAGGAAAGTTCAACTTGTTTCTCTCCCACAAAAATACAAACCTCTCAATCTGAGCATTCAGAATAAAAACACTTACAGTAGCCAGTCAAACAAATAAGTATTTAAAAGCCACACACAAACCATAGAGATGATATTATATAATATTAGGTTATTTCTTTTGATTCCCCTTAAAGCCTCAACTATAGGTTTATTGAGAAAGAGGCCTCTAATGAATTTCCCTGATAAGTCACAAACAGTTGTCATTTTTTTAAAAGTAAATATTTTTTAAAAGTAAATATTTCAATATTATTGTGACTATGTGTTAAGATAATAATGTGTACACATTACTCTATCAGTTATATAAGCAATTAATTGTCATCATACAGATACCTTAGATATGTCTTGTAGGCAGCTGCTTAATAGTTTGCAACATGAATGGGGAAAAGGAAGAAAAACAAGAATATGCTAAAACCAAAGCTGCCTTTCAACCACTTAAACAAAAATGACATCTTACTGCAACTGCACTGAAAAGAGCAGTAATAAACTTTGACTGCAAAGAGACATGAGAACGTGGGCATTTGTGGTACCACTCCCTGGAAGAAAGGAACCATACAGAGGATCCAAAGCAATCTGTACCGCACAGGATGAACCTGCACATTGGAACCATGGACCACAGCAGGATCAGGATAAACACAGTAAGCACATGTTGTCACCAGTCTAGCAGTTATGTTCATTCCCTGACACAACTTACATCCATTATCAAGATTCAACTTGAGTGATGATTATTTTTTAATTTCCTAACTGAAATTCCAGAGATGTCTCCCCAGAAAGCCGTGATCTAGCACAGTTTGCTTTGAGTAGAAAAGGACATGATGAAAACATGGCTTCACGTGAAATCATGCATATCCAAAACAACTGCAGCCCTTCCTTCCATCCAGCTTGGCAAGAAACATTCAGCACTGCACAGACACTTCTCACTTGTCTATTGCTGCAGCAAATGTTTGCTGCAATGTGAATGACATGCTGAACATACCACAAACAGTGGAACGATAGCTATTAAAGCCAAAAATATCAAACCGACTGGAAAAGCATTTTGACAAGGAGGAAACATTAAACCAGATCTTTGTAGCATTTGCTAAACAGAGAGACTCATCATATTTCGGGCCATTTGTATTTAATTGTCCTTTCATCTGAAGAGCGGTGCATGAATGTGCATCAGATGAGTCAGATGTTCTGAAGAGGTCCCATCAAGGACACCCCACAACACAAGAGCACTGCCTGCAAAATGCCTCACACAACAACTTCTCAGTGCCTTGGCTTATTCCATGTTGGTTAGGCACCAAAGCACTGAGAAGAAAACAGCAAACAGACCTGCCGTGGCAAAATGCAAGAACTTTAAACACATTTACACCAGGAACCTCCACGCTTTTCAACCTGCCAGGAAGACACACTCAGATTAGTGGATAATTATCTAAAACTCAGGCTTTTGTTCCTCCTTTGCTTCAGTTTGAAGGAAAAAAGTGCTCTTACTTCTCAAGGTCAATGTTTTCAGTTGAAGTCAAACTCACAATGCAATAGGTCACTCAACACTCCAAAAATCACGTTTTGAAGTGGCAGACACAGACATTATAAGTGTCAGTTCAAAGAAAGGAGAATCCCTGGTCTTTGGTGGAGAAAGTAGGCAAGCTATAGGCATGGAGACAAAGAGCAACACAGGAGGTTAAACCTACTCTGTCCTTGAGCTAAACCCATGTGTCTTTTATACTGTCCTCTAATCCTTAGATTAGTTCCTCCACTTTGGCTTTAACAATATTAACTGAAGTGCAGAGGCAATCAGCAGACCACAGCTTTGCCAAAAATTCAGTTGAATCATTAAAAGTGATTTATAAAAATAGACTACGAATAAAAATCATCAGTCGTAATCCTCAATTGTTAAATTATCTCTCTGCATTAAACACAAATATTGGAATTGTTAATTCAAGGTAAACATGGAAAAGAACTCATCTCTATATTCCTTTCTATTCAGCTCTTAAATCAAATCCTATCTCCACATGACAACAAATGGAAAAATGGGTAGCTTGTGTGTTAACAAAGAACAGCTCACTCTACATAGCTTACATACTGCAATTTAATGTATTTTCAAGTATAAATTCTAGCTTTGGCATTAGTTTGTAATCTTGAAGTGAAACAATTTAGGTCCTTATTATCTATTTTTCCTTTTTTCATTAACACAGCTCCTCCTAGGATGCAGATGATCCTCTTAAGTCATCTTTGTGCTGTTATCTCTGCAAAGAATGATGTCTGCTCCAGAACACTGCCATTGCTAATCACTCAAATCAGGTCTCTCACAGGTCTGTAAGGAGGAACAGCGATGAGGGCAGCAGAATAAAGATGAGTTTGTTGTTTCTCTTTCTTTTCAAGGCATCTATCTAAATACATTCCTTCACTTTCATGGATGACTTGTCCTGCCAAGGGTAAGTTCCACTGTGCAAAAGCTGCAGCTGCCTTGGCTTTGTATTGTCTGAGAAACAACAGAACAATGTACTTGAGCCACAGCACAGGTGAAAAACAGCGTGAAGCAGCTTCACAAATGGAGCTGTCTATATATCTAATGACAAAATGTAGGGACCCCCATGTCAAAATGGGTAAGAAAGCTGTCTGAGACTCAGAGGAGTTAAAAGTGACTAAACATTAGTGCAGCATCTGGGCTCTGGGGCCTCAGACAGCGTCCCTCAGGGTGGCACCCCTTCCCTCCTGCATGTCATCCATACAGCACAGATTGTTGTGTCACAAACTTGCTGAGAGTGCCCTCGATCCCACTGTCCTTCTCACTGACAAACAGCACTGGTCCCAATACCAGTGCCTCACCACTCCCCACTGACCTCAACCCCATGACTGCAGAGATTGAGCCAGTATTTATCCACTGAGTCACCCACACATCAAATCCTTGTCTCTCCGATTTAAAGACAGGATGTCATGTGGGAAAGTGTCAAATGCTTTGCACAGGTCCAGGTAGATGATGTCAGTTGCTCTTCCCTCATCCACCATTTCTGTAACCCCATCATAGAAGGCCACCAGATTTGTCAGGCTGGTGAAGCCATGTTGGCTCTCCTTATTTTCCATATACCTTATTAGAGTTCCCAGGAGGATCTCTTCCATTATTTTGCCAAGCACACAGGTGAGAGTGACCAGTCTGTAGTTCCCCATGTCTTCCTTATCTCATTTTTTTAAAATCATTATGCTTCCCTTTTTCCACTTCACTAAACTGCCACAGCTTCTCAAGTATGATGGATGGTGGCCTAGCCAATTGCTCTGTCACTTCCCTCAGGACCCATGGATACATCACATCAGGTCCCAAGGACTTGTGCACCTTCAGATTCCTTAAACGGTCTCAAAACCTGGTCTTCTCTTGGTCTTCTTCCCTCTCCTTGTCTCTGCCTTTGCCCTCTGCAACTTGGGCCATGTGGCTGGAGAAGTTTTGGGTTGGTTGATTGAAACTCTTCAGCCTTTTTCAGAACAAGGCAACTCTTCAGAAGTTTCACAGGTTCTCTTTAACACCTCACTGAAGTTTAATGCCCTGGATGACTACACTGAGTGCCACCTGAACAGATCATTAATCTGATTTTAAGGCAACAAGGCTGCACCTTAAAGCCCACCTTCTGCCTGTTCCCCAATCTCTGCTTTCCTGAACACGTCCCCTCCCTCACTCACCCTACAACACAAACTGGAGACTTCCCAAGGAGCACCAGAGATCAAGAGTAAGCTTAGTGGGTAGAAGTTCTGGATCAGCCATCAACCACATGTCTCAAATACATCACAAGTTTTTGTTCCTGCCCCCACAGTACTGGGAATTTCCACTCTTCTCAGCTGCAATACAAGCCAGGAGAACTGCTTATATGGCTGTGCAAGCCTTCCCCATGGATCAGAGGGACCACCAGTTGTGATTTGTGGGGTGCTCCTCTGGAGTTTCAGACAAAAGTAGTGCTACACCTGGGCAAAGCCCCACCTCCTCTGCTCAGCTGCACTGCAGGCACAACTTACACCTGCACACCTGAGAAAACTTGGAAACTTTTGCTAAGGCTGATTCCACCATGGAAAAAAACCAGTTCCTGAATGCAAAAGCCTTTTGAAAAAAATAATTGAATCTTACTGATTTCTGAATTTACAGGAAGAGCAAGCAAGGGCTTGTGCTGCAGCATTTGAAAGGGCTCTGTTGGGAAACTGTTCTGATTATTTTAACACAAAATAAAAGAAGAAAATTTAAAAAAAAAGGAGGGGGGGTAGAAATTATAATTTTCTTCTTTACCTGAGATGCTCCATTTAGACAAGGAACTGAAACAGGGGTGTTCCACAGCTCCAAGCTCTGTTCAGCTGCTGTGCTCTGCTGCCCACCAGGAACCACCGCGTGTCTTCCAAGCTGCCCATAGTCCACTCTGCCCCAGGTGAACACCTTGCCAGCTTCTAAACACAAAACACATTTCAAGATTACTTATTCACCAAGTTCCTGAAACTTGTGGATACCAATTTAAAACCAGAACTTTTTAATGCATCTTATCTACAGCGTCAAAAGCCTGGTGAAAACTTATTTCTGGGAACAGAACAAATAAAACCATTAAAAACTAGCTCAAGGTATTATGTTATACTTCCATGAAGCTACTCATTCTTCATTAACTTGTTTTCTAGCAGAATAACATCTAGATGGTGGCCTGGGCTGTAAATAAACCATGTCAGTAAAGCTGTATAACCTGGATATTCTGCATACAATAAATACACTTTGGTTACACAAAGGACATATTTTAGGTTAATGGAAGCACAAACAAAACAGCTTATGCTGACACACAAAAGATTACAGAAAAGAGAATTATTTTCTATTCCCATTCTATGCCATAGACAATTCATTGCATGACCTGCATTTAACAGAGTTTTATGTTTTCCTGATAGAAGTTACATTCTGTCACTAGTGTTAGCAGAGCTATAGTCCTCAGGAGACAGCTGGTTAGTCAGGAGCACCAGCACAACTGCAGTTAAGCATTGGAAATGCATTGGTTTGTTCTCACAGCAATCACACACTGGCCAAGGAAAGGTAACTCTAAATGAAATCCGCACTATATGGCGCATCCGTCTCTCCAAGGGTTATTATTACAAATGCACTGCTGCATGGACTGACACCCAAAACACCATTCTCTTGTATGGATAACATCCATAAACATCCTTCTTACCTTTGCTTTCCTTGAATTAAAAAAAAAATAAATCATACAAAGTGACAGTTTTATTTTCTTAAGGAAGTGACTAGGTCCCTGCAGATAAGCCTGTCCCTTCTGGGCTTCCAATTTAAAAAGTTATATACACACAGCAGAAGGTAAAGTCCTCAACTTGGTTTTAACTAGAAGCATCAATCCACATTCCAGCCCAGAAAGAAACCTGCAGTGACCTTGAGTTATGTACATGCTTTGGCCAAGCCTCAAACTGCTCTCCAGAACTGAACTCAAGTAATCACATTTATAGGCCAAAAGATGTGGATCTGGGGAAAATACCATCCAGTCCAGCAGGTCAGCTTACACCCCCACCTCTCCCTGCCCCACAGAGGGGTCAGGTGCAGGGGGTATGGTCACACCACCCAAAGGTGACAACTAAGAGGCTTCTAAACAGATGCCAAAACACAAACCCTTGGAAATCTGAACACTTCCCTTTTCCTTAGGGTGCTGTTAAACTGTCTTGATAGGAACACAAGTGGGCACAGTGCATTTTGTAAATGAACTGGAAACCTTTGTTCACATATAGGAGAAGTACAGGCATTTTCCCTGGAAATCTGCTGGCAGTGGTATCTTTCACTCCAATCACTGCAAGTTTTTTCAGATGCATTCTCTCAGTTCACTGATAATGCTTCCCCTAAAATAATTAAGTGATAAAATTAGTTGTCCTTCTCTCTCAAGGGCATAAAGCCTTTTTCCTTTGCAGCTTCCTCTCAGTTCAGGGAAAAGATGAAAACAGTCACATACTACATTCAATACAAGTGAGGTTTTTTAACATAGTGGCTACCTATTTTGTTAGGTTAAAGGATAAAAATAAATTTCATTAAGAGAACTACTAGTGTATCTTCGATTAGGAAGATGGTTTGAGGTTTAAAAAACATGCTTGTTCTGAAGGTAGTATATTTACTTTGCAATTTATATAGATCTCTGCTAAAAATATCTGCAGCTGCAAAAATGTACATAACAAATTTAAATATACACTAAGCTTCAGGCTTTTACATCAGACCAGGTTACTGCACTTCTACAGAACCCTGTTAGTGGACTGAGAAAGGATAGGCAAGCTGCTCTATTTTATATTAACAACAGGAACTGAAACTGAGTTTTATGAAATCTAAAGCCAGAAAGAATTTTTCTAACACCCAGTTAGATCATTAATACACCACAGGCTCTCAAGCCCTACCCAGACATTGCTGTATCGATCCCAAGGACTATAGTTGAATTAAAGCATTTCAGCTCTCAGAAGCCAAAAGTATCAAGTGCCACAGGCAAAAACATCAGCAAGCTGCAAGGCCTCTGAAGAGGCAAGCTTTGAATTGGTAATACAGACCCAGATCCTCACACAGTCTGCAACACCAACCGTACACAGAGGCAACAAAGGTTTCTCTCAACTCAGTCTTTTGGGGAAAAAAGCCCTCCTTCCTCAAATGAATCTGGTGCTCTGTCTGGACCCAAACATGAACAAGAAACACCAGCCACTCACAAAACAAAAATGAACCTTTGCACCATCCCACCAGGGTGTACTGCTCCAGTGCAACTGAAGACTGCAAGCATATATGAAGGATTAAAACAGCAACAATGCTTAGTTGCAACAAAACACCTGCTACCCACAGATTCTATTTTCTTTCACTAAGCAAGCTAGCAAAGAATCACTTACACATGCAAAACCAAACAGAACCCTTAGCAGAATGTAAATGATTTCTGTAAAACATGAATGTAAAATGTTTCCAATCACAAACACAGACCACTGCAATTAACTTTTTCTTTTCTGCCACAATAAGGGAAACAGATTTCAGGTGGTTATTAGTACTCAAGCATGGAGAACATGAATTTTTAAATATTAAAGCCAGATAAATTAATTTTTGCTTTTAGGAAAAGTTTCTTGAATGCCCAAAGATAAGTTAAGCAACCAGTTCCTTCTCGCTGCTCATCAATGCAGTTCTCAGTTCTTTTGACACATACTCCTTCCCCAAATTTCCTGTTTGCTGAGCATTCCCCATCCCTTGCTCAGATTCCTGCTAATAGTCAATCATTTCTATTTTTCAGCCAAAAAACAACTGCCCAGGGATCCTTAAAAAAAAAACAAACCCTCAAGGCACATAAATCTGTCTTTCCTGTGAGAGAAACTAACAGAAGCTGATTTAGACGTGCCTTTTCTATGAAATACTGATTATACTTTCAGCAAACAAACAAAAAAAAACCCAGTCTCAAGTGGAAATCTCAGGCTGAGGCAAACACCAATGCATGGAAAATTCCGCCAAAGGTTCAAGTCTTGTAAAAATCCTGAGGAAAAGAAAGCACTGAGCTATGACAGGAAGCGTTGAGCAATTGTAATGGGAGGTATTGCTACTGTGCTGCTTATAAAATAGATGGTATTTTAAAATGTTCTAAGAATATTTGAGAAAAAGACATTAGTCATACAGAGTAAGGAGGTTGCAGGATGAATTACTTAAGAATGAAGGGTGATATAACGAGGAGTGTTGGTCTAATATTAGACTAGGACAGATTTTAATTAGAAGTCAAGAAAACATACACAGTGATGAGTCAACTGGACAGAGTACATCAGCCATGGAAGTGGCTGAGGCATCAGAAAATGTGATATTTCATACCAGACTCCGCGCAGGAAGAGGGCACACAAAAGGCAGGAGTTATTTCTACAGCTTTTGTAGAAAGAAGGGTACAATACTGGAAAGCTTTTCCAGTTCTTCTAAGATACTAGCAATGCTTCCTACAACCTGGATCTTGCCATGTTCTGAGCATAGTGCCTCCAAAAGGCATTTCAATTCCTCTGATGTGAACATCCACATTGTCCCAGATGACTTTATAGCAACTGTTCATCTTTTCACCAGGCAAATGCTACATCAAATAAAGTCCAGAGGGTTCAAATACTATTTGGAATTAAGGACTAAGAAATATAAATTCATGCATCCTGTGTTATTCCAGTTCACAACCTGAATGAACCACACAGTACAAGAGCTCAAAAACCTGGGAAAAAAGACAAAGGGGAGAAGATTTTTGAGAAAAAACTTTCTGACAGCTCCTTAAGTAAACAACACAAACAACAGCACGCTACATTGTTTGGGATTCTACACGATCACGCAGATCTGGTTTGCTCGTGCTCTTTGAACTGTAGACACAGCAGTCTGCATCAGTGTACACACAGCAGCAAATCACCCAAAACACATGCTCAGTCCCTCACAGAATACAGATGAAGGTACATACATATTCAAGGGCTTGAATACAAACCACTCTCTGAAAGGTTCCTCTGCGTTTTCTTCACATCATCCTTCTGTCCTCATGTATAACAAAGCACAGACAGTTGAGAATGTCCTCAAAATTACAAGTTCATAGCCTTCAGAGTACTGCAAATCCAGCAACATTGCATAAAGCACTTCCAGTTGCTTCCTGCCTGACAGTGTAGCTTTTCCTCTGCTGTTTTATACTGCTACTGAGACTGCAGAGCATGTAATTTCTCCCTTTTAGCACTTTTTTAATCAATCTGCTCAGCCACATAAGTGGAAAGAATTAGCAATAAAAAATAAGTACATTAGTTCTAAAAACAGGTTGGTTGTTCCTCAGTAAAACACAACAGACAAATAGGTACATTAAAATTTACTTATTTTCACTAGACTCAGATTTATTTTTATATCAATTTTCCTGCTTTAAGATAATAGCATACACTAGTGTTATCTCCTTGAAGTCTCTGTTTGGTACCCAGGCAAGCTTTGAACTCTTCTTCATAAATACTAGATTAAAGAGTTCATCTAGGCTATCTCAGTTCATGGCTGCATTAATGATTACTTTTCAAATGAACTCTGGATATTCACATTGAATGCTTAATCTCAGGCTTGAAATATGAAGTTCTATATAAAAAATTCTTAATGCCTCCTTGCACATGAAAATTCACAGAAGCAGGCATTAAAAATTGACATTTAGAGGCTGCCTCTTGCCTCCTCCCTGCCCTACACAACATAACACCTCCCAAATCTACAGATCTCTGCTGTCCTTCAGAAAACCACTGATGTCCTTGACCCATTCTGAGAAACTTCCTTATCTGCATAGAAAGAGCCCTTATCCAGGGAAACCTAACAGAAAAACATCCATCCATACATCCTAAATTCCTTCTTGGCTGAAGACAGCTTTAATTCAGCACTGGAAATCAGGCATCCCCACACCTGCAGCCCAGCACCTGCGCATGGTTTCAGTACAACACAGGATAATCTGCCCTGACAAATGTTTAAATGGTCTCCTGATCCTTTTAACACAGGAGCTCAGCATACCAGAGCTGTCCACATCTCTTCACACATCGTCTTCCTATGCCCTCCTTACAAACTGCTGCAGCTTCATATAATAGGGCACTCCTGAATTTATTTCCATATTCATTCATAACAGCTATTAAGAATGCATCACTAAAACACAAATCTATGCACAGCATTGAGGTCATGCCTCATCAGGGAAGTTCAAACAAAGCAGCAAAAGCATTTCAGGGCTCACAGCAACAGAAAACTAGAGATATTTCCATTGCCACTTTCAGCCTTCTGCAATCACAGGCTGCAATACACAGCAGGTTCAGAATAGTCCATAGAGCACCCACACACCAAGCTGCAGCTCACAAGGGTTTCCAAGTACACTGTGAAGAGATTTAAAGCTGCAACAAAAAGCCACAAGTGCCACAGGAAAAGAACCATAAGGTCATCACCAGTCCTCCTGTAACAGCTGTGCATCACCAGTTAGAACTCCTATACTCATCAAGTGGGACAAAGACTCCTGCCAGCCTGAGCTACATCAGATGTCCCCAAACCGGGTGATGAAATTTAACCACAGGCACGTGGGCAAGACAAATCAACAAGATTTCACATCACTAAAGTCAGAGGGTCATCTGTAATCCAGCAAACAAATGGCTTCTCATTCCCACTGCTATGGAAATAAAAAAAAAAGGAGAAAATCATGCTGTCTCCTTTCAGAGCCTCCTGGTGATATCAAAATATTGAACACCCAAGGACTTGTACGAACACAGGATATAATGGAAAATACTCAACTATGCAGGTGAAGACTTGGGGATGTGTGAGACTCACCAAGAGAAGACACCAGAACTGTGAAAGTAACACAAACCAAAGTGCTCAAAGTGCAGAATGAGAGCTCCTCTGGCAGCACTTTACATCAAGAAACTTTGGACCCAAACCGTTTTCTCCCCATTAGGCCACCTGCATTCATTGTGCTTGAACTAGTTGTTGAAAGGGAAGGTAAATCAGGCTAAGGAATTGATCAGGCTGAAAAACAACCTTGGGAAATGGGAGCTTGGCTACAGCAAACACTGCTAAAGGCAGTGCTGTATTAATGCAATTTAACATTCATACGATCGGCTAGACATAACTTGCCATTTCCACGACATGCTAAATTTGTCATGCACGTTTCCAACAGATCCGTCTTTACCAGCACTTTGGACTTCTTTAAACATCTAAACAGCTTTGACTTTCATTCACTACAAAACAGTCATACACCTCCTTTTTGCTTCCATAGTTACACCAAGTTATGTCTCAAGATGGGCAATGCTCTGTTAAGGGGATTATTCACATACTTAACAGCATGCTTCACTGCTTTGAATGACTGAATAATTTTGAATGTGGCAAATTCTAGGACTTTCCAGATGCCTTGGAAGCCTTGTCTCTGGTTCAGGTTTTCCATGGGACACTGGCCATTTTCCTTTTAGAGGAGAGACTGGAAATATAAAGTACCACACAAAGCTCTGAATAAACCAGAGGAAAAACTAAAATGTAACAATTTAAATGCATGTGAAGTTGTGTTCATACCGCTGATAGCATACAGATAGATCATCCTGACTAAAAAAAGGAAATGGGGGAACATCACGAAATCCATGCAATCATGAAACAAAGCTGGAGAAGGGGGCTGGGGGCAAAGGTGGGATTTTAAAGCACCTATCAGACTTTGCATTCATCCTGCAAGGTGAGAAAATTCCCTCCTTATTTCCCTCCACTCATGATTAGAGAGTCATGACTGCTTCACCAGCTGTGCCTCTGGCTTATTTTAAATTCAAACTATGATACATATCTCACTTTTAGACTTTTAATAGCAATGCCTTAAAATGCAGATTGCTGGCTAAATTTAGTTACATGATTAAAAACAAATCTAACTCATCTCTACCCAGCAAACAGAACTGCTGCATTCAAGGTTCAATAGAGGACTTAACACTTCAACTAAAAACAAAGTCCTAACAAAAAGCAGGAAAAAAAGGGAATCAAAGCACAATTTGGTGATGTCTCCAAAAAAGCAAGATGCATAAAACAGTAAGCAGCTATGGAAAACTATCTGAAAAGGCATCATAGTATACCATAGGGTTTTTGTTCAGTACTTCTGCAAATAAATTCTGCACTATGCTACTACAGCAGTATGAGTCACACACTTTTACTGACATTCTATATTTATATCTCCATGCCCTTCTGCACTGTTATATGCTTTCTTCCATACAGGCCTCTCTAACCTGGAATTTCCTTCCTTCTGCAGCTGAGCATCTCCTCCTCTAACATTCCCCAGAAAACTGAGAAGACATGCAAGTCTTTCTGGACACCATTTTGGGAAAACAACACCCTTGAACTATCATAATATGCTGAGCATCCTTTTATTTGTTTCCAATTATTTTCTTGTGTCCGATTTCCTAACTTTGTCTGTAAAAGGACTGCTTAGATGTTTGAGCGTCCTTTTATTTGTTTCCAATTATTTTCTTGTGTCCGATTTCCTAACTTTTTTGTCTGTAAAAGGACTGCTTAGATGTCTATACCCTTTGAGGCAAGGCCCAGGTTTCATTAGACTTAACACAGTACAGTGCTACAAAAAATCTTATTCAGAGATCACAAACTACATAGGCATGTTTTTAGACCATTTTATTAAAAGCATTCCCTCTAGCTGTAATGTTGCAAACATTTGTGAATCTGCCTAATTTGGAGAACTCAAGATCCTGCTACTCTCAATATCCCATCACCATCTGAGCCTCTGAGAAGGAGCAGCCATGTGCATACAAGAGATAAACAAAGGGAAGGTAATTAAGTTCCCAGTGCTAATATTTACCTTGTCAAAAGGCTCAAGGGCATGCTGTGGAAAGGCAGACACAGAAAAAGCAAAAGAAATGCTCTGGAATGGCAGACTGAAGGAGGGCTGGACTCTTTCACTGTTGGCCTCAAGACGCATTCCCAATAATCAGAGACCAGTTGCACAAGAGATTTCACTAGATAACAAGCCTCAGACAGAAATACAGAAATAAAATGTTGGAAGAGCAGTCCTTGGATTTGCTGAGTGGCTTGAACTTCCTCAGTCACTCCAGAAGCAGCTGAGTTCCATGGAGTTCAACCCTAACTATGTGCTGTTCTTAAGAAATAAAGTACAAAGAAGAGAACAGTACCACAAACCCAACAATGGCACCTCCAGAGCCTCCCAGGAGATCACCCTCCTTGTTCAGAGTCAGAATCATTATAAGAGCAACTACAATTGACTAAGACAGAGTGGGCTGTGCACCTCAAATAATGAGCAGCGTTCCCGCTGACAGGAGGAACAAAACAGTCTAAAAGGGGATGGGAAGGAAAATTCATACCCTTTGAAGTCAAACTATGAATAATGAGCAATAAGGTGATGTATTCTCTCTGGAATATCATCCCAATTTCTCCCTCCACCCACAAGAAAGTTTAAGAGTTGGGCAAGGGGGTGGAGGAAGAAATAAAAGCACAACAGAAGATTCCACCTGGGTATGGCAAGATCCTGAACATCAAGGAGACTGCAGGGAGAGAGTGGACAAAGGAGTAAATGGTTGCATAATGGTCAAAGCATCCAAATGCTACTTATGCTCTGAAAAAAAAATCCATCTTTTACAAGGGGACACTAACCAGCTAGCAGAGCTCCCTTTGACTCCTGACTTCTTGTGTCGGTCTCTTACCATTGTGGGGTGTTTTCAGCATTTCAGAGCTACAGGCACAGAACAAGTCTAAAAATTTAGAAGCATTATAGACATGTTACTAATGAATGCAATGCACGCCTATCCTGTAAAAGGACCTGAAATGCCCAGCCAGGAGGGAATGATGCTATTGAGATTTACTTCTGATGCTTACCCAGTGAAGCAACAGTCCACAATTAACCTCTATATAGCCACATCTGTATCGGCTTGCAGAGCCAGCACAGCTATGCTTAAGGTTTACCTAAGTGTGTATATGAACAGGGCTGGAATGTAAGTATTGATGTGCTATGCAGCCTGTTACTAAGAGGGGCTTAGGTTTTAAAGTGAGAAGGGAGAAATAAAATAACTTCTCATTAGGAGTGAGGAGGGGACACCAATGAAAAGCAAAAAGCTCCTGTTTCTTCAATACCTTCTTTTCTCTGATGTTACAATGGATATTGATCAAAAAAAGCTGTACCCTTCTATTCATGCTTCACACAATTCAGTGAGAGTTTTCTCCTGTGCTAAAACAGCTTTTCATGAACTTTGTTTGAACACTGCTCTGGTGAACTAGAGGAATTTTAAATAACTACCCAGATTTTTAAATCACACACAGCAGAAGTTTGGTGTATTTCAACTATCAGCTTCTACCTGTGTGCATGGCCACAGCATTTTGGGGTTTTTTTGACATTGTGTGTTCTCTGGCAAAGGGAACAAGCAAGAGGAGACAAACAAAACAGGATTTAACACCCTCCTTTGTACTGCGTGACTTGTCAGGATGATTCTTCAACCCACATGAATATCTAGTAATCCACACTGCCACCCTTTTATTTTCCCAACAGCCTGACCTTCACTTCTGGATGTTTCAGTGTCCATTTTGTCCTCAATGAACAGCTTCAGCTCCAGGCACATGTGTCATTAGCAAGCACAAGCCTGAAATGTGTGTGCAGGCAAATTCCTACAAAATATCCATCAGCTACAGGATCCAAAATTCAAGATGAGAAATGCCAAACTGATTTTCAGTTTGCTTTCCATCTTGGGGTAGAAAGGACAAGCAGGACAACATACACCTAAAGGAGTTTCTGTATGTATATTTAGGGCAGCTCTGTAAAGGTAAATTTTTGAAAATTCTAGAAAATATTTCCTATACTCACACTAAAAATATCTTAGCAAAAGTGACATAAAGCACTGTCCCTGAATAGATCGTTGACTACACAGTGGTTTTTAGATTTTTTTTCTTTTAGTTAGATACAGAGTAAAACAGAGAATGAGTCATCTAAGGAAATCCCACCCCTCCTAGGGTTTTTCTCCTGCATGAATCAGATGCTAACACCTTCTCTTCCTCCAGGTCTTTGTCCCCCAAAAATAAACCATTGTGATTAGTTTATTATTACCTACTGTGGGCCCCATAGTACTGGATAGAGAAGAAAGCAAACCTGAACCACACAGGCTCTTAAATCCAGCAGAACATCCCAAAAACCTAAAGTGTATCCTAAGCAACATAGAAAATGTAACTCCCCTTCATCTGCAGAGCTCAATCTCAGCTGTTTGGGATCCATACAGAATACATGTAGCTACCCTGAGACACAATGAAGTCCAAATAGGAGCTACAAAAAAAAGAGGGAGTTCACCCTCAGTTTCAACCACCACACCACAAGCTGTGGTTCCTCACAACTGGAATACTTTAAAGAATAAAAGCCACACAACTCCTGGCAGATCTCATCATACTACCCAAGTATCAGAGCCATTCTACAAGGCTACAGACTTGTTATTGAAAATTTACAGCTTTTGATATAGCTCCTGTATCTTACAGTACCTTACATCAAATTATTTATTTCAAAATTACTTCAAGGTAATCAAGAAAGGAACAGTCTATGTAGGCTTTATGGATATTTTTCCTGTTTGTGTCTAGGTTTTTAAGAAAAAAAGTTCCTGAAAAGTACTGTTTTTCAGAAGTACTCAACTGCTACTCAACTCTCAAAAAGCCCTTTACCTATGTTGAAATAGTAAGACTCATTAGTGAGCATTAAACCTGAATAATTAATTACTAAACAGGAAATGTCACTTAAAAGATTATGAAAACAAGTATTAAATAGCCTTAAAATACTACTAAGGTTAAATAAGATCAAGACACTTACATGCACAGATGGTGCTCACATAGACAGCTGCTTTCAGAAGCAGAACTTAGAAATGCTTAGCTTAGTAAATGCATAGCCTTAAATGAAGTTATTTGAAAATGCAGTAGCCACTTGTCTTCTCAAAGACCAATACATCTAAGAGGGCAGAGTACATATACCTTGTTTTGGCAATCAGTTACCATGCACATTACTTCAACTATCAGGTAATGACTGGTTCCAGCTTCTTATTCCATACCAAGTGAGTATAATGCACTTCTACCTTACTAAGGATTCCAGCTTTGTCTGAGACCACTGTTATATCCATTTTGCATAACTGCAGAAATCCCAAAAGTGCAAATTCTCACTGTTTGTTGCATACTTCACATCAATTGTCTACACTAAGTGCTTTGAGTTGCCAAAATTTCAATCAATCCCACCATCCTTTTACTATATGCAAACTATGTCATATGATATAATAACACCCAAAATGCAATTGTAAATTTTTGTGCTCCCCACTCAGACCTCCCAGCTGGAAAAGGATGTAGGAAAGGACCCCCTGTCATGGATTGACCAGTCTTCCAGCTCATCTCTTTTTGCTGGATAAGAGGCCTAATACAGAAGCATCATTTGGATCGCTGCTGGGACCCATAGCATAGGGGAGACTTGAAGCTGAATTAAAGGCTGAGAGGCAAAAAAGGAGGAAAGTTACAGAGTGTCTGGCCCAGTCTGTCATAGCAGCAATAAGAGTGGTCTTGTGAGCTCTGCATTCGGATCTCACTCTTGTGAGTTCTGCTTGTGTACTTTTCTCTATTAATACCTATGAATATGGAACCTGGAGGCAGCTTATGACAGGAGTTAAGAAACAGTGAATCTTCTCTTTCCTTTACTTCTTTTCAGCTCCAAATAGGTGAATTGACAGAGACCTAAGTACAATGTGAATGATTTCAGTATGGTTCAGGAGAAAGGGTTTGACATATAACAAAGCAGAAACAGTCAATCAGAAGAGCAAGCGGCTTAGATAGTGCCAGCAGTTCCAGCTGCAAGTAGTCAGAAGAACTAAAAAGACAGGGACACTTATGGCCAAACTATTCTGATTTTATGGAAATTTGCATCAGCTTTGTGCCCTGATTTCACAATAGTTGTGAGAGGGGTGGTGTTCTCAATGCAATTATCATCATTACCTTTGCAAGAGTTTAATTTGCTTTAAGAGAAAAAGAGTAAGAAAAAACAAACCCGCAAGGAATAGCTCAGAGCCAACAAGGTGCCCTTCTCAGCCCTGTGACAAAACTACAGCTCCTCTTGCACAGTTGCTCTGGTGCTGGAGGATACTGAAAACAGAAAAAACACCACATTTACAGATTTCCTGCACACAAGCACATACTTATTAATCTATCTGACCTTGTTTATTACATTTGCTAAATAGATGGGTAGCCATAAACTGCAGCAGTCCAACCACAGAAACCAAAGGGAAAAAAAAAAAGGAGAATTAGAGAAAGCAATTAATTCCTCATCTCACCCACTAATGACTTGAGCAACATCTATACCAGATCCACATTTTAAAGCTATAATTTTCTCTGATCACTTTTTAAAGATGAAAATTCGGTCAAATTTGGACAGTTACATTCTTTAAGTCCACAACAATCACTATTCCTACTAGTAAAAGAGAGGATATGAAACACACCAAAAAAAAACCAAACAAAAAACAAAAACAAGGAGGGAGAAATTCAATATAATAGTCCCTCTTTCCACACATGTGGCCTAAAGCCCCAAAACATAATGCTGAATGATGACTGAGTCATTTTCCAAATTCCTCCAATCACGGAGTACTTAGTGCAGTACATCTGGACAGGACTAAGCAAGTGTGAATCACAGAACCACAGAATCATTAAAGTTGGAAAAGAACTCTAAGATCATCAGGTCCAACTGCGAACCCAGCACCAAAGCCACGTTCACTAAAACATGTCCTGCCATATCCACAGGTTTTTGAATACATCCAGGGATGCTGACTCCACCACTTCCCTGGGCAGCCTGTTCCAAGGAAGGAACAGGCCCTTCCATGAGAGGAAGCCCTAGCCAGAGGATCCAAGACAGATCCAGCAGAAGATCCAAGACAGACCAGCCTTACCTACCTTATCCTCCCCTTTTGCTCTGAGAAGGGCACTCTCTAGGCTGCCCCACACGTAAGAGGAACAGAACAGATTGGAAAATTTTTCATAGCTGTTTTCCTTCTGTTAAGCTCATTTTTACTCATGAGCTAAATTTAACAAAAATCCACTTAAATCCTGGCTCTTCCCAGGCCATCTGAATCTCCATGTGCCAATGCAATGTCACAGCTCACAAAGGGAATTTCAAATACTGAGGTAAGTTTCTGTGTCCTTAATGCTGATAACTGATGTTTCCATATTATAATGAGTACCTTCAATCACACTTAGTGACAGTTTAGCATCTTCCTGACAACCTCTCTTTTCACAGAGAGATGTAAGATGGCATGCACAGCTATTTTACTGTACAACTGGAAGTTCCTAGTAACAAGGAGAGGTAAAAGAGGGCTGGTGACTGAAGAAACAACTCAATTAATCAAAGATGATGTTAGGGAGATTCTGTGACAAATCTTTACATAGGAACAACTCTCAACACTTGATAATAACCTTTCAGAATGTACCTTCAGTTCCCATTGGACCAAACTTCCTCTTCAGTGACCAAACCACTGAATGAATTTCTTCAAGACTTTTAGAAAAACCATGTAGAAGTAACTCCCAGCAGGGAACAGCAAGAACAGGAGTGTAGAATCACAAAGCAAACACACACACATACTCTTAACTTCTTAAGTTTAAAAATAAAACCAAGAAATTATGCTAGCCCATGAAGCCAAAGAAAAATGCCAAAATCTTTTAGGTGTTTACAGCTATCTAGAACAAAATTTTAAGATAATCACTGTGGAAGTTGAAACACCAATGAGATGAACATGTGACAGAACAAGGAGACAGCCCTGAAGACAATACAGAAAACCAATTTCCATATGCATCTAGAATCTTTCATCCTGCTATTGCACACTAAATTTCCCACAGTTCCCAGTGTTCATATCTGAATTTTGGTCCCCAAGCTTGTGCATTTCTTTCTCTCCTCTTGCCATGCTCTGCACTTTATAATCAGATGCAGAAACTTCAAGATAGGCCCTGAAGCTTCAAAATTAACCCTCAAGGCAGGTGGATAAAGGCTTTTCTTTTTTGAACACTAATTTCTTGAACTCAAGTTTTGCTTCAAAGAGGTTCAGGGGTACTTATTGATCAGGAGGTTTTGATTAAGCTATTTTATAGATTTCACCTGCATTCCCAAAACCCATCATCCTCCCAATGAAATACAGCTCCCTCATGCAGGACTCCAGTTCCAAACCCTTGGCTGCCGTGTCTAAAGAGAAACAAGCATTAAAACAAAAATATATATATGATATATGTACATACACACAAATTAGTATTTGCTGTCCTAGGGAGCTGCTGAAAACTCAAGGCAGAGATAGTTTGCTTTCCAGGGGAAGGCTGCAGAGCCTGGATTCAAGAGCAAACTGGAAAGGACCTCTAGTGGGCTGAGGCTGTGCTGCTCGGGTGCCAGACACGTCCTTCCTCTTCACCTCCCTGCAGCTGCACAACTTGCCAGCAAAGCCCAGTAGCTTTACCTTGTGACTGCCATCAGAAAAGGCACCTAGAGGTGCAGCTACAGCCTCTGTGAAAGACTGAAATGCTAAAGGTTAATGACTCAAGCAAGATCATTAGAAACGTCCTCTCACTCTGCTCTCAGTGCTTGGAGGGATGCGCTGTCATTTGCTTCAGAAAAAAAACAGGAAATGGTTTCTATTTTACTGTGTAGGTCACTAACATGTCAGACCCCTTCAGAGTGGGTTTTATGCGGCCTAAATGACATGACATCAAGGGACATTCAAAGATGCACAAATTCAGATACACATTTGGAATAAGGATTCAGAATATTATTCAGACTATGTCACAGCATTTTGTTCTTCCAAGATTTTTTTTAGCTGTAGGCAGTTTTGCACAGGCAGCAGAAACACTATTTTAACTGCATTTTTGAAGTAACTTTCTGAGTGAAAGAGCTTGGAATTCTTTATCTGAGCTCAAACAAAGCATAACTTCATGTGACACTGTGTGACAAATAGATTAGGGAATGTATTCAGGAGAATATACAGATAATAAACCAGGCCAGATTAAGAAAGGTTATTTATTAGGCATCCCAGTTAAAAAGAAAATATCTTGTTTTGTATGGAAGTCGATGATTCACCTCGAAGCCTTCAAAATACCTCTTTTGCTATATTTAGGTTTGCCTTCAAGACAGACTGGTGCTATCATTCCCCAAAGTAGACTAATTTACATCTTCAACGTTACAGGCCACAGCTTAGCTCTCTTTTAAATGACCTAAGCAATAACCTCTCTTTCAGCAGTTACCCTCAAAGTGTTTGCATTAACTGGAGAGGGACCACAAATTAAAGCTGACATTGTTAAGGAGAGCAGTGCAAGACAGCTGCTCATTATTCAAAAACAATATCACCTACACTGCAGTGGTGCTCCTTGTGCCATTAAGCAGAGTGCTGGACAGGAAGCCAACCTTGTACAGAGTGGTCGTCTGAAGAGAACAGCACTGGTACTTGGAGTACAAGGCCACAAGAATGCACCTGGTTCTGTCTTTCACATGGAGCAGCAAAAGCACTGCCCTGCCATCAATGAAAAGCATTCCTGAGAGTCATTTGAACCAAGCATTCCCACAGAAAACAGAAAATAAACCAAAGACACCAGCAAGTTCATATCTCATCATCAGAGACCTGATCAAAGAGCAACCAGGGCTTCTCAACCTTCATCTTTTTGGACCAACCATCATCAACTATGATCATCACCTCTACTATCAGAATAATATAACTTACTTTGAAAGAAGTCATGAAGTCTAACTGTGTTTCTCTCCTCTGTAGGACACAGTAATCAAGGCAGGAAATGAAAGAACTCATCTCTATTGAAAGGTGAGTTATTTTACATTAGGAGTGCATATAGTGGAAATAGCCCCAAAAGATACCTCTACAATAAAAACAATAAGGAATTTAAGCTGATGAGGATCAGTTAAAGGTCAGGATTGAAAACACAACATCTTGTGAAAATACTCCTTCACACTTTTAAGTCAAGGAATTAATTCCTCAGGAATTAATGTCTTGAATCCAAACTGCTTTATGATATAAACAACAGCAAATTAAAAAAAAGAGTTGATCAAACTCTAAAAAGAAATGACAGGAAACCTCTGCTGAATGAGGTAAAACACATTATACAAAAGAGATGCAGGTATTAAAGTGATTTCAGATGCAATTAAAATCCCTTGTAAAGAGAAATGGGGAAGAAATTAAAATGAGTTCTGTGTTTTGCTTTATGTTACAGTACAAAATTTTGCCAGCAGCATGAAGAAAAAACAAAGCACGTCTTAAAACAGGCCAGCTTACATAAGAGGGAAAGACAGAAGACAAAAATATTTATGCTGATAACAAACTTGATAACTTGCTTGGACTCACTTTAAAATTGTCAAACCACTGCAACCATGGAACTGGCAACTATTCCTCCAGATGGTTGCTTTTAACAACATCACTCTCATTTACTTTTCACTCTTCCATTAGTTCTGCAGCTAAGGACTGCTCACCTGGCAGATAAAGATCAAAATGTCATTTTGAAATGGCAGAATTTGGGAATTTATGCATTGTGTGCCCAGTGTTTCTCCACCCAGTTCATTCCTGTGTCTTTCAAATGAGAAGAGTTTTTAGTTACTGTCAAGACAGCTGCAATAACAGGTTTTTCATTATTACTACTCTGACCAGGATTAATGTTTTGGAAAAAAAATTCAAAGAGAACTGAGTTCAGAGTTCAGCCTCTGAACTCAGAGTTTAACAGACTCTTAAAATTCAACTACCTTCTGTGGCAAACACTTCATGAGAATTCAGATACTGTAACAAACTTTAAACTACCAAATTTTGCATTGTGGGGAGATTATTATCTAGAAAAATCTTACTCATTCTCTTATGCAGCAAAATCCCTGTACACTGCAATGTCTTTCCAAAGTATGTTTTTGTCTTCCACAAAGAGCAGAGAAGCATCATACTACAATGTCCCTTCTTTCCATTTTCCTGCGTCCAAAAATCACTCTATTTTGCCTCCTTTTCACTAATTGGGGAACTCCCCAGAGTAAAGCAAGCAGGAAATTATTGTATCAGTGAAGTGCATGCAGCTCTAGGTATTCACAAGACAATCCACTGGAGGCCAGGATAAAAACTACATATAAATATTTAAATTTATTAATAAATTATTAATGGTTTTAATTATTTAAGTCAATAAAATAATACTTTAAGTAGTGTTTCTCATCCTTTGTAAAATTTCTATTGTACATATTTTACAGTTTGCATATTACAGCATTACATGTCTATAATTTATAAATAAATAAGTGTAAATATATTGGAGGCTGCATGCTCAAAAAATACTTTACTGATCCATAACAACTGGGGATCATTGCTTTATGACTTCAGCACCAGGAAACTAAAGCAACATTTCCTCTTTTGTTAGAAGGAGGTAAAAATACTGCTGGGAAGAACTGCATGCAGGGGACAGTTCTCAAGTGGGCTGCACTTCTCAGTTATTCAGCTGCCAGTTTAATGCAGCAAATGTTTTTCCAGAAAGAGTTAAGTGCTCCAGCTCACACTATATCTAGTAGCTGAACAACCCTTGAAATTCCCATGGGATCCTGATTGGTGTCTGGAGGCTGCCAAAGGCCATTCAAAATCTTATTCCAGATGATTTAAGTTCAGGTCCATTGCTCTTCAAAGAGATTTAAAATTCTAAACACATAAAACACAGCTTCAGCAATAACTTGTGCCACTGCATCACTTGGCCAGTTTTCTAATGCAGAAGTAGAAAGTCAGCCTATTTTTATATAAATTCTTTTTAAACATTCACCAGCAAAACAACCCTGCTAGTCCCTTGACACACATCTTGTTGTTGTATAAAAACACCTGCTGAAATACTCCATGTCTGTAATGCCCACAGGTAAGTATCAAGTAACTGAAACACTGACGTTAGGAAAACTCTGGGGAAATTTTATTTAGCGGGTATGTTCTATTAAGAAATAGCAAAGGAAAGCAAACCAAGTTGTCTCTTTAAAAATCAGATTATCCTAATGGCTTCTTTTTACCATTTCTGTTCCAGTGAGGATGACATCAAGCACTTAAATCAAGAACTACAGATTTTGAGATAAATTCTTTCACTCCACCCGAAAAGTTTCCAAGCAGCTCATAGCACTGATTGCAGCTTTCAAATTTTCAGCATAGCATCCTCTAAAAATCAGAGTTCAGACATTTCTTATAAATAGCTAAAAGAACAGCTGATATAGATTTTTTTACACACTTCTCTCACATACTTTGATATCAAACAATGAATGTTATGAAACAGAAAACAACCAATTTGTTTTGCCAGTCACACATCACAGTTCTGGCTGTTCTTTTTCCTCTATGGAAGACTTCTACCCTCTTGTTAGCCTTAACTATGGCACCACACACTGTGCAACAGAAGAAGCAAAGAACACAACCACGAAATAACTTCAGATGCCTGCCTTGCCTTTCCATCTCATCTACCTTTCCCTCCTGCCTTTGTATTCACACTCGGATGAGCTTCATCAGCTCAACCATCCCTTTACACATGAATGTCACTGTTACATAACCTTCCTCTCCTCCCCGCCTAGGTAAGAATCTAACCCTACAGCCCTCCACATGTGGCAGCTTTCACACTGTCCTCATCACAAAGATCTCCAGGAAAGTGCAGCTTCAACATGAAATCTGCCTTTGTTTTAGTCTTCAGGGAATGCTCTTCAAGTGTAATGAGGCCTCTTTTTACCTGTCTTTTCCAAATGTTTTCTGCCAGCTTATTTTAGTTTATTGATTTTCTTATGAATATATTATTTTCTTTGCCCTTAATGCCCCACTAAAAGACCAGCCAAAGGATTTCTGACCTCACCATTTTTCAAAAGACAACACTGTGTGTCCAGCCACTATCAGTGAGAAAGAACATTGCTTGCCTGAAAGAAAACTTACAATCTGCTGTTTGGGTGCCATATGTTACTGCTTTTTAAATATCCTACCTGTCCGTGCCACCAGGTGGGTCCAGCCACTCCAAACTGCTCCAATCTTTTCATGTGAGAAACACTGAGTGTCAATCTTCTTGGGCTCAGCAAGAAAGATGCTCCTGCTCACCAGCTGCCCGTGTTTGTTGCTGCCCCAGACATACAGATGTCCTTCATCTGCAACAGACAGAAGTAAAATCTGTTTAAAGGGATACAGATCTAATACCATCAGATTCAGGCTCTGTCTCAGTTCATATGCTGAGGAAAGAACATTGCATTGAATTTATGTTTTCACTGTATGCTTTTTCCTACCATTCTTTACCATTGTAACTGGGATATCAGAAATATTTGCAAGGGCCTTAAAAACACAGCCTATTTTCTGAGGGCTATGCAGACTCCCTGAAGCAGTGAGAACTTTCGGGTCAAACTGCCTAGATTGTTCATAACAAAGACTAATTTTTATTTAAAAAATAGCCACAGTAGTCAACTTCTCTGAGTACAAGAAAATCAAAGCATCTTGGAGAAATTCACTGAGCAGTCCCTCTCTGTCCAGCCTGTCCTTGCAGACCAGCTATTATTTCCACTCCAAAGCTTTGATTACATCCAGTAAATAACTTTCTGGACTGCAGCAAATAATTCAAAGCCTGGCTGGCTGCTCTTGCTCTGCTTTACAGTCTCCCAGCTTCTCTACAAGAGCCAGACTCACAGCTCTGCTCATACCAATTCTGCCTCCTTCAGCTTCAGCAAATTCAGTAAATCCCCCAAAGCAAGGACAGTCCAGTGCTCCTTGGCTCACCTTGCACAGTCACTTCCTAAAGGAATTGGACATGCAGCTCTGAACACACAACTGAAGCAGGCACCACCCATCACAAGGCAAAATTAAAACATTATTGTGCCTCATAATCACATCAGACAACACCTGAGAGACTTCTGTAAGTGGTCACTTGCCTTCCACATCTCTTTTCTAAAACAAGTATTCCTTCAAATGCACACTCCAGGTTTCCAAACAGGAAAAAATCTTTTCACAGAAACACCCACAGTCCTTTACATCAATGCAAGCTGGAGTTGCTTACAGCCTAACAACCAATAGACACTGACACAGTGACTGCTCAGATGAGTCCTTCTGCAGACATGACAGATCATTAGTTCCATCTTTTCAGGACAAAACCATTCCTCCCAGCTCCTAGGCCTCCATAGTAAAAAAAAAAAAAAAATCCACAAAAAGCACTTGAGAACATGAGCTGTCAGGCCTCCCTGAAGTCTTGGCCAGCCTGCACAAGCTGGAAGCATAAGAAATAAATCTTGCACACCTGATCTTGCACATTATTGTGGGCCCAGAAAGACTGGAAGCCATGTAAGTGCCAACATGGAATCGTCTGGAGCACACCTCCACAACACTCAAGGCATCAGGATGTCTCAGGTCAGCACTGAACTTATTACAAGCACCATGACAGAAGTAAATTTTTCAGAGGAAAAAAAAAAAAAAAAACTTAGGCTACAGTATATTTCATAATCTCAGTTTGGTAACACCAACAGAAAGAGTAAGCCAGGAGAATTCCACTAGACTACTGCTGGTGAAAAACTGGCAAAGACTGGGAGTCAGGGGAGAAGCCAGTACTGACAGTCATCTGCAGGACTTCCATGTTCCTCTTTAAAACAACACAACCGAAATAAAAAGGAAAAACAAGTCAAGCAATTGTTTTGTTCAAATATTCAAATTCTCCACTAAAATTGATAAATTCCTTCCCAGCATGAAGTACACACACCTTCTGGAGAGGAAAAAAATCTAAAAAAAAAGAGGTGACAGAAAAACAACAAAGAAAAACAGTGGCCATTCATATTCCACGTTAATATGCACTGCCTCTGTCCAGAGGGTGTATTTGCTTTATCCTGGGAAAAGTCACATGCTCAGCTCTTATCTCACCTCTTAAGTAGGTTTGAGCAAAAACTTTGACACTAGACTTAGCACCATACTCTCCACCCTGGAGGGTTCAGGCCAGTTTGGACCCCAGTAGACTCTACCACCCTTTTTTCCAAGGAACGCCCACCCATGACTGTAACAACCCACATCAACAGTTGTGTCCCAAACCTGCCTGGCTGCAGGTATTTGATATCCCACCAGCAGGTGACTCATGGAACAGAGGCAAAGAAAACTTCACCACAGTGCAAGGCATTCCTAGAAAAAAGGGTCCATTGAAATACACCACCCTGCAGTAGCATCTTTATTATACCAAATATCTTTAAAATACAAAATATTTTAAATAATAACTATCTTGCAGGATGAAGAACACTTTTATAATACATTATAAAAGTATTTGGCATTTATTGTTTCAATCTTGGTCGCACTGCTGCGTTGCCATCTTATTACAAAGGTTTTGTACCTTCTTGGTGATTTCTCATGAGCAGCTCCTCACAGCACTGACTCTTGTTTCACAGCACAGCCAACCACCTCCATCTAACTTCTCCACCAGCCAACCTACTCTTTTACAATACCCATCCTAACTGGATCTAGCTGTGGCCTATTAAGGGCAGGCCTGTTCCTAATTCTTGATAATTAGCACAGCTGTAAGTCCTTAGAGGTGAGATTACCTTCATCACTATCTCTATTTTCCTACATTCCACCCATCCACACTGCTGCCAAATAGACCACTCTCTTAAATAAAAAGCAAAAGCATGAAAGAATAATCTGCTCACTGTCTAAATAGAGACTGCCAATTATCTAAAGTAGATTTTATTTGTTCTTACAGTTTGTCTTCACTAATCTTGCATACACTTTGCATCTCTGAATTCAATACAATTTACATCTTGGAACATCTCCCCATACAACTAAATCTCTATAGATCTGCAGAAGCAAATACTCCAGTGCTCCTTTAATGATGACAGAGGTACCAGATGGCTGCAGATTTGCTAAGAACTTGTTCCTGTGAAGTTTGGCAAAGACTTGTCTTCATAAGGTTCAATATATTTTACACACTTCAAAACTGTAAGATTACAGCACGAAAGCTATTCTGTTTCCTCTTCTCCCAATCTGTCAAAGTAAAAAGAAATCTTTATTAGACTTTCATTACTGGATATTCAGTACTCCAGCATGGGAGCACGGCCTAAGGATCAAAGAACAAGTGGCAGATATTATTGGAAGTGCCTAAGCAATTAAAGCAGCTTCCTACTCTTCAAATGAGCTTTGTGCTCTTACACCAGAGATGTGCACACTGCCACAGTGGAGCCTAAGACACCTCAGACAGCTCCAGGCCTGCTCACAGCCCTGCACTGCCCCAGGCAGAGGCATCAGCTCACACTGCTGTGGCTGCTTCTGCTGCCTTTCCTGGGACAGCCACCCAGCACACCTCTCCTCCCTGGGCAAAGGGCTGCACTGGTTCTAGTGATAGTAGAAGATTTTAAAATCATAGAAAATTCAGGGAGTTAGAAAGAAAGGCTTGGTAGGCCCTGGGAAATGTTAGGCCTTGCATTTGCTAGATCATGTGAAACTGCACCTGTGTAATCAGTATGTGATAAATGATCTAATTGTTAGATGTGATTAGACATAATTATTGTTTAATCGAAAGAAGAATCATGAGAAACTATGTTAGGGGTTTGAGGGGGATCACAAGAAATCCATGCTTGGATGAAATCAATGTATACAATAGAACAATGTAAGTTTAATAATTAATATGTGAGTTACATAACGATAGATTATAAAACACGTTCAGCTCAAAACCATGGCAGAATCTGAGTTGGGTCTGTGTACCCATGGCACCCAGAGTTCTTCAATAAAAGCACCTGCAGATAATCATTCCGTGATGATGTGTTCCTGAACACTAACACTAGCAGTCACCAGCTACCCAAGAGGGCATCCTGCTGCAGCTCCAGAGACTTAGAAATCCTAGCCATTAAGAGCCCAGACCCTGAATGACACAAGGGCTAAGGTCCCATCTGACCCCAAGAAAAACACACAAAGCTCAGAGAACTCAAAACTTGAATCCAGCTCTTAAAAGAAAAGGAAAGTTCTCGGAGTGCAAAACTATTACTGAACAATTACCAGCACTAACCAGGCCAGATCAAATTTCACCAGTTTTACCAAAACTAACAACATTTCAAAAGCAGAGAAACCTTTGAAGGGTGAGATGAGGGCTTTCACCTATGTACCTGAGCCCTACCTGTGAGGGACACTGAATGATAGGAGCCTGCAGCAACTGTCTTCACCTTTACATCTTCCAGGCCTGGAAAAAACACAGTTGCATAAAATTTCTACAGCAGGCATCAATTCACACACAAACATGCATACAAGTGTAAAACAGGAAGGTGATGACTTTTATAACATAAGGCCCTGCCTTCGGGCCACACACATGGCAGGACTCTCATTTTCCCCACAGATCATGATTTTCTGTGACCATTCTATCCCTCAGGTACTCCACACCATGTTCACAGTACCACGTGGCTTTGTAAAAAGGAAGATACACACCACTCCAAATTATATTTCTGCTCTATCCACCCACACAAAGGAAGCAGATTCCTGGATTACCTGCCACTTCACAGGGCTCCTTGGCTGTCAGGAAGAGAGGGAGGGCTTTTCCTTGGTTTGCACGCTTTGCCTGAGATGCCATCCCAGTTCCCCACTGCAGCACCAAACCGCTGTCTTTTCAGAGTGTAAACACAAATAAAAGAGATTAAAACACATCAGCCACCAATAAAAATCACCTCACACATTAAGGAAGTCATTCAAATCCTTTTCACTGATTCAAATTACACTTTGGAAGACCTTTATGCCAAAAAAACATTCAGATAACTCTGGTGAAGCCAAGAAGCAACAAACAGCTGTAGTCTCAGTACACAGGTAAGAAAACAAAAAAGGTGGGAAGCTACTGGAGACTCAGTAACAGAAATCCTGTGGTTGCTGTACCTCAGGAATGGATACAAACTTCTTGCACTTTCTCTTCCCTTTCCCTCTCTTGTTGCCAATTTGAGCAGTGCAGCACAGGGGATCTCAGTTCCCACTGTTCATACAAGCACCAGAGATCCCACTGTTCTTCCAAGCATCTCCTGTGCACCTTCAGCTCCACTACCTGGAATCCATACTGAAGTTTACAAAAAGCTAAACCAAATACAAGAGCAGCTATAGCTGGTTTTTCCTCAGTTTTAACACAACCATGCCAAAAGGGAGGGTTTGAGTTCTACTGTTACACAGTGAACAAACTCAGAGTCTCTAATAATAGCAGGAGAAATATTTTGTTTCATTCTTGCGATTTTCCAGGAGTCAATTTCAATTACATCATTTAAAAAGGCACAATTTATGTGCAGTTCCATTTTGAAGCATCTTATACAAACTGAAGTTACTTTACATCCTATGAGTACAAATACTAAGATACTTTGATTGAGCAGAAACCCTTTTTCTCTGAAAAAAACTCCTTTTATGTTTTGTTTCAGAATAAGAAAAAGAAAACAGTACATTTTCCATCCATCAGAAAATTAACTTTTTAATAAACCTTCACTTGGAATTCTTGGTTAAAGTTTTTTCCCCATGATTTTCCAGGAAGATGGCTCCAGAGTGTTTACTATTCATGTTAATTTGTCATAAAATCTTACAGTCCATGACTTTAAGGTGTATTTTTCCCCGTGATAGTAAAAATTAATAGCAGATCAGATAAATTTCATCCTCTTTTCCTCCCTCTCCTCCTCCAAGCCATCAAAATTCCATTTCATTTGTTACTGAAAATATTATTTATTCTTTCAGATAGATTTTCAGATTATTTTAAAATATTAAAATTATGACATACTTACCTGTAGCAGCAAGGGCATGTCTCAATCCTGCAGCAACACTCACCACCTTCTCTTTGAGAGACTAGGCAAATAAAAGAAAATGATCATTTAGTTGGTTTTTTTTGCATTTAGTGCTTCTAAAAACAAAATAGGCCAAACAGAAATGGAACACTAAGAAAACAGTGCTTGCAATTCCAACCTGTGTGTCCCAATGCATATCAAAGTTTTGTATCACAAAGTAAGTACATTTTGACTAATAAGAATTAGAGGAAACATCTTGGAAAAAAATAATAAATCAGCAAAGCAACTGGTTGCACAGCATTGTGGCAATCTACAGAAAATCACAGTGAAAAAATCCACATGAAAGAAAAAACGTTAGCCATACAAAAATGGTTATTTCTTAATTTTAACTTGGTGCTCCTCAAGAATTACACCAAAACCTTCACAGTAAATACTGGTGATAGGCAGTACTATGGTGCATTAAGCTGTTCAGTCTTGCCAAATTACTGATGGAATTTTGCTTTCCACTGGAGAAAAACCTGAAAGTTTCCCTCCACAGCAACAGATCTCAGGAATCATGTGGAAGTTTCTCTCTCCTGTTACCTCCCATCCCATCCTGTCTTGCTCTTACAGGGTGTTGCAAACCCTCTGGATATTTACCCTTGGTGGAAAAGCACCAGGTGTATTTAAACTAGGTAGCATCAAGTCCAAGTATTTAAGGGATACCAACCAAAAGAGCAAATATTCAGCATGAATAGTTTGTATGGAGAGGGATGAGAGAGATTCACATCAGCCCTGTCAATACCATCAAATTTTAAGGCACCATTCTGCAATGGATGCTCTCAGGAAACATCAAGGACACAGAAACATCAAGTGAACTAACTCCTACCCTTAGCTGCCCTCCTTCTCCTACATTAAAAAAGCAACAAAGGAATATCTGGCATGAGCCACGATGCTGAATACTTTCTTGTCTGAGATGCGAAAGAATCAACTTTCTGTCAGAAGTGAGAAACTTTTTCATACAGCAAGAAAAGCAGCCTTAGCCTTTCAATTCACCTTGGGCTTTTACTTTGCAAGCTTATCTGCAGCAGATAGGCACTACAAAAAATTAATTGAAGAGCCTGGCTTAAAGCCCACTGAGGTCAGATGACCTCTGTAAGCGGCTGGAAGCAATATAAAGCACAACACCTTCTAAATCTTTACCTCAATCTTTTGTGGAATCAAGCACGGGCCTGAAATTTGAGGAAGTCCCAGTTGTCCAAAAGAGTTTGACCCACAGGACAGCACTAGGCCAGATCCTGCAAAAAATGAAGTGTTAGAATCAGTAAAGCCATGAGCAATAGCACTGTAACATAACAAGGATAATAACACAGCCAAGTAGATCTAGAAATTACCTAATATGTCGCCTTACAAAGCCCCTGAGGCCAAAGGCTCCTGGTCTTACACACCACATCCAGAAAAGGTCTCAAGTTCACTGGGACACAAGGAACAGAGTGATTCAACTTGCAAGGCAAGTAGCTTAAAACCTGTGAGTGCCAGCATGTAGAATCATAGAACAGTTTTGGTTGGGAGGGACCTAAAGATCATCCAGCTCCAACCCCCTGCCATAGGCAGGAACACCTTCCACTATCCCAGGCTGCTCAGAGCCCCATCCATCCTGGCCTTGGACACTGCCAGGGATGGGGCATCCAGAGCTCCTCAGGCAACCTGTGCCAGGGCCTCATCACCCTCCCAGGAAAGAGATTTTTCCTAATAACTAATCTAAACCCTTCCTTTTTGAGTTTAAAGCCTTCACCCTTTGTCCTATCACTACAAACCCTTGTAAAAAGTTCCTCTGCAGCTTTCCTGGGGCTCCTTTAAGGTAATGAAAGGTCACTCCTATCGCAGGTGTCCCAGGGCAGATGCAGCCTTTAGTTGACAATGGGGCTGTGCTGCTTTGTGACCATAATGCAACATACAATACAAGGCAGTATAATTACAGGGGTGGTAGTTCCTTTGCTAAATCTATGACTGAGGTACAAAACACAGAACACCATGGCCTCAGTTGTGCCATTTTAATCAAAGTAGGTAGTACCTTACTATTCAATCTGCTCCACTGATGTCAGAGAGATTTATCATGTGGATGGGACTAGTCAAGGTACTACTAAGATTGATTATGGATGTCATGATTGGGTACTTGATAATGAGCTGCAAACAAGTTCTGAACCCATTACTCTTAAGAGAATTTTTGAATGTGATCATCAGTAGTATTTGCTATAAAGTGAAAGCCATCTTTCAAGTATGTCAGGTTTCAGAGAATGGCTAAATCCTGAATTCAATGCTAAACTAAATTCCATATAAGGTTAAGAGAATTTGTCCAGGGTTAGGACCTTCTCCAAGCTCAGCCTTTCCTCACAGGAGAGGTGCTCCATCCCTGTGATCATCTTGGTGGCCTCTCCTCTGGACTCACCCAGCAGGTCCCTGTCCTTCCTGTGCTGGGCCCCAGAGCTGATGCAGCTGCAGGTGGGCTCTGAGCAGAGCAGAGGGGCAGAATCCCCTCCCTGCCCTGCTGCCCACGGGGCTCTGGTGCAGCCCAGGGCACGTTTGGCTCTCTGGGCTGGGAGTGCCATGGCTGGGGCATGTCCAGCCTCTCACCCACAGCACCCCAAGTCCTTCTGGGCAGGGCTGCTCTGGATCTGCTCATCCCCAGCCTGTGCTGGTACCAGGGGCTGTCCTGACCCAGCTGCAGCCCCAGCACTTGGCTTTGTTGAATTTCCTGAGGTTCCCATGGGTCTCTTCTCAAACTCATCCAGGTCCCTCACATCACACAAGCAATAGCATCATGGAACTTTCAGCACATTCTCTACATCAAGGTATTTCTTCAGCTCTTAAAGATTTACCTACTAATATGATTGTAAAATCCCAGCCACATGCAACTTGTTTTACACAAAAGCCAGACAGGGCAGTGCACAAAGTAAAATGCAGCACATCCTCTGTGTGATTCAATCCCAGCTGCCCATCTTTGTTGTGGCCACATACAAAGAGCTGTCCTGCACCTGGAAGAAAAACAAACAAATTATGTTCCACTTCACAGACTAAAAAGAGAAACCTACATCTGTGAGATCCTGTGGCAAACGCAAACAGTGATTATGTATCACGTTAGGCACTGCAGTCAAGTAAAAGTTAAGAGAAACAGTTCTTTCTGATGCATCAGAAATATCTCTGAATAACTACAGCTGTGGAGAGCTGGGTCTGTCAGGGGACACAATCCATATGGTGAGACAGGCACCTCTCACACCAAGATACTTTTTTTATCATGTTCACATCTGTCTGTATTCTTTCTTTACATAATTATCTGTGGCATACAGCACAACCTTTCAAGGGCCAGATGTTATGCCCTGGTTCTTACATTACCACTTCTTAAGACTGAATAACCTCTGACCCCTCCTTCCCACCCCCCAGCCTCAATACAGAAAATTTGGTGTCTTTGTATGAAAGAAACGGCTGAAGAAACAGTCCTCACACAGCCACGAAGTAACCACACAATATACAAGCAACAGGAATTTCCCCCAAATATCGAGTTAACTGGGCAGAGAGGAAGCTGTTTGGCAGCTGAGGATTGTGCTTGCTCAGGAACAGCAGCCACAGAAAGGTGGCAGCACTGAACTAAGAGGGAAACGCACCAAAAAAAAGAAAACAAGTGATTAAAAGCCAAACACCCCGTGCAAGAGCAGTGTTTTTACCAGTGATAACTGCAGAATGTCCCCCTCCTCCAGCAATGCTTGCAATGTCTTGACATTTGCAGGAAACATCTTTCAGGGCCTGAGGAACCAGCACGTCCTCTTTATGACCAAGACCAAGTTGTCCATAGCTGTTTGCACCCTTCAAATGCACACAGAAAAATAACACATTTTTTTAAAAGTTAACAAAAGAAGTACACATATATTCCCAAGGACGAACAAGCATATTTGGGATATCCCACGGGTTAACCTGCTCCTAAAAATCCCCTGATATGACATAGGATTCCTAGGATTACAGACCAGGGCTGTCCTAACTTTGCTGTCATTAAGGGTGTCTGTGCAGCCCCAGTATTTCAAAAAGCATACCGGAATACAGCCTGTTAAAACTTCAACTGCAGACTCACAGTTAATAAGGAGGAGAACCTTTCTATCAGGATGATTACCACACATTTATTTTAATGCAAATAATTCCCACTCATCACTAAGGTCTCATTCATGCCACTGCTTTCTGGCAGGCTACCTCCAAAACGAGAACAGAAAGACTTTCTTTTGGAACCTAAACAAGTAAATCAGAAACATTAACTAAACTAAACATTAACTAAACTCATTAACTAAATATTTTAAATTAAAGAGGTCCAAATGAAAATATACCAATTGCAGGTAGCATAAATATATAGGTACAAAACTGTAGCTACAAAACCCACCGTGGAAAGCAGCAATTGTCAACATGGTAACAAGTCAGGGAATTTCTTAGTCAGTTTCACCTCTGCGTTCAACCTTCTTTCACAAAAAAGGGGATACTTTCATCTTCCCCGTCCCACACACCACCGTAACACTGCAAACCCACAATGCACACAGGTGGCAATCTCCAAGAAATCCTATCCCTACCTCACCTGGGCACCCATCTGCTCGCCACTTATCCCCACCTCCCCCGAAAGATGCAGCACCTGGTGAATGTTGGAAGTCCCCACTCGGCAATAAGCACTTTGTTCCCACAGAAACACGGCACCCGGCACAGACCCAGAGGCTGCCCGCCCCGGCCCAGAGCTGCAGCGGGGGGACGTGTGGGGAGCGGAGCCGCACACCGAGCTCTCGCCTCACAGCCGCTGCCGGTGATACGCACTTGAGGGCACGGCAACACTTAACAGGCGCAATTCTTCTTAAAGGATGTCTCACAACCTCCCGTTGTAGCCTGTAACTCGCCATGAATTTTCAAGCCTTCAAAGCCAGGCAAGCCGCAGAAGGACTTGAGGGGCTGGGAGCCACACGCGGTATCCCAAGGCCAGCATCACTCCAGCCCCGGCCCCGCGGCGCAAATGGGGCTGAGCAGCGTGAGGGACGCCCCCGGCACGGCTCCCACCCCGGCTGTGCCCGCCGGGAGACACCGCGGCCCCGCTGCCCCGGGCCGAGCGCCCAGCATCCCGGGAGGGCGAGCAGCGGCCCCGCCACCCTCCCGCCTCCCGGCACGCCCGGGCCGTGCCGAGGGCCCACTCACCCAGGCGAACAGCTGGGGCTCCATGGGATGGGGCCGGCAGCTCCCGGCGCTTCCCGCCGCCCGCGGGCCGGGCAGGAAGGGGCGGGCACGGGGCGGGCTCACGGGCGGGCAGTGCCCGAGCCGCACCGGGAAACGCCGGCCCCGAGCGAGCGAGCGAGAGAGCGCTTCGTGTTTGCCAGGAAATTCACAAATGCCAGAGGTTCATGGCCGAAAAAGGAGACAGAGGAGTCCTGCAACTTTATGCGAATAACGGGAGAGTCCACCGGGGCGCACACCTGCGGGGTTTTCTCTCTCGGTTTCAGAGGGGGCACCCTCCTCTCATCCTGAACTCCCGGCCGCATGTTGCCCCTTCCTTTCCCCGCTGGCTGAGGCGCTAGGAAGGCACAGCCTTCCCGAACCGCCCACCACATATCCCTCCTTGAACCTCGGGCTGTGCAGGCACTTGTCTGGGTCAGGAGCCGAGCTGCTTGGGCTCTGCAACAAACCCGCTGCCCAAAGCCAGCAGAGACATCGGGACCCATGTCAGTGGCGTTAACCCCCACACCTTCACCCCGCAAATTGTTTGTAAAGACATGAGCTTTCCTCCCGTGTTTATTGCTACGGTGCCAAAATAAAGGGCTTTGGTGGTTCTGATAATTATCAGCAACTCCTTTATTTCGTTGACATTTAAGCCCCCACAATGTTTAAAGTACTTAAATTATAATCGTTTTACCTAAGCCAAACATAAATGTTGTTAGTGCCGTGGAAGTGCATTGTCTAGGTATTACTTCTAGCAGTTTACTTTTTCTTTTGCTACACAAAGCAAATAAAGATACAACTGCTGTTTTTACAAAGTACTTGGAAGTAGGTGCTACTTCAACAAGTTTAAGGACTCCTACTTGAAACGTATACATAGTTCAGACAAGGCTTGAAGTAACACAGGCCTATGTATATTTCAACAACATCAAAAATCCAATATTGTTAAAACTGCAGCTGAATATTAACTGTTATCACAGAAGCAGACAAAACAAATCCTCCCTTACTACTCACTCAGAGGAAGGTTTCTTCTTTAGAAAGACAAAGTTCCTAAAATCTATTTTTAAATTAAGTGCAGTGCAAGCCATAAATGTTGTAGACCATAATTCTACATCTTAAATGCTCTTTAAAACAAAATTATAGGGGGTTAATAGCCACAGAAAAATCTATCTAGTCTTGATTTAAACGGTGAGTATTCTTGGAAAGGTTGGCCTGGCAATTGCTTATGGAGCAGAGGTGTCCTACGAGAAAGCATATGAAACTCAAGCTAATTTTCAAGCAGAGAGGTTTCATGAAAGTCCTTTCAAGTTCTCAAAATCCTGGACTAGTATCTCCAGTGTATTTTAGATTTCAGACCATTCTTCCAGTGTGCTTTCTAGATTTCCTGATAAGATCTATGTATGAAAAAAAAACCAGTGCCTAGGGTGCTGTTAAATACACCCTGCAGATCACAGATCCCTCACTCAAAGGTCTCACATCCCTGCACACATGTCCATTCCAGAATAGGGGTGGCAGAAGCTTTGCACAGCTCTGCAAGGTGCTTGGAACTGGGGGACCCTCGACACAAGGAAGTTTGCTACTGTGCAATGCAGACAATTCAGCAGGACACTGCTTCCCTGCACTTCTAAAGTGCTCTTTGGGGTCAGGTATACTTTACACTACAAGGTAGTTTGTTGCCCTTGTAGCCACAGAATTCCTATGAAATGCTTGGGCCTTTCAATTGTAGTTTGGTAGACAGGGAATGAAAGTATTCAGGTTAGGTAAAGAAGAAACTAAATGTATATTTATGCAGCTTGTGCAGGTCAAAAAAGTGACTGAGCAATCAACAGGATATTTATTTTTTCATAAAACACCCTGGTCTATGAGCTTTGGGTGTTATTTTAAACTTTGATGTTATTTTAGAGCCAGTTAAGCTATTTTGAATATGAAGTTGCAGTTTGGAAATGGTTTTGGGCTTTATGCTAAGTCAATGCTTGATGGCTTGCTGTATTTTTTGCTAAATTAATTCAATCAGGAAAAAGGCAAATAGTATCTCTGTAAGGAAAGGTCTTCCCTCAGGTGCAATACTAAGGACAGCAACAAAAATCCTGACTCTAAGCCAATAGCAAATCACTTAAGATAAATATAATTAGGATTTCATGCAACAGCTGTATCTCTGCCTTATACTAGAAGCATGCCAAACATCACATTTGCAACTCTTTGTGGCAAGAATAATCCCTTTGAAAGCAATATTTGACCCCTCCCTTTTATCATGTTGAACCTCCAGCTATTTGTGTCCTGATGCCTGCATTGTAATCATTCAAATCTCAAACTTAGTAGCACAGGCTTTGAAACACTGAATTACCACAGCTTCTACACCGTGAAGTCTTCAGCACTATACAATCAGTAGTGTAGACTGCTGGAGTCAGAAATTGAATTCTCCCTAGGGTGAATTTCTCCATTTTTGCCTCATAAGCCACTTCCTGCAGCATCTGATCCCAGCCCTGATCTACAGACCACACTTTTTCTCCAGTCTAACAATTTCTCCATTCCCCTACGAGCTTCTAAAAGGCAACTCTTGACCTTTTTTTACCTAAGGGAGATGGAGGAATGCATTTATGTGAGGAAATTTACAGAGAGCAACAAGATAAAATTGTTATATTCTTATGGGCCATTCACTCTTCCATGTGCAAAGGAGTGACATCTGCATGCAACACATGATATGCCTAGAAAGAAGTCAGTGGGGAAAGGGAAGAACTGGCTTGCAGCCCAGTGCTGGCAGGGTGTTACACTTCCAGCTGCTTGCCCATCTTGCTGAGGGCATCGCTGACAATGTCCAGCTCGTGGCGCAGCTCGTTCACCACGCTGGCGATGCTCTTCGTGTCCTTCAGGACCTGCACACTCTGAGTGTAGGGGTTGTACTTCACCCCAAAGGGGCGCTTGATGGTTTTTGCAAACTCTCTATTGAGGTAAAAAAAAAAAAGAGAGAGAGAGAGAAAAGAGGGTGTTCTTGATGGTTTTTGCAAACTCTCTATTGAGGTAAAAAAAAAAAGAGAGAGAGTGAGAGAAAAGAGGGTGTTATAAACAAGACATAAACCACAAATGCATTCTCTGTATGCAGCCAGTATCAATACCCACTTTTCTAAAATACTTAAAAATATATATCTCCCACCCAGTACCTGAGAAACCAAGAAAATACTAACCAAAATTCCTTTACTGTGAAAAGTAGTTACAAAACTGTGATAAGACTAAAAGGGTTTGGTGCTGCTACGGAGATAGAGATAAAACCAAATCTGCTTTTATAAAAAGAAGGAGGAGGGGGGCAGATTCTGTACCTCATCTTTTCCTTTGCTTCTTCAAAACTTTCAGAAACAAAGTAAACCTCCTGGAAAGTTGTAATGATACATTCTTGCTTGCAGGTGACCTTTGGATCAAAAGGTTTGACTTTGGCGCTGTCAGAGAGCGAGTGCTGGTAAGGTGTTACCATGGGTCAGAAGAACATCATCATCCAAAGAATCCAGGAGGAAGATGACACGTGATAAAGTGAATAAAAAGGATAATATGATGATTTTAATGCATCTCATCTTAAAATTTTTATCTTCAGATGAACAATGATTAAAGCCTAACAAACTGAATTATTCTGAATGGTCATATTCTGCCACTTTGGGTGAGAAAAGGGACTCCACAGACACAAGGCTTGTGTATAAACAAGAGCAATATTTTCAGAATCTGCTTAAACCAACAAAGCTTTGATCTGAAAATAGTATTGGGTTGTAACATCAAGAAATTATGCTTCATAAAAATCAGGGGAAAACAGTGGCAAACAATGAGGTACAAAGAAAAGAGGCAAACAAGCAGTAGCCATTCTTACCTTGAGCTCACTAATGGAAGAGAGCAAGCCAGCCCCATAAACTCGGAGCTGCCCCTCTTGCTTGCACAAGCCAAACTCTACCGTGAAGAAGTAGCACTGTAACACAGAAGGAAGTAAAACAATTCAGCCTTCATCAAAGATGCAGTGGTGAACTAGGTGGGAGCATTTCTATTTGTAGGTAGCATCAAATAGTTGCAAATATCAGATAGTTATCACTCAGTTATCCTGAGATATTTAGAGAGGAGGAAAGCAAGAGTAGAAGGGTGAAGAGCCACAGGATGGCGTGTTTAGCATAAGAAAGGTGGGTGTTACAGATCACCCAGCTGGGCTGCAGGATGCTAATGCCAGTGCAAACATAGAGGTGTAAATCTGTTTTGAGAAATACTAATATGAAATCACAGCCTCAGCTTAAAAGGATCACTGGATAGAGAGGATTTCTGAGTGAGTGAGAACAGCCCACTGCAGTTTGTTTCTCATTTGCTTAGTGTGCTGTAAAATTAAAGACATTCCGTTTGCTGAATTTCAGGATTTCTGCAGCTATACAGGAAGGAACACAGTTTTCATGGATAGCTTATTTCTGCTGCCACTGAAGGTAGTACAAGTTTTACCACTAGCTACACAAGATGGGAAACAAAATTTTTAAAATCAGCAAGCTAGTTGTTGCATAAATGGCACAGATTATTTTTCATCAAAATCTACTTTTAATCTTAAAATACTCTTGCCAAGGCATCCAGAGACTGATATCCAGAAAATTAGTTTATATTATTTTAATTTCTTGACTGAAAAGTATCTAATGCTAGCACTCACCACATTCAATACCATATAATTTCAATTCATTCTACATATTAAAGAAATATAACACTTTCAAATCATTTAATCATCTTCCCAGAAGAAAGAAGACGTTGTCTGAAAGAAATAGACCTTAAAATTTCAGTCTGCAAGAAGTAATTTACCACTAGAAGCTGAACCATTACTTAACAGTAGAGTGAAGAAAAATACCAATCATATCAACTTTAAAGTGGTTTTTTTTCAGAGCATGAAAAATTTTTTTGTGCTTTAAAATCCAGGGACCAGTGAAACACAAAGATCTAGCAGCTGGTGTGGTGAAAGTTGACATGAAGATCCACATGGCATGGAATCAGCCTAGTGAAGCACAAAGCTTTTGATTTAATCCCCAGGCACTCAAACACTCACTGTTGCCAGTTTTTGGACAGCCTCATCTGATGCCCCAAGTGATGCAAGACCAATTTCCTGGGAGAACTGAGCAAAACTGGGTTCAGCCAAAAGAGGGACATGACCTAGGAGCTCATGGCAAGTATCACTGGAAAAAGAAACAAGAAATCTCATTATTTGTCTTTGTGGCAAAGTTAAAAAATCAACACCACTGAACAGATACAATGTCTTGCATTAAACTTTCAACTTAAACACTAAAAGCGTCACCCATTTCTCTGAAAGCAGCTGAGCAGATGATACCAACCCTACATAAAGTACATAAAATCAGATTTTCAAATGAAGGTGCCTAAAATTAAGGTCTGAGCTCCCCATTTGTAAGGCGACTGGACATTAACTGCACACGGTGATATCAGTAAGAGAGCTCCAATAGCAAGCTGTACTTTTGAAAATCCTGCACTTATGAAGGTGGCACTTCAGCATGCTGTAAGTTCATTACATTCAGCGTGAAGGCCGAGTCTTCAGCACCTCAAAAATAAGTTTTATGCTGGTGTTCTTGAACAGCTTTTAAGTAACTTGGCTCTGGGCAAGCAAGAATAAAAACTTTCTCACAAATTCTACCCCAAGATTAAACAACTCACGGCTCTGGTGTATAGAGAGGGTCCGAGCTGTGCCTGACATATTGAGTGCAGTGAAAAACTCGGAATGCCAATCCTGCCAAGAAGTCTCTGGGTGACAGATATCCAGCCACGGGGCGAATGGTGAAGCCTGTGCGCTCTGAAAGTGACCAGAGAAACTGTATATTAGTTTAGCACAGGATGCACAGCATTGTCAGCTTTCCTGCTGGATCTGAGGTGACAGCCACAGCACTACCTTGGTTCAAAAGCACATGGGAAAATGAGGCACAACTAGAAAAATTCGGCATAGGCTTGAGAATGAGCAACATTTTTTAAAATGGCCCTACCTCTGTGCCAGTGGATTTCCTAGGATTCCATGCCTAGAGTCAACAATACAGCCAGGTATCTCCTTAGCCAATCCTAACAATCTTTTCAGACACTGTCCCTCAAATATCACTGCATGCACTGAAGACAAATACATTAAAACACAGATGGCCAAAAAGCCTCTTAAAGGACCGGAATTAATACAAGCCACCAAGGATGTTTCCTTGTGCCCACAAAATGGTGGGATTTTCAGTGGACCTCAGTTTATTTTGAAAATCAGAAAATTGTAGAAAACCAGTGCATTACCTTTCAGGAAGCGGGACACATCTTCCAGCTGGGGGATATTGTCTTCCCTGTACCCACAATGTTTGGTGAGCAAGGGCAGGTTTTTCAGGTACTCTCTGCAGGCGTAAGTTGGGTAAAGCTTGTTAAGCTCTCGGTACACAGTCCCCCAAGTCTTGATCTCCTCCTCAGTGAATTCAATCTTGGGAATTGGGTCACCACTGCAAGGAGAAGAGGAAGAAAGGACACTCCTTAGTAAATGGCTAATAAGAGGTGACTCATTAACCTATTATTAGTATTTAACACCTGTATGACTGTGACACCTGGCATTAGACTCTGTAAAATACTCAGTGAGATCTGGTCTGTGTCCTGGAAAGCTTTTAGTCTAAGGATTTGCCTTTTTTCACTTTAACCAGTTGTCAGGAATATTTGCATTGATCTCACTTAAAGCTTTGGTTCTGTAAACAATTTCTTAATTGTTCAATGCCAAGAGTAAGGTTTAAAATACCTACACAATCTCTTCACAGCTTCAGGAGCTGATAACACATCCTTTTCCATGTTGGATTTCTAAGTCTGCAATTATTTTACATTACCCTTTTAATTTGTTTTAAGAAAAGAGAATTTCCTAAATTAACAACACATCGTGTGACAGCAGCTAAATATACACATCAGGTAAAAATCATGCTTCTGTCCAGAGGAGACCAGTGACTGTCTGAAAATATTTATTTTAGTCTCTTTCCTATTTAGTCCTCAGGACCTTGGATAAAGTGGATTATGGCAAGGCCAGCATTACACTGCATTTCCAGTGTCAGCCAGGGAACTGGCATGGAAAATGCTTTCCCAAAGGAATCTCTGTCAACAACAGGTTAACAGTAGTGAGCTTGGGACTGTGGTAACCAGTTGCATTAAACACACAGTGCAATAGAACTCTAAATACAGACCTTTTCTAGGTCATTTTCAGTTGAGGAAATTAACACCTAAATTCAATCAGGCCACATAAAAATCACGTATTTACAGCACTGGGTGAATCTCTTACTGCTTTAAGAGCTCCACCCCCTGCCAAAAAGCATCCATAAAGACAGAAGCTCTTGGAATTTCTTTTCACAGAAAACTTCTTATCTACACATCACACATGCTAGTTTGAACCAGGAAAGAAAACTCAAGTATTAACATTTGCTCAGAAAGTTAACTCTGAGTGGTCACTGGGCTGTACATTAGGATTTGCCTCGCCTCCCCTCCCTCTCCTTTGCAGAGCAGCTGGCCAAGCCCCACAGACTCAGAGTCACCAGGACTGCCTCGATCTGCCTTCTCATCTTGCCTTACATCTCCCTTCCCTTCACTCCTTGGCCCTGATCCCTGAGCTGAACCCTCATCTCTCAGCCTGGTCTGAGCCCAGGAAGGTGAGCTCCTCACAGTCCACTCTGCTGTTATTTCCAAGCACCCAGAAGGCTTCTCCTGGAAGAATTCAAGCTTACTGTTTGTAGTTCATAGCCAGGTCTGCAAAATACTTTCGCCTCTTGCGATAAACGTTGTCTTTGAAACCCTGGTAGGGAGAAAGGAAAACACAGTTCAAAGAGTTTCCAAGCCATAATAAATAAATCAATTTGAAACAGGACACTTGACATTACTTCAGTTGGGAAATAGAAAAGTATGATGTGTAAGAATGAAAGGAGAGGGCAGGAAACTCATAGCTGTAGTCTGAAATGTTTAATAGATGTGAACTGAGCAAATACACCAAAGTAGGAATCAGCTGATTTATACAACTATATATTTTGTAGAGAAGGATTCATTTTAGTCATATCAGTATTTATACAAAGTTTGTTACTTGCACAATTATTCAAAATTACAGAACAAATTGCCCATTTTCACTGTCCAAATACCAGTTTGGTTTCTCCAGTAAGGAAGAAAGAAAGAGGGGGAAGAAAGCCTGCCTCAAAATAACTTTCTTTTAGCTTCTTTAATGTGTATGTGACCACTCAGGGCCCAGACCTAGAGTTCTTGCATGAGTAAGTCCTGCAGAAAAACACAGGAATTGAATTCAGTCAGTCTTCCCTGAACAAAGAAAGAGACATTAAATCCCCAAGAGAAGGTGCTCAGACCCCCAGAGACACCATTGAGAGAGAAGAGGGAGGAGGAAAAGCTGCAATTTTTTTTTAGGTCAGCTCCATAAAGTACATTTCCAATTCTGGATTGGGTGTAGAGAGGGAAAAGTACTTACAGGATGGTCAGCATCCAAGTCAGAGCCGTACATCAGCACCCGGTTTGCACACTTATCCAAATCTGAGATCTTCTTCGGAAACCAGGGAACGTTCTCCATGCCTGGGGAAGGCATGGAATCCACAAGGTTATTAATAACGCCCAGCACACCGAGGGAGGAAGCGCTGCTTTCAACTACAGCTATGGCGGTTACAGCTCACTCTATAAATTAAGGGGGCATGAAAAAGACAAGGGAGTCCTCTGCCTATCTGGCACCAGCCTCCAGCTCACACTTCCTCCTCGGTCACTGCCACAGACTGCCTGCAGAGCACAGCCAGCCCCAGAGCCTCTGGGAAGGAAAGCAAGCATGGGTTTCTCTGCAGTACTTAGAGTAGCATCTAGAGGATCCCTCGGAGACAAGGTCTGCCAGTGTAGAGCTGCTGGGACTCTTGTAGGGCACAAAGGGTGTGAATGAGAACAGAAGTGATTTGTCTGTGGTCCCTGGGCAGAGTGGGAGCAGGTTAGAGTCTTCTTGTTGTGTTTTAGTGACCACGGGAAATGGATGTTTCCCCATGGTTACGTTCATGGGAAGCATCCAGCTTTCCTTGAGGGGTATGGGGGGAGGAGGAACAGGAGGCCATGCTGCCTGAGAGAGGAGCATCACTGCAGTTTTGCTACCAACTGCTTTGGGGTTATTTTTAGCCTAAGAGAGTTTTTTGCCAAGCCCTTGGCAGAGCATTTAATACACTGTTTTTCTGCCTCAATTCTCTTCAGTTTACTTTAAAAGGTCAGGAGACTGTTTAGATTGAATTTCCCCTTACTTAGGGCTAAAGTAAGCCATTTTATCCAAGAGCTCCAGATCTCTTCTTCCCAAGCACAATGACTGAAAATACATGGGACCAGCTTCCTGCTGCCCTGAACTTCAAGCATCTCTTTAACTAAAAGTAAAGGTAAACACAACATGTAATATCTAAATTACTAAGGCACCTCTGCAATACTAATATAAGTAGCCAGTTATGATTAAAAGTGGGTAAAAAAGACAACAAAATCAAGAACTAAATGAAAAAATTATAGAATCCCTTTTCCACTCTCCCCAGTGTCTGAACTGAAGGGGGACCTGTCAGTATCACACCTCTGCCATCATAGTGTGCTTGAGCCCTGCACTCAGACATTGCCCACAGGCCAGCCTGCTTTGACCTGCATGGATGCAGGGCTCCCACTGGTGCCAGCTGGGCTGTGCTGGTAAGGGACAGGAGCACAGAGAGCAGGCACACGTTTTGTAACAGCCTGACAAGCCTGAACTCCCAGGTTCAGGCCAGGCTACACTCACACATAACACAGAAACAGGTACCTGGCAGCAGGTGCCTGAAGACACAACACAAGTGCAGGTGGGGCCATAAAAATGTTTCAAACCAACACATTTTGAAGTGCATTTTCATCAGAACTGCCTTTTGTACCTACCATCTCCCTGGACATTGAAATGCTCTGTTGGGCTCACAGAGACGACGTTGACGTGGGATTTCAGGAGCTGGAAAATCTCATTCAGTTGTTCCCTGTTACTGTCACAGTCCACGAAGATCTCGAACTCAGAATTTCGTCTCTTGGACTTCCGTGACTCAATGTGTACCAGATTTACATGCTTCTCCTGTTTAGTAAGAAGCAATGTTCTCAAAGAGATAGGCTAAAGACAATTGACTAAAAGTTAAAATAGTTTTTCAAATTAATATTCTACTGCCATGAACTATTCACCACCTCTATGAAGCTATTTTAGTTAATTGGATCTCTTGATAGCAATTTGCTTATTGGAGGGTGGGGGGAAGGTTTGATTTTCTATTCAGAAGAAAATTAAAGCAAACGTGTGTTCTTTCAGTTTTATTTACATTCAGGAAGCACATAAAGACACAGTCAGGAGGTTTAAATTCATAGACCTTTTTCTTTTATCCTTCCTGTAGGAAGCTGATTAGCAAAATTCACCAAAATGCCAATCAAGTCACCATATAATTATCTCACAAGCAAGCAAAGGATTTAAAAGCAGTAGTTTCCAGGGCATTAGTTTCACTTTTCCTTAATCTGAAGAATTATTTAATCATGTGTATTATATTAGGAGCACTGAGAAAACCCCAGGCTAAAGCACGCAGAGCCACACACCAGAGCGCGGTGGCACTGCACACATTCCTCACACAGCACCTGCCCAGCAGCTGTGCAATTGCAGCTCCTCTGCCACCTTCAGTCTGCCCGGGCAGTGTGGCAAGGGCACTGCACAGAGCACAGATCAATGCCCCAAGTGTCTGCCTGACACCAGCAGGGGCTTCAGACCACCCCTTATTCTCAGCAAAACCATTGAGTGCTGATCCTCTCGTCATGAGGGGAAAAGACAAACCTCTCTCAGTGTGTAGTCTGTGCAGATAAGAGTTTTAGCCAGCCATCGTCTAATTTCTGAGGCATACATTTGCCTTTCTGGGTAATTTTGGGTGCCAAGTGGGAACCAAGTTAAGAATCATGTCCTGAATAAATGGATGTAATCAATTCTTATGTGGTCCAAAACTACCCTTACAATTTAAAAATGCAGAGCTGCTGTGATGATCATAAGATTATAACATATATACCTGAAAGAGTTTTAATGCTTTTACAAGTCCTCCAACTTCATTCTTCAATGAAAAAATGATGGCTGTCCTTCCTCTTTCAGATGCATGGTCTTCATTCTCTTTGTTATCTTCAATCATCATGTAAGCTGACTTATTTAACTAGATGCAAACAAACAAAAAAAAATTTGTTTGAATGGGTACAAGTGCAAAAAGTGTAAGTTTTTACATTTCAGGGTGTCTTGGGTAATGCTGTGCTTTGGTCAACCACAAAAGGAAAAGAATTAATTAAATTATTACCCAGTAACAGGAATAAAGTTAGTCACAGACAGAATTTGTGAGACTGAAATACTAACGTATCTTTTTTTTTTAGTTGAATGATTTTATGGACATCTTTTTTCATTCCCTAGGATGCAGAAAATATTTTCAATGTATAGTTTATAATTAGCATTGATACTGGGAGTAAGGGGAGCAATAAGATGTCAGCAGAAATAGTACACTGAACAAAACACTTGTTAGCAAGTTCAGTGAACACTGGCAAAGAGAATAATCCAAATCCCGCAGGACATAGGAAGGAAAAGATGAATCAGGATTCAGTAGATCAGAACAGAAAAACCATTCTCTTGTTATGTAACTGTAAAACACTCTTTTCATAGGGCAAAGAGACAAACCTAAGGAGGTAAAATGTTCTGCTGACCAGAATCTGTTTGCTGTAGAGACAGTCCCTCTCTGATCAACCACAGCCAAGCTGCTCCATCTGCCATGTCCCTAAACTGGTGTGTCAAACCCTTGGCACAATCACCCAAACCACACACTAAAAATTCAGACACCCCACAATGTCACACCACGTGGTTCACTAGTGAACACACTCCTGACTCTGTGGAAATCAGCAGCTAACACAGATTATATTCTCAGCTACATGTAGCCAGGCCATAAATAGAGAATACTGAAACAGTAAAGAATGGGCAAAATGCAAAGTAAAGAAAAAATACAAGGCTTATGAGCAGAGGCTGTCCCTCGTATGTCTTCAAACCTTGCAAAAAAGAAAGAATAAAAGGAGAGGTTTCTGAATGAGTCAGTGAGAAAGAGGAGAGAAACAAAGAAGGCACATTATTGCTATTTGGAACTATTTTTTGATCTGCCATATCTTTAAAGATATCACTATCTTGAGACATTTTCAGAAATGAAAAGAGCAAAATAAAAATGCTATCAAAATGCACCAGTTCCTTTGATTCCCTCATACAGACTCTCCAACTTTAATGATGTAATGAAAATATTTGGATTTCTGACTGGGTTCCCCACTTCTAATGAGTTGCCACAATATGATGAGCCTGGATGACAGTGTCAGGCCACCGAAGTCAATGACCTCCATCGGTTTGAGTCCAGATATCAAATATCTGCTGGAAGTGTGTGGCAAGCCCAGTCAGGGTTCAGCTGAGCAGCCTGCAGGTTTCCCAGCTCACTTCAGTGTCAGATCACCATTACAAGAGCCAGGAACAGGCACTGAACAAAGGCACTTCCACCAGAAAATAAAAAGCTACAAACACCACGATTGCATACAGGTCATGGGTTGTTTTCTCAAGTGCAGAGAGCCATTTGTGTGAGCCAAATCCTGTTCAGATGGTGCTGTTGTAGGAGAAGAAAAGAAGTCTCCACTACAAGTAGAGTTAGGTGGTGGTTTTGAAGGCAATAAATGCAGGCTGGTTTATAGAAGAGGCTAATATGCAGCATGCTGGCTTGACTCCATGTAGGATCATTGGCTTCAGCCTGGATCAGCCTTTTTGAGATTTTGCACAGTTGCATGCAATGTTATGAGGTGCACAGCTGGGACAGACTACCTGCACTGAAAACTAATGCCCTTCTTTTGTGTTTTGCTGCTGCAGCTTACACTGTGTCTAGGATCAGGTGACAGCATCTACAAAATTATATGTTTAAGAGATCAATGAAGAAAATCAGCAGAACATAGAATGTTCTTATATCAAGAAATGACCTCTAACTTAAGAATTTCAAACTGGACAAGAGAAATTGAGACGCTTACAATGCCAAATGCACACCATATACATATTTAACCCTACACCAAAGATAATCTTTTGATTTAATTAAAAAATGAACTGAAGACAGTAATGCAGCAATCATTTGGGTGCAAGACAACAGGAGAAAATGGTAATGCAGAAACAATTCCTCTCCTCCTGTGGCTGCACTTCTCTTATATTTTAACCTCTCTCAGTAACTCAGCAAACCAGCCCTAATAAAATCAGAAAATTTTCCTTTGCATGGTAACACATTTGAACTTTTTGGAGGGTGAAGGGGGAATTAATATTGCATTTTCCACCAGCCTGACTCAGTCTTGATGAAAATACACAAACACAGCCTAAGCCCTTTATTTAAATAGATAATTAGGTGCTGTCCAGTTAAAGATTTCACATTTTGGGACCCATAGCAATTATCTTCCCTTTCTCCCACTCCCCAAAAGATGTTCACAGAGAGAAAGATATATGAGGGTCATATTTTGTGCTTTAATTCTTTATATTAATGGATAACCGGGATTTTAAATTATCCAAACATATTTGCCTTAAAAAAAAAATCACATTTCAATTCATAAATTGAAGATGAAAAATTATTTTCGAAATATTTTATACTGATTGACATTAATCATGATTAATAAAAAATGTCAATGGACATTTGATACTCTCTTCCCTTTAAGTAGCTGCTTACTTTGTTGCTGTCCTTTTGACACACTTCTAGGGAAGGGTGAACACACAATGTTAGGAGTGACCACAGCTAGATATCACATTGCATTTTCCAGCCACACCAAAGTTCCTAAGATTTAGCTTTCAGACACCAAACCAAAAGCCGTGCTGAGCAGCTTATTTGGCTTCCAAGCATCTGAGGGATACAGCAAAGCAATATTTTTGTGAAACTTTACCTTCAGCATTCCTGTCATCACAAGGAATTTTATAGACTTTATCAATTGCACAGCATCAGTAACTGCAGCCAGTATCTGATCTCTGATGCACTAAGCAAATTCCCACTATAATAAGGAATATTTTAAATAAAGGGAGTGAGTTTTATAAATAAAACCAGAAGTGAGTTCTTCTGGGCTATATCACACCCTCTGTCTCCTAAGCAATGGTACACTAAAAGTTGCTTTTGTTCTACCTTAATTTGATATGCTTGCATTTACACTCTTTGAGGGTTTTTTTCCCCTCTTTTATCCAGAAACAGCAGCTCCGTCCCAATCCCGGCGGCACTGGACACTGCCACCGACGCCGGAGGAGCCGCACCCCAGCTCTCTGCAATTACTGCTCTCCGAGCAACCGGGGCCAGAAAGCTCCCGGTTTTCCCAAATCCCCGTTCCGAGAACGGCAACAGCGAAGCGCCCGAGCTGCGACTCCACAACAGCTGCGTTTGGTCCGCAAGCCAGGACCGACCCCGGGGCCGGGCAGCGAGGATCCCATCCCGCACCTCTGTGCCCGTCCTGCTCTCCTCACCTGTGCCCATCCCACACTCCCCGTATCCATCCTGCTCCCCTCATCTGTGTTCATCCCACACTCCCCGTGCCCATCCCACACTCCCCGTGCCCATCCCGCACTCCCCGTGCCCACCCCGCTCCTCACCTGCCTGCCGGGGTCCCTCGGGCTCGGGGCCGCCTCCAGGGACCCGGCGCGGCGCGGCGCGGGGTGCATGGCCGGGCAGGCTGGGGCAGCGCCCGGCCCCGCCGCCTTTATGCAGGGGCGAGAGCCGCCCCGGAGCGAGGGGAGGGATGCAGGGAGGCGGGGGAGGCGCTGCCCGGCCCAGCTGGGAAAGGGGCGCGTTGATCCCCTCCACGATGTTTGCAGAGCAGCGACGCTCGGGCACAGCCACCGCCCGCTCCCCGTCACCGCAGCCCGGAAAAACCCGCGCAAGAAGCAGCCCTTTGCCCCCCGAGTGGCACCTCCTCGGTCACCCGGACAGGGCCACCCAAGAGGGGTCACAGGAGACTGACTTTTTGTGGGTAGCTCTAGGGGTTTTGCAGATAACATGTCCTGTTCTCAGCAGGACATAGTGCAGGTTGTAGTCCCAAAGAGGAACACCACGGGCAGATGTATTGAGATCTTCACTAAAAACAGCAGTGCATTTCTGCTGGGAAAATAAATTGCAGTGTACTCCTTCTTTTCTCAAAACCACCTGTGCACACAGGAAGAAAAACTACATTTCTATTAGCGGAAAACTGCATCTTTTCATATCATTCATGTTGTCATTTATTTTCTGCATATATCTAGATGTGTTTATAGTATAAAAACTCATGGTTTTTCTACTCCAGCCCTCACTGTCTCATCTCAACTTGGTAACATTAGGATAAGGGGATTTTGGTCCACAGCAGGAGAAGCCAAAACATTGCCCGGGAATATAATCTCTCGGAGGTGTTAGGGATCTCTTGGGGAGGAGAGATTGATTATTTTCTACTTGAGCTGTCCAAAACTCTGATCCTTTTAATATTTTTTTTTAACAAACCTTTCAAAGACATGCTCAAAATCAGCAGCAACTAGTTTCACTCGAATATACTCAAGTGTCTGGAAAAATCCCCAGTATCTTTCTCTTCAGTGCCTAAAAAGGTTTTGAGGTTTTTTTCAGCTAGATCCCTTAGACACTGGTGTGACACACCTGGTAAATCATATTGATGATGCCAATATACAGGGTGACACCTAACCCAGGCAGGCACAGGCACACTTGCACCAACATCTGCAATGATATCAGAGTCTTCTTTCTTCCTAAAAGGCACTGAACTTCAAATAATTCTGTCTCTAAGAGACCTGAGGGTGACTGGCTCAGCCCTTCAGACACAGCACGGGATTGAAAGAACATGGCTGTGAATGATGACATAGCTGGAAAAAACCTTTTTTTTTATCCCCAGTTTGCTAATGGGACATATTTCGTCACCAGATGCTTCAATTTTCCCTGTGCAAAGAAAATGCAGTATTTATCAGTATATGTCTTATCTCTACAACAGGCATTTCCCTTCCTTCCTGAAGAATAAATCTCCCCATCAAATGAGCTGACTCAGAAAGCAAACAATTTGTAGGACCTTTACCCAGACCCCAAAGTGTGAGAGAGCCTGGTGTTGATGACAAATCTGTAAACATGAGCACAGTAAGACACTTATGATAGAATATGACTAATCCGTCAATTTTCTCTAACTCAAATGGAGCAATAATAATGGAGAACCCATGGGCAGCCTGACCTGTAACTGCTGAAACAATGGGAATGAGGTCAGGAATGGCCAAGGAAATTTAACCTAATATGAAATGTATTAGTTACATAACGGGATAACTGGGGTGCCCAGAGTTTTGGGGAGCAGATTAAAGCTGATTCACTGGTTTAGTAAGAAGTGCTTGTTCACCACAGCCAATGCCCCATGGTCTGAAAGGGCAGAACCACAAAGCATGAACAGACTCAATTACAGCCTGTTTCCACTGGGTGCTCACTGGAGCCTGCTCTGCTCCTCTCCACACAGGGTTTCCAGCTCCTAGGAATCTGTGGATGGCTGTATAGGAGAACTACTTAAAAGGTTTTATCCAAAAGCTGAATCTTCACAGTTCTAGAGTTGCAGGGTTTTGGAAAACTTTCACCCTGTCACGAGCACAGCTGCTGCTTTGTGTTTTCACACACAGAGAAAAATTGACTTAAAAGGTTTTATCCAAAAGCTGAATCTTCACAGTTCTAGAGTTGCAGGATTTTGGAAAACTCTCACTCTGTCACTAGCACAGCTGCTGCTTGTGTTTTCACACACAGAGAAAAATTTCTACCTTCTTCCAAAAGCTGGTAGTGTATTCTACCATTTAAGAATGGTGGCTTGGGCCCCTCACCACAGAAGAGAGCAGTATGGCACAGCAGTCACGTATGGAGACAACACAAACAGGGCAGCAAAGTGCACAGGAACCACCCTGCTCATCCTGGCAGGAGGTGGCACAAGCAAAGGAAAGGTCTGAAATGTGACCTCGTTGGTCTGCAGGAGCACCGAGGCAGAGAGAGGATACAAATGCAAAAATATCAGTTTCTCTTCAGAAAGTGTCTCCAGATTACCAGGTTTTTAAGAATACAGACACGTCTTTGCAGAATCCTTTACATTTACATTTTTTTTGATTGTTTAACACAAATGCTATCTGAAGTATCAAAATAAACTATAAATCAGGCCAGGGCATCTGCTGAAGGCATTTTTGTAGGTGCAGATGTTTTCGGTGGGATGTCAGAAATCTACACAGACCCTGAGGTGGGAAGGAAACGTGAAGAACAGCTGGGGCATCAAAACCATAGGGAGAGAGGCCTCCCCTTACGGCACGGGAGATAAGGCAATACAGTGATTGATTTTTCCCCAAAGCCTGCAGGAGATTTCTCACATATAGCCTCTCATGCGGACAAAGCCCTCCAGACAGATAATCAGCACCTGAGGATGGAGCACAGGTCTGATCCTGCTCAAAAGGGGGTCAAGCTGATCAGTACAGGGCTTTGCCATGTGCAGCTGCCACAAAACCTTCCTCTCTCACTGGCACAGAGTGGCCATAGCACTGTGAAGGCTACCAGACTGGCTTTCACTTACATTTTCCCTCCTAATTCCTCATTAAATGAACTCTCCTCACTTAGATCCAAGTGACAGGGTGGTGTCAGACTGAAGTCCGATGTTTTCCAAGATCTTTGCTAGAGTAGCTCCAGGAACATCAAGCATCTCCAGAAGAGACCACGAGTCTATTCCTCTTTCCCATCTGCTAACTCAGAGACGACTCTGCTCTAGTTTTCAGAGAGTTTCTGGTTTGTTCTTCCAAGCAGAAACTTGACAGCAGAGTTTGCAATCCAACAGCGGTTCTGACACTTGGGGTACACAATTGTAGATAAATGCTCTGGAGATTTTCAGGCTGAGATGTATTAAAACCAAGCTGTCACACCTGCAGGTCTTCCCCTCCCTAGAGAGCCACACAGTGAAGGGACCCTTTTTGCTCTCTGAAACACATGATAAACCTTCTGCCCTACCTTTCCTCTGCCTCCCACTCTGAGAAAGTTTGTTCTCTGTGGGTCAAATATGTTGGGACTCAACTAACCCGGCACATCTTTCCAGACATGACACAAATCTTGTGTGTACCAGCACTCTGAGGAAGCTGGTCTGGGAGGGAAAATAAAGGTGGAAAAAAAGAAAAATCAGTGCAGTACAGGGGTTCCACTCTGGGGCAGAGACAGAGTCACAGATGATTTTGTTGAAGTGCTCAGGCAAGAACATGGAAAAGCAGGTTGAGAATGTTCCATAAGGATATTAATCTTCTGCTGAAATATAAGATTATCTACCTGAATGCAGCAAGACTGATGGAGAGAATCAGTCAGCCCTAAAGTCTTCTCAATCCTATCAAGGTCATCAGTGGGAATTACCTGATCTCCCCATGTGATAAGGGAAAGTGCTCTAATCTCCAATAAGGCAATTTCACAACATCACTTCTGAGGTATAAACCCCCTTTGGACTTTATTTGGCCCAGGCATCTGCCTTTCCAAGCAGGACCATTTGTCTGAGGCAAAGGGGCCACTTGAAGCTTTTCCAGAAAAAGGTATGAAGTGGTAACTCCCTGAACAAAACAGCTTTAATACGACTTAGTACCAAGTCTGCTCTAATCATAATTACTTTCTCCAGAGCGCACAGCTGAAAATTCTAATCACAGCCCTCTGCCTTTCTGTTAATTAACTGCTGCAGACAAGTTGTGCCTTAAGAATCTCATGGCACTTAGACAAGCACTGTGGAAGTTACAGGGAAGAGTGAAGATGAGCATCATGCAGGCCTCTGCACAGTTTGTTTTCCTGTATAGGTCTTATGGATTTTTCTCATATTTTGATTTAATTTTTTCAATGTTCTTTTATACTGATTCCCAAAAAACTGCTGGTCTGAAAGTCTGTCTCTTTTATTGTACTGATTTTTAATATTTATAAAGCATTTATTGTCACAACACCCAAACAATCCAATCACTTTCTAAAAACCTACATTCTCTCAACCTTTGACTTCTCTCACCTAAATGAGGCAACCTGTCATCATGGCATTTACCTCAACGCAGGAAATCAAAAAGCTTCAAATCCAAAGCTTTTCAAATTTTCAAAGAAATGTATGGATCTGTAGACTTGAGGTCTTTCTACAGAGAATTCTTCCATTTTCTCCCTTCTTCTGTGAACTAGAGGTCTCCCAACAAACACTTTCCAGAGCAGTTCACCCAGCCTTTCACCAGCATGAGGTTGTGGCTGTGTCACACCCTGAACTCAGAGTAACCTCACAGAAATGCCTGGATGGCTCAGTCCCTGAGAAGGGAACCACATCCCCATGAGGCTGGTTTAGCAAGCAGTTAACAATTCATGCCACTGAATAGTTGTTGATTAATAAAGGATTTAATTCATAACCAGTTAATATGTGACAAAAGGAAAAGGGGGATTTCAATTAAGCAAGTATTTAAAACATTTACAAATATCTTTTTCCAATGAAAAGTGCAAGAACCAATGAGGTAAATTACCCTCTCATCATGTCTCAGCCAGCTGTGGTATCAACAGCCTTCAAGCACACTTATTTTGAAAAGCCAGAGTTGGTGTGTAAACCTGCTGAAGCACAGCCAGCCAACAGACCATGCACTGCTTGTATATTTGCTTTGGACTGTTTAAAGAAGCAATATTAGCCCTTTCATCTGAGGCAGGAAATATTTTTCATTTCATAGAAGCTAAATAAAATCACAAGTGACATGAGTTACTTGCTGCTCTGAGCTCTGTAGTTTTTCCTGACAGCGCCTTTGTAAACTCTTTACAAAAGGTTAGTTTAGATGCTGCTGGGACAATGGACAAACCAGGCTCTGATTTGTTTTCTCTAGGGAAAATAATATCACAAAATTAATATCAATCAGCTACATTTCAAACCAAAGCATAGTCTGGCTGGGAACCAAAGCCCTGAAAGAGCTCTTTGCTCCAATTACTCTGGAGTTACTGGGAACAGTAGTGTCAATTACAACTTCCTTTATTTCTTTATCTCTTCAGGGTTGGTCAAATCACCTCAAGTTAAACGTGATCCCCCCTCCAGCCAGCAGAGATTCCCTGTGTTACTAGAGCAAACAGGATTTAGTCCAGCCACAACCATCAAATAGGGATGGGGAAAACCAAGTGGAAAAGCTCAACAAGCTGATCTACCTGCTGCCTGGAAATGCAGGGCAGCCTGGAGAGCAAGGAGGCACTGCCTGGAGCCTTGCAGATACTGTTCTCCAACCCCTGCAGCTCAGGCAGGGCTGAAGGGGAGGCTCTCAGCTGGTTTTACAGCTGATCACAACTGGCTGGTCAGGCTGGTCACAACTCTGCACTGCACCAGTCCTGGCCTCAGCTCCAGAGCCCTGGCAAGGGTGGGGAGGCTGAGACGCTGCTCAGTGCTGATGGCTCTGGTGCCAGGTACAAGGTGCAAGATGCCCAACCTGAAAACGAAAGACAAAGCATCCAAAAAGAGGAGAGTGTGCCAGAGCTTAAGGTAACCTCAGCCACCATCACTGAGAACAGCCCCTCGTGGCATTCAGGGATTACTTCTGACCAGGTCCTGATACTTCTCCATCCCTTAAGCACAAATTATAGTAGAAATGGACTCCATTCATTGAGGAACCACCCTGGTACCATTATTTCTACTACATTATCATTACAAAACCTCAGAAATTATCCAGTGCTTTCACATCACAGACGAACACAAAGCAAAATAGTCAAATGCATAAATAAGGCTGCTGATAAGAGCAGTCACAGTGTTTGTTAACCTCAGCCCGCTGGCCTAATTAGTAGAACAGCAGCATATTGTGTATTCAGAGCGAGGTGGAGAAGCCAACAAAGGGGAAAGCTTTGTACTCACTAATGATATGAGTAAGCAGAGCTCAGAAAGCGATTCAGCAGACTTTGATCCACTCAGGAAAGAGAACAAGAGCTCTCCAGGTACTTCTGACACAGCCTCACCACGGGCTTGGGCCAGGAAGCAGCCTCTGCTGTATCCACATTCATTTAGGAAGTGTATTCAATACACATTTGGTGTATTTGGATTTGTGAAACAGAGGCCCTGGTCAGGTTGTCCATTCCTAGCCAGTCTGTGAAAGTTCCTCAGGGCTTCACACCAAAGTGAGCTCAGAGGATCCACCCTTCTCTGCTCGCAGATTTCAGACACCCCTCATCCACTGAAGTCCTGAAATCACACAGGAACAGATGACAGAGGGCAGCCTCTGGTCTAGACACTGGCCATTGACCAGTGTGAACAACACAAATTAAATCACAGTCACTTTTTGCTCCAGGGATGGAAACCAGCAATGTAAACCCATCAATTCACAGCAGCAACTTTAAACACACTGGCAATTGTAAAATGTCCAGCCTCAGAGCTGTGAAACACATCATCATTTCCAAGACTGGCAAAAGCTGTTCATCTTGCTGTGTTCTCATGACAGATATTTTTTCCCCTTTGAATTTCTTTTATCTTATTAGATTTTAGTTCCCATTATAGTTAGGACAATTTTGTATTGGGGCAAAATTAATTAGTTTGGATCAAAGTAAGGCTCCTTGAAATGTAACACTAATGAGTCTCATCTGCCTGATTAAAGAGCTTTGCTTTTAGGGACACTAGGTACAAAATTCTATTTCAGAGAAATAAACATTATAAGATTATTTAAGGTTGAAAGCATTAGCTAAATAGTAACCAGGATCATGGATAAAAGATTAGGGTGGCAAACTGTGAGCAGACTTACAGCTGACAAGAGGATGCAACTGTAGACCAAAACAGGCTAATGAGGATTTGTCAAAGAGGTGCAAGCAGAGCTCAGTGCAATTCACAACAATATAGTGAACTGACACCGTGCCTCCCATCTAGTCACAATTCTTTCCACCTATTCACGTGCTAGTAGGCACTGAATGGAAAAGAGTTACAGATTGGAAAAGACAGTAGCAATTTCTAGAAAGAAAAATACGAAAAAAGTTCATTCAGGATGAGTCAAATGAATTTTTAATATCTGTCAAACTGTATAGACAGGGTATTTGCTTATTTTTAAATCTGATTTTAGTCAAGAACAAGTTGTATTAATCAATGTTGGCTTTAATTGATGTGAGAATTACTCCAGAGAATAAAGGGGGTTAAATAGATTGGGTATTTCTCATTTTTGTTAAGCTTCTTCACCCCATCCACTTTCTCTTACACCATTAGTACAAACAGTTAAAGAAATACAATCTAGAATTAACTTCCCAAAAGACAGGGGCAAATTCACCTGAAAAACCACATTGTAAATGGAGTTATCAGGGATTTTCTGGTAAATTGGCATAGCACACCATAAATGACAACTGCACAGCCACGTGTTGGGTCACTTGTGAATGACAAACACATGACATAAGCACATGCAGTAGAATATAAGGGAACTGCCTTCCCCAGAGTGACATCTCCCTCCACAAACCTCTGCAGCACAGACACAAGACTAGGAATGAAGATGTGGTGCTTGGAGAGGGCAGGTCCCAGCTGCTGGCAGAAACAGCTGTGTGTGAGAGGAGGAAGGAAGCCCACAACTGTGCAAGGATGTTTTACATCATGTCTGGGGCCAAAGAAACCACTGTAAATTTGTGAGTGCGCTCTCAAAGGCAGCCAGGCAGGTGCTGAGCAGTACAACTGCACAGGCAGCACCTCTGGACAGTGGAAAACCATCCAGAGCTGCAGAGGAATCCCACCGAGGCACCCCGGGCTTGCACAGCTTCAGCAGCTACGCACAAAAAGCCTTTGGATAAACCAAGAGCTGAATTCGAACATCTTCTACCTCTTTCCTGTGTTTTGATATGGTTTCAATCAAACATTACCATATTTTGTCAAAATTACCTTGACCTGCAACAGGCAACACTGAAACCGTGACGTTTTTATCCTTTTGCAACCTAACACTGGAAATCAAATTTTAAAAAACTCATTTCAAACACCCACGTGTCATCTTCTTCTGATGTCATGCGTACTGCACCTGTGCATAATATTCCTCCTGCCAGCCTTCTGCATTAAGTCAGCAACAACAAAGACCACTGTGCCTGTTATTCATAAGCTTTTTGTTATCTCACAGAAGACGCAAAAGGGCCCAGAGCATGTGCGGGAAGGAAAAACCTTTGTTTAATTTAATTATATTTACTTCTTTCAAGTCTAAGTAAACTCAGGGATCAGCGCATCAGAACTGATTAATTAAATCATGACAGCATTTCCTTTACCCTGTGTGGGCAATCACATCATGTGTCACATTCAGCAGGTTCTTCCAACAAAGCACCCTCAACCTTCACACTGCAGACAAGAAATAAGTCTGCCTGCCAGGTGACACTGCAGCATTAAGAGCTCTTCTAATGCAAAAGCTGACAGCTGTGGAATAGCACTGTGGTTATTTTCAATACTTCCATCATGGGGGTCGACTCCAGATCTTTTGGTTAAAGTTACTGATAATGCTGCAATAAAAAATCTGGTTCTGATCTTTATGTTCGTCACTGAGTGCTGGGCAAGCAGGGTGGGCTCAAAAGCACAGACACACTGCTGGATGCTGTCTTCACCCACCTGCTCTGGTGTCCAGAAAGGCTGGAGAAGCAGAAAAGCTGCAAGAATTTTGCCTCTCAGGGTTGCCCCTGGCTGCTCTTGCCTGTGTCCATAAGCACATGGACTGTGCAGGAATTGGCCCGGACAACTCCAACCCCTCTCCAGAGCAGATCAATGCCAGTGTATTTTTCATCTGTCTCCCATCTTCTTTTAAGAGTTGTGAGGACCTCTCCACTAAGAGAAAAGGGAAAAGGGCAAATCTTCCCTTCATTTGGGCTTGGGACTTTCCCACAAGAGCAGCTCACACTACACAGTGACACTACACTTTGGTCTCACAAAGACTTTCCTGGGACCTACACAATTTGTCAGCTCATAGGCAATTTCCTGTGTTTATTTTTGTCTACTCATTAATGTAGAGTAGACATTATCTACTAACCTCACAAAACCAGACTCCTCCCTTGGTCTTCCATGTTTTCTCCATTAATTTTTCTCTTTCCTATTATTCCAGCCTTTTCTGTCTACTGCTCTTCCTTCCATTCAGCCATTGTTATGGCTTCATCCCAAATGACAAAATTGAGTCATTTTGCATGTTTTATCATTCCCACCTAATCTGAAGTGTTTGTCCCTCTTTTCTACTTTCTTAACTTATTAACTCAAAATCTTTACTAATTAGACTGGCATAAACTCAAAATGTCTTCCCATGGTTCCTGTGTCCAGCCTTCCCACCTGATTAATGGCGAAACTCTCTGATGTTCAATAAAAGAGTTTGTGCACTACAAAGAAGTTTTAATGGAAAATGAAACCTTCTGACATCACTGGCTAATTATAATGCAGCACTGTGGCTGTACTGCAGGGCAGGATAAAAGTGTGCACGTATTTCCTGCATGTTTCAATATCCTCCTATTGACAGAAGATAGGGAGACTGGTCTGCTACTGGAGGCCAGGAAATTATTTTTCTGATTTCATTGGAATAATTGACAAAAGCATTTCCTTTCTATGTAAGGTTAACAGATGGCTTGTTAAAGTTACATCTTCTTTAAACAGAGCTGTCACCAAAAATTATATACATGACAACAAAAATAATATTGATACAAACTCACTGCAAAATTAAAATGAAGTTTGCATAACCTGAAGCACTGAATAAATAACTGCCACTATTGCAACACAGAATACCAAGGTGCATTTGCTTTCCTAAGATTTCCTTGGAAACTGGATGAAGGGACATAAACTGGGGATGTGTCAACATGGGACTTAAGTTACCATGGGCTCAAAGATGCAGGCAGTCACTGTGCCTGTGCCAGGAGCAGGCTGCAGGCTGCTGCAGACCAGTGGGCAACACAAGCACCAACCCTGCAGGACTCTGATTTCACAAAATTGCCTCTGTCATGCTCAAGACCTATGCCAGGCAAGGATTGCAACACTTGACTGCCTCACATCCATCATGATTGGGCTCCCTGATGCCTCACCCAGCCAGCAAAAAACAAGGGGACAGAGTGGGTGAATTAAAAAAATAATATTTTTAAAAATCCAGCAATACTCAATAGCCCACCTGCTGTGGTTTTTAAGACCTCATGTTCACCTTAAGCTTGCCTCATTTCCACAAGATCAGGAGAAACCGCAAAGGAAATTCAGCTTTGAAAACAGAAAATGTAATCGGTGTTAGACTTTTGATAGGTGACTGCACACCAGCTATTCCACCTGGACAGATCTAGAATGATAGCATAATTACTGATATGTAATACCTTTCTCCTTCAACATCACACTTATTATTTATCCTCTTTGTCAGGATTCTTCCAGGCTTTTCCCTACTTGCCTTCTTTTTGTAGTATCTCTTAATCTATTTTTTTCTTCCTCTACTACTACTGTCCTCTCTTCACAGCCTCCTACTGCTGTTACCTTTTCTTTGTGAGTTCTTTCACAGTAGCTTTTGTATGAAATTCAGCTCTCAGACTTTACTGAGCCATCACCAAGACCTGCAGCTCACATGCAATGACCTGAGAGAAAGGGAAATTGAGCCCCACTGGGTTTTCCCTGCATTCATTCATTTTCTCCACAGTAACAACTCACAAGCGAACCCATTCTCTTACCCCTCTTAGATGTCAGCTCCTTGCATTATGAAACCTGCTTTCTTTTTGCAGAAGTGAATCAGGAAGGGAAACAAAAGGAGGTGTAGGAGCAGTATTTCCCACTGCAAAAGCTCAGTGGGTAGCTGCTGGCAATAACCTGGTTTGTTTGGCCATGCTGGTGATGTCAGGTTCGCTCAGCTCATGCCCTGTTGGCTCTGACTGAGGGGCTTCACTCACTGCAGGCTGGGGCACGTGGCTCCCTGGGCTTGCCTTCACATGAAGGGCTTTTGGGAAGTTGTATAACAACACAGCAGACAGGTCCTTGCCCCAGGTGTAGCAGGTTCTTCCTTTCTCACTGATTTTGGCAGAGCACGTGAATTTCATCATCATCACCAACAAAATGAAAAGTAAATGGTGAGCACTGAAAAAGGACATTTAATTTTGAGGGGGAGATAAAAGGATACATTAGGGAACTGCTGTGGCCAAAAGATTCTGCCCTAGAAAAAAAACTGCAAATTTTTCAGTGAAAAATAAAAGAAAGACTGCTGGTTTTGTAACTGCCCGCAGCAGCCAAAATAAGGGTAGTGAGAAAGAACAGATTTTCCAGGCAAACAAAACCACAGTAACACCTCTGTACCTTTTCATGCCAATATAATAAACTATGAAGATACTTCACTTAGAAATAAAGATTTTTATCTTATTATTTCTTTTGGATGCAGCTTAGTTTCAGTGACAGGTGTTTATAACAGGGCAGCTTCATCTTACAAAGGACTCAACACAGCACTTAGACAGAATATGAACTAAAATAGCAGTGACAGAAAATTAAGCAAGCAGAGTGAAACGGATATGGAGAAGCACAGAAAAAGCTTTTTAGGTTTCATGGTTTAGTATACCAGAAAGAACAAATTTGCATCATGAATATTGGACAAGCATTAGGATATCAGCAACCACTTCCTTGCATTGCTAAAGGAGCAGATAAATCATTCCAATGCCACTGGCTTTTTTCCCACATCCCAAATTTCTTTGGCTTTGTGGTGTTTTGTCCCACCAGGAAAATGTTACAATGTGGGATAAAGATGCCACATGTGCATAAAAGTTGAGTCAATTGAATGTTAGAATCCTGCCTTTGAATGAAATTATTACATGGCTCTATTAACACTAATTTAAAATAATTAATTTTATTTCCAGTCTGCTTTCTGCCTCAATTTTGACTGCTCTTATGCCACAAGTCACACCCAGCTCTGTCCAAGCAGGATTGAGCTCCTGCTGCTTTAGTTCAATGCTTCAGATATCCATTTTTGTTTAGAGCTCTGCACAGAGTAGCAACAAGTACTTCTCATTTCTCCCCAAAGGAAGATACTCTGGAGTTAATGAGACCTTTGGTCTGGAACAAAGCTGCTCACCTGCTTGTAGACAGACAGATAACCATTCTGAATCAACTGGCCTAGAGAGCTCAGGCTTGCCAGTGGGTGTCAAAACAGGTCTACGAGAGGGAATTAAAAAAAATACCAAACTCAAAACCCAAACACTTCCCAAACCCTCCCTGCCTCTCCCCAGAAAAACCCCAACCCACCAAAATCCCAAACACGTGCTGCTCATGAAGCACAGGCCAAGGGAGGTCCCTGCTGGCAGGATGATGAAACACACGTGCACCAGTTCCAAACACATCATCCACCTACTCGCACAAATAATTTCTTCCCTCTCTGAACCCCACAAAGACGGCACAGGTACCTTGCATTCACCCTGGCACCAGCCTCGCTCCCACCACACAAGGGGTGGGCAAAGAGGGAATCCCAATCTCCAATTCACCGTGGTCATCAAGGATACAAATTCCCAGCATACCTGAATCACCATTCCGCTGAAGCAAGGCTCACTGACCATGCCTGCAGCTCCTTCTGTTGCAGATGAGCAGGAGGATGGGATCCACCTGGGTTCCCACATGACATCAGTCATTTTTTCTGTCGCATGACAGGCACCAGATATCAGAAACAACAGTTCATCAGCCAGCACTGGATATTGGTGCATTGAAAAGGGGAAGGAACAAAATAAAACAACAGATCTTGTCTCAGGGTTTTGGGTTTTTTTGCTACATTACATTACATGGCTACTGCAGAATTTCAACTAATACAAATTTCAGGAGATGCACACCAGAAATAATTCTTCACTATGGTGGAAGACACTTAGGATACAGCTCAAAAATAAGCTCAAAAAATGTTTATGGGATGAGACACATGTCTCGTCCAGACCATAAAAATGACTATGAAAAAAAAAAAAAGAGTTGAAATAAATATTCAGTGAAGGAAAATGTATTTTACAGCACACAGATATTATGAAGAGATTCCATTTTCCTCTTACAACTGACACACTTAAGAGTAACAGACATTTCCAGTGGCTCAGAAAACAAATTTGACACTAGAATAAAGGAAAACATACAGGGGTTTTTTTAAAAAAGAAGCTTTATTACAAATCTGTAGGTTTAAGAAAATATCCCAAAACTGTCAAAGTAGTATGAAAAATGGTGTAATCTGATTCACAGTCACCAGTTTTCTCCAACAAACGTAGCATACAAAAATTGATATAAACCATGGCAATTCTTTTTGGCAACACAAGTCAGGTATTTTGCAATTCCAAATTCCCTGCTGACAACTAAGATGCTGCTGGCAGGGGGATGATTCTGGCAGGGAAATGATTGAATTGCACTGGTTTTGAAAACTGGAGGTTGTGATGGAAAGGTTATATATACATATACACATGTATGTATTTTACCACATGTCCAGGTAACTCTGGTAACACAACATGGCAGAACACTAAAGTCTGTAAAACCTGTAGAGCCAGGGAATGTGTGTATGTGACATTCAGTTATTCTGCATGCTCTGGTTCCCATTTGCTTTTACATCACAAATCTAATAAAGGCCAATTGTTTTCCACTCTCATTTACAGAAACAGTGAAGTTGATGTGCTGCTGTGCTGTCTCTTCAGACTCAGAACATGTCAGGTCCATTGCATGCAGACATGGGATCTAAAAATGCAATGCAGTTAAAATATGATAAAGTTTTAGGAGATTGTGTACTGAATTTCCTGCAAGTGACCTAACACCCTAACCTCCCCCACGGAAAACATGGCATTTCTTATGCCATTCTGAGATAATTCATACAAGAAATCAAGAAGGAAAGAACTGACATGTTACACTCCTACACTGAAGCACAGACTGCTGTAAAAAACCCCAAAGGTCTGCAAGTATAGCAGGGATTGAATCCAAAGCTGCCCTGCAACTCTTACCTGTGGGTAGCTACCTGCAATGGCTGGAAGCTGCAGCACAGACCACTGGTAACAATATTCTCAAATCCTTTAACTGCACAGGACTGAGACACCACAGCTCAGAGCTGCAGTGAAGATGAGGCTTCAGTGGAAGAAGTGTGAAGATTTGAAAGGAGCAGAATGAAACGCTTTTGTTACAGTACCTGCTCAAGATACTGATATATCTAAAAAAATCCCCAAACAAGTAAATAATTTAACTGTTTTTATCAGATGCTTGGGGGGGATTTCTATTGAGCAAACCTCCTTTTTGCAAAGAAACCAGCACCATGTTAAAGAACTACTCAGTGCATTTCATTCATTTTGCTGTTTCAACTTCAGTTGAAAAGCACAGAATTGAGAGTTATTCAAAGAAAACTACTCTGCAGGAGAGCAAGTAGAAATCAACAGTCTCTCATAACCAGAGTAAACAAGATGGAAGATGCAGAAGTGATTCAGTCATTTCTTTCCCCTTGCAGACCAGGTTAACCCTAGGTTAATCAGGGCTACCCAGAACATTTCTTAAAACCACCTGCTGGTAAAGAGGTTGAGTCATTCTCCTGCATTTACTGAAAACTTGATTTTTGAAATGCTGTAATGAAACAGTCAAAAATCTTCATTTCAAAGAAGGAAAATATTTCATGTACATTCTTAGGTGTGAACCTTCAGGCTTGGGAAACGTTTTTCTAGATTGTCAGCAAGTGTCTGATCGGCCTCCCGCAGGACTTCAAGGAAACTCTCCACCTGGAAACAAAACACACAAGGAGAAAAAACAAAATCAAAACCAACTTGCATGGAACACAGAATTCTTATACTGGCACAGGAGCTCTTTCTACTTCTGTACCTTCCAAATAAGAGCAGCCAGCAGGAGCCACTGAAATGAATAATGGAAAATGCTCTACAGTGACTACCTTCCTCTTAAACATCACAATTCCAGTTGGTCTAAATTTTGAAAGGGTACCACTTTCCTCAAACCCTTATTTTCTTGTTTAAAAGAAACACAGAAACTTTTCTCACCCAGACAAAAGCTTCCTATGAAAAATGCTTAGAATAATTATTTTATAAAAACATGCAGGACAGCTTTTCAGCTAGGATAAATTCTCAGACATCCATTCACATCAGCACAGTTTGGCCCTGGCATCAGCTGATGATCTCAGCAAAGCTCTGGCTGAAGTGAGGCAGAACAGACAGAGGGGGTGAGACTGTCTGGCACTGCATGGTGTTTTACCTGTGCCTGAGCAATTCTGTCCTGTTTGTGCATCAGATTTGGATATCCTGCCATCCAAGGAGCACTTTTTCAGCTGTGTCACAGACCCTGTCACATACTCACCGAAGCAGAATACAGAGGTAAGAGGTTCTGAAAAGCACAGGAACATGTCTGTTCATTCAGGTGTCCCTGGTGCAGTCCTTCTGTGGTATTCTCCTGGGAAATCAGAAATACAATCAGCATGTCATGAACAGCTGTTGAAAGAACAAACTCAAAACTGTGCAGAGCATCTACAGAATGTGCTTTGTTCTTATACATGGGTAAAACAACCAGAATTTACTGTATTCAGAGAAAGCCAGACACAGCTGATGCCAAAGGGTGTGAAAACTCACACATCACCATCTCTTAACCTGAATTCTTCCATAATTAAAGCTGAGAAGGTGAGTTTATATATTGACAGTATTTCCTTTGCTTAAACAAATTGACTTTCATTCAAAAGAAAGGGCAACATATGTATACAGAATTTATTATACAGAATCTTGCACACCCCTCAGAAAACCTGTGTCCCTCCCATCTCCCACACATGTTGCTACTTCTGGTTGATTCTCTAATGAATTCCCAGTAAGCAACTGCACTTGCACATAAAAATGTTCACATTAATATTAAATACTTTTTTCTTACTTACCCTACAGAAATTCCTACTATAATTTTGTTTATTCTTACCTTGGTTAGTTCTTGAAGCATATTGGAAAGCAATTCACAGCAGATATCCTTCAAAATTTTTAAATGGAAATCTTCCTCATTTACATCAGTCCTTCCAGTCTCCTCTTGCTCAGATTCCTTGGAGTTCTCAACAGCTCTCTTCCCACAGCCCTCCATGTATTGTAAAATACGAATCAAGCTCCCAATCAGTGGCATATCTTAACACAAAGTAACAAGAACAGTGAACTTTAACACTGAAAATTCTTGTCCATCCTTTCAAGGCATTAGAATTTTGAATCACACCATCAGATTTTTACATAAAATCTATAGGGATGTATATTCTGACAGTGCTGTGTTACCCAAAGTGTTGTGTTTTGTTACACAGTTTTAAAAAAGCAAGTGGAAATGTAGCAGAAAACCCAAATCATTTTTCCTGCAAGCTGACATGTATCTATAACAACTATATGCCAGTGTCAGGAACATGAGAAGGAAACTGTCTTTAGTAGCACCCAGCGAGGGCAGTATGTAAATTTGCATCCAGATAATCCTATCTGACAAACCAAACTGCGCAGCATCTTTCTGCTGCAGGTGACCCTGATTCACATTTTCAAGACAGGCTTTTAATTCTAAAGACTTGTCCATGGATTGAAAAATAAGAAATTATAGAGGGATTTAAGTAAGTGCAGCATTTCCACCTACTTTAAAAAATACTACATAAAAGTATTTGTATATATTATGTATAAAATAAAAATGTAATAATGTATTACTATATTTTAGCAAAAATAAATTCTGAAATTTTCACTAGTTTACCCAATGGAGAAGACTGAACAGAATCTGTAGATTCTGGTACTGTAAATCTTCAGAATTTACAGCCCACCCAGTAACTGGACTTTGGACTAGCTGTGATTCTGAGTAACCGGGGAAGATTCTTACTGTATGCAATGTCACTGAATTGAACCACCTTCCACACCCACATAAAGCCAACTGTGAATATTAACTTAAAAAAATTAAAATTTAAAAAAAAAAACCAACAGAAAAAAGCATGACTTGCTTTTCCTCATCCTGGTGTACTCCTGCTCTGTCTGTGAAGCAAACATAGCAGACAGCACGGACAAAATAGAGGCCAGCACAGTCTTCTGCTCCTGCACAATGATGGGTGGATCATCTGGCTGGCAAAGCTCCTGGCAAACGAGGTCATAAAGCAAACTCCATGTCTCTTTTCCTCCATCAGGAGCCTGCACTTGAGAAAGAAAGAAAGAGAACCCACCAACCCAACAAATTTATTCCAGGTACGTGAATTCCTGTTCTCCCCAATAAATACACAGTGGCCCCCTCACAGGCAGCAATTCCAGGTTCTTACCAATAGCCTGGATTCCCTCATCCACCGTGGTCAGGAGCTGCAGGATATGCATATAAACATCCAGTCCTTCTGGGTTATCTGATCTACACAGAACAAATATCAAAAAGACAAATTAAAGTGCTGCTTACTGAGCTTATGTTCTGTGTTTTGGTCACAGAGAAGCCCATCAGCAGTCACTGCCATTCCCTTTGCAAACAAACATTATATTTTGACTTATATTATAAGTCCAGGAAAAAATATCCCAGTGATTTGTCAAACTGTGCCACTAAAAGCAAGATGTTTGAGCACAGGTCTCACAAGGCTACAAGGAATCTCCCCAGCCATGAAACCAAAAGGAAATCTCCCATACCGGACTTGCTTGGCTGCTTCAAGTATACAAGGCACAATCTTAAAGTCTGGAAGTTCTTCAGGAGAATCATCTACAGACGGTCCCACAGAGCGACAAGTGCCACTTTTGATCCAGTTTAACATCAGCTCTTCATCCAGATCAAAGAGTTTGTCCACCACTTCACCCACTTTCACCAGCAATTCAACTGCACAAGAGAGAATGTTATTTTTATTTCAACAAGACTAAAAATGAAGAGCGAAACTTAGCTCACAAAATGCTAGTATATACAAGTATTCGGGGTAAATTCAGGACTGAAATAAATTAATTTTCTTTGTGACCTACTACTGGCTGCTGTGTTTAATTCGTTTACGTGGCACAGAACAGGTAAAGAGTTTGATACACTGGGATTGTTGGAAAGCCCACTGACACCTTCTACCTTGTCATGCCATATGTGAAGCAGTAACTCTATTCTGCAAAGAGATGACATGTTCCTGAAAAGTCCTGACTTCTCCTTCTCAAGTGAAACTTTTCAAGATTTGGTCCTAGATATGCAGTTTTATGCTAATCATCCACCTGCCAATCTGCATTTTACTTACACAGGTCTGTTATTTCAATTGGATGGAGCAGGATTTGTGAGAATTGGCATTAAAAAAATTGATTAAAAAATGGAAAAAGCTGTATTATTAGGACTCCTTGACAAATGACAACTGCTGTTACAGCTCAGTTGGATGTTAAACATAAATGTTATTCAAAATATTTCCATTTTTAGGTGGTTGGTGTGGTTTTTGCTAAATTAGTGCTGAGAGATTTGTGTAGCACTGTCTGCATACCCAAAGCCTGCACAGTATTCAGCTGCCAGAGTAACTGAACTGTTCCTCCAGTTCACATTCCACAGATACAGTAGCTTTAAAAATAGAAAATCCGTATCTGACTTGAAAAAAATAAATTAAATGAGGTCTTGTTTCAAGGTTCAAAAATGACATATGTATATCCCTGAATGAGGACTATGTCCTTTCTTTTATTGTGGCAAATAATAATTTCTTAAATTTAAACATATTTTTATTCCCCCCCAGAGGTTTCTTCTTCCTCTATGAGTGCCTTTCTGGTTGGTTTTATATATATTTATAAACAGGTTTGGTTTGGTGTTCTTTAAGCTCACAAGGCTTCCTTTATTTTAAAGAAATTAACGCAACTGAAAATATTTGTCCTTGAAATTGAAAACTTGGCTTATTTTTCTTCTGCAAACACTCAGTAAATCCCAGCTTGTCTTGGCAGCTTACCATTTGTAGAGCTGGACATGATAAAGCAAAGACAGTCGTACACAGAAGGGTTTTCTCGGATCCTCTCCACCCAGACACTGGCCACCTCAGGCTGGGAGAGGCAAGTCAACAACAACCTAGGCAAGAATTCCCCATTTGACAAATCAGAAACCAGTTCACTCCTTTAAGCTGTACAAGTGTAAATCCAAAATAGCAGCAGTGGAAACAGAAACAGGAATATAACTCACAGCAAAGTGACTCCACAACAGTGCAGAAACAATAAAAGGAAAGGATGAGAGGATAATAAAATAGTGAGCCCACTTGTCACTTTTTTCCCCAGGCCTCAGAGCATAGCAGAACTACACTAATGATGCATTAATTTCTGAGATGTCCTACCTGCTTGTTTCCAGAAGAGTTGGGGAGTCTGAATCACACAAACGTTGCAGTAACACTTGGCTTTAAGGAGAAAATTCAGGGGGAAAAAGTTAATAAAATCCATCTTTATTTCTAAAAAAGGTATAAAAAAATTAATTTCATAACTGCAGCCATGTTCTGAGATTAATGCCAGCTTTTCCTAACTGTGCATGCACTTCCAGTGTGCCAAGACCACCAAACTTAGAAACTAACTTGACTGGTGATTAAAATCCCCAAAAATAGTGGTCTGTGTCCTTTCTTCCTTTCCTGAGCACTTTCCACACAAACATGGCCAGCCAAAAGTTACGAATGAAGATAAGGCTGGGCAGGCAAGTTTAGGTCCTTCTCCAACATGAACTTCCTGACTGTGAGTCCAGACAAGCAGTACCTGTTCATGTACAAAGCACACAGACACTTACCCAAGATTCTCATCTTTGCTAATGGACATGCAGATGTCCTGGAAACAGGCCATATTCCCTAATATTCCCACACAGATTTCCTGGAAAGCCAAAACACAGTATAATGAGACAACTGCAAGTCCACAATTTCACTTCCAGAGCCGTAAAACAAAAGTAAGAGAGGTTCAAAGATGTTTTCTAGTTTGACTTCCAAGCTTGTATGACCTGCTGATTTCATGACAAAGATACAGATTTTCCCACAGATTCCATACAGATTTTTCTGTTCTATCAGACTAGCCTAAAATACACTCAGGTACTATGCAGATATTTAGGTGCTCCACAAAAGCAAATGTATCTTGAAATAAGCTCTGCTTGCATATTCTTTGTATACTGTTTTGAAGCTAATTTGACAGCCTGTTGTTAAAGCAAAAAGGAGTCCTAAAACAAAAATATCACTACATAAATGTGATACTCATGGTATCACAAAAGAAAGGGATCTTAATACAAGCTTCCAGCAAAGCCCATTTTCTGATTAAAGAGATCTAAAATAAAATAAAAGGGAAAACAAACCCCAAAGCAGTGCACCCCATTAGGATATTCATGCCAAGGCAATCATTAAGAGGATGCACACTTGTGTAAAGGGGACCATGAGAGCCCTGAAACACCTGCAGGTGACTGGTGCTAAAACAAAGTGAGTCATTAGTTTGCAGCAATTTGAAATCAGAAATCAACTCTTTCTACTGATGTTGTCTTCTTAATTATGAACATGCTACAAGCTCTGCTAAATTACAGCAGGCACTCCAGCAAACTCTGTTTTATGACAGTAGCTGTGATAGCCAATTTGCACTCTCTTGCAAATTGGGGTTGTACTTTCCAAAGACAAAGTACTAAACATTCAAAGCTCTATTTGTCTCTACTGATCTCCTGGAGTAAAGCATCTGGTAGCTTCTGAGAAAGAGGATTTACATCAACACTGAATACCTTTGAAAATCCTATTTGGAGATTTGCAATGCACTGTGTAGCACAAGCTAGAAATCAGTGACATCAAAACAAGTGGAAAATTAAAAAGAAAAAAAATTAAAGTATTAGTGTCTTAACAATGCCAAAGAGTATTTTCTGTAATTTTTTTTTTTGTTTGTTTATTTCTCATTAATTTAGTACTGATCAAATCAGAACAAGATAATTTACCCAAGTGGAGTCTGTTTTGCCCATGACAAATCACAGCAACTGGTGAGTGATCTCTCCCTGCCCTTATCTTGACCCATGAGCCTTTTGTTGCATTTTCTCTCGCCTGTCCAGCTGAGGAGGGAAGTGACAGAGCAGCTTTGGTGGGCACCTGGCCTCCCAAAACACTTCTGCAGGTCAGACTAAAGAAATCATGACCATTTCTGTTCAGTAATCATGAAACAAGTCAAAAGGAAAAAAAGGCCAGACTGCTGGGCTTTATAACAGGTCTGTTGTAACTGTTTGATAAACTCAGTCCTTCATCAGTGTCTCTACATGAGCATCTGTGAGCAGACATGTACCAGCTTCAGCACCACCAAAAAAAAAACCTGATTACAGTATGTTAAAAACAGAGTGAAAAAGCATTTTAAAATTTGATTCTGTGTTTTCTCCTGGTTCCCCTTATACATTACACATGCAATGAGAGAAGGGAGATAAATGTAAATGCATGTACAGAGCTATCTGCTATTGCTACTAACACAGGAGGGCTTTTTGACAGCCTATACTTACAGTTAGGCGAGGGCATTTGGACTTGGCAAAAACTCCCATGAATATATCAGGGGCATTGAATTCTTGAAGAAATAAAGCAACATCCTGCGGAGAAAGCGAATGGAGAAGTGAATGGACCTCTGCAATTTCCAAATGCAAAATCAAACATGCTCCCACAGCACAAGGACTGGATCAAAGAGATGGCAAACTCACTACAAGGAATTTGTTATTTGCCAACAGTTAATACCAATAATCCTTGCTCTCCAATGAGAGATGGCCAGCAAGCCAACAAGGTAGGGAATAAAATAATAATATTTAAATTAATACTTAATTATTAAATAATACTACTTTAATAATAATTATATAGATAGATATAAAGAATTTGTTCCAGCATTTGAGACTGCTGAGAAATATACTAAGTGTTAAATTGACACTGCAAGTCTGCAGCTAAACTTAGAAAGGCTGTTTAACTATCAGAAAAAACTATTCTTACCATCAGGACGGATGACAATTGCTAGAGGAAAATGTGCCTGTTCAGAGATGGCATCAATACTATCCCCATAATCCAAGTGAGGAAGGCACAGGCCGTGCACCCGAGCTCATTCCAGCTGCTGTCCTGCCGCCGCTCCTCTGCCCAGGGCAGGTTCCGCGGTGAGGCTGCTCGGAGCCGCCCCAGCCCGGCTGTCCTGCCTCACCCTGCCCGCCGCAGCCCCAGAGCGAGCTGGCCGATTCCCCGCCTTCTCCCACTGCCAGCACCATTCCGACGGGACACTGGGGGCAGAGGCGCCCCGAGGTGCCGCGCAAGGCTCCTACCTCGTCCATCGACATGTCCCACACCTTGCAAATGTCGTTCTCCATCTCCTCGTCCAGCTCCGTGCGCGCTCCCTCGGGGCTGGCGGCGGGGTCCGGCTCCGCGGGGGCGATCACCTGGGCCGGGCGGGGCGGGGAGAGCGACCCGGCTGAACCCCCCCGGCACCACCGGCACCCGCTGCGTCCCCGCCCGGTGTTTTCCCGCTGTGTCCCCCGGATCTGTGCCCTGTGAATCCCAGCTGTGTCCCGGGTTTGTCCCCGGCTGTCCCCCCCGGCCCTGGCAGCGATCGCGTCGCACCCACCCGGCGCTGACCGACGCCGGGCCCGCCGCCCGCTCCCTCCCGGCGGCCGCGCACCTCGATAAGGCGGGTGAGGACGCTGAAGAGCCAGTGCTTGCTGTACACCGTGTTGCCCACCGCGTCCCCCTCCTCCTCCTCCGCATCGCTGCACGGCGGCGACGGATTGCGGTCCATGGTGGCCCCTCAGCCGTGCGGGGGCAGCGAGGCGGCGGCGCGGCCGGAGCGGCGCCCGCGGCCCCACAGCGCCCCCTGCCCCCCGGCGGCCATTGCCGCCTCCCGCGCCCGGGCCTGCGCCGGGCCCGCGCCGGGCCCGTGCCGGGATCGTGCCGGGATCGCGCTGGGATCGCACCGGGACCGTGACTGGATAGTGCCGAGACCCGCCCGCCCAGGGCCTTCCCTCGGCGAGGAGCGGCAGCCGCGCTCCCGGAGCGCCTTTGGCAGCCCCCGCCATGCCCCGACACCGCCGCCCCCGCCCCGCAGTGCCGCGCCCCGGGAGGATGGATGCAACGAAGGGAAGAGTTCTCAGGAGGATTCCTTTATTGGCTGTGCAAAGGGAGGTGTGACAGGAGCGCAGGACAGCGCTAGTACTTGCTGGGCAGCCCCCTGGGCCGGTAGCGGTTCGGGTCGCCGCCGCTCCGGCCCCAGGCGTTCGCCTCCTGGTCCAGCCGCGTGTCCTCGGCGCCTCTGCCGCTCACGCTGCTCTGCCAGCCCTCCCGGGCGTCGCTGTGGGGAAGGAGAAAAGGCCGCCTGAGCAGAGCGCATCTAACTCAGCCGTGTGTTGGCTCCCTCGCTCGTGTGGAACTGCTTTTCCGTGGGGCCTCTCAAGGTGAGGTGCAAGCACATGCTCGGCCTTTGTGTGAGAGCCCGCGGTGGAATCTATATCTGTTATGTCGGGAGGTGAACCAGCAATGAAGGAGAATTCCTTATCAGAAATGCAGAGAGGAATCTGCCTTCTGGGCGGACAAGAAGAAAGGTTCAGGCTCATGTGGCACCATTCCTGTGGAGACCGGCTATCCAGATGGGAACTACCTTCCCTCCCCTCTGCTGTCCCTCTAGGTACTAAGCTGAGTACAAGTCAAAAAGGACATGACTCCAGCTGGAATGCCTGGATCCCTAATAACGCACTGTTAACAAGCCAAGCACACTTCATTACCTGATCACTCTCGCTGCCCAAGCACCACCAGGTCCTCTCCGTGCAGCATCATAATTCCCACGGGCATGGAAATACTTGTCGGCACCTTTGTAATTTGCCTCCCGCATGTCCCTGTATGCTCTGAGCATATCCCATGTCCCTGAAGAAGACAGAGAAATGGAGATGATGTTGACTTGAAAGAGTCACACCAGAAATAGTTCAGTACCACCCCATTCAGGAGCTGGAAGGCTCAAGGAGCAGTAACAGAGTGAGGCACTGCCCCACATCAGCCTTTGCACAGGGCTGTGCCCACAGAATGCACCTGTGAAGGCTGATCAAGGCCCTCACCCAGCAGCAGAAACCAGGGCATCTCTAACGTGGAGCTGAGCATTTCCCAGCGCTGAGGGCTGCACCATTGGCTGCTGGCTTGTGCCTGGGGAGGGGGTCCTGAGAGAAGGGCCCCTGGTAAGAGCAGCTTACCTCCTGCTGCATCCCGGGCAAATTGTCCAGCCCGGACCATTCCTTGGACTATCCTTGGTCTGTCAGCACTCACACACAGAACAACGGAGAGCAACGCGATGCAGACCCAGAGCCTCATGGTTCCTGGCCGAGCCTGACAGGGAGCTGGGAGAAGTGAGACAGATGAGCAGCTCTGGAGCACCACTGAGAACCCACCACACCCCCAGCTGCGCCTGAGCTGCTGCCTCAGTGCTGAGGCTCGCCCAGGATCCCCTTCTCCCCCTGCCAGGAGTGGTGCCCTCTGTGCACCACAAGCTCCGCAACAAAAGCAGGTGCACATGAGAAACCAGCACTCCCTGCTGCTCCTGTCATGAGTGCAAAGAAGCCCCACATGCTGAAGCATTAGTCCTGCTCCCAAAATACCAGCTCAAAACACTGCACACAGCTCACAAATTCAGAATGTCACTCACCACTGCAGAACAGCAAAGTCAAAGGAGCTGGAGATCGACTCGTGTGCTCTCAGACTCAAAGAGGGTATTTATAAGCAATTCAAACCCCTCAAAAGAGGAAACTGGAAAGGATACCCATGGCTGGGAAATCCCCACTAGCATTTCCAACACAGAAATCATTACTGGAAACCTGTCCGTGTCCTTACTGAAAGTCCACAGCTCCTGTTATGCAATCTTTTAGAGAGTATATGGCACTTCTTCAGCTGTCCTTGGGACTCTTTGCTCCTCATAACAACCAAGCTGACAAACTGCCTTAAAGGCTGAAGAGTTCCATGTGCTTGAAGTGTTACTGCTGTCTTAAGGGTGATACTTTTGTTTGGATCCTGGACTGAACAGAGCTCAGAGGGGAAGGTGCCTGACTGCACATTGGAGCACAAGGCCAGGTCTGTGTCTGTGCACAAGGAACAGTGAGCTGCATTGCCAGAAGGGCTGCAGGAACTGCTAAGTGAAATTCCCATGTGTGCTGGGATTGCCAGATGAATTCCAGAGTTAATGAAATGGAAAATATGAAGTGTTGCTCTTAACTCCATTGCAAAGCAAAGCACATATACCTACATCCCTGCTGATCATGCTGTAAGATAGCACAGACACACAGACCATCAAGAGGCTCTGAATGGTTCATTTTGCCTTGGCTTGCTCTCACAGGCCCCTCTCGAGGGTCTCCAGCCACCCTGCTGTAACAGCAGCTCCATGGGCCTCAGGTGGAAAGTTTTGGACACAGCAGTAAACATTTTACTTAAGGGGAAATTCAGATCCATACAGCCACAGTTCTGCTAGATTTTAAATCACCTGTCTGGCCCTATTGGCATGGTTCACTGTTTAAATGCTCTCCCTGCTTAAAGCTTGCTCACTTCCCTTGGTTAACAACTTGACACAACCCTTTCCTCTGCAGAAAACTCCAGGGTTGAGTGCAGTTGCACTCGAGAGTGACTGTGCAGGGTGTCACCATTGTGTGGCCTTGTACATGATTTGGCAAGTCTAGGAGAGCACTTCAGGTTCCCCTCTGAAGAGTTAAGGGTAGCTGCCCCACTCACAACTCTGCGACTGTAAACAATTTGCTCCTGGAGCTGCAGGGCAGAGGCATGAGTTGAAAGAGGTGCAAAAAAAAGCCAATAAAGTGTCAACAGGAACTTGGGTGTCACTGGACTTCAGTAAAAAAAAATGAGCTTAAGAGGGAAGGAGACTTTTTCCACAACCTGGAGCAGCAGGGCAGATACTCTGTAGTGTGATGTATCTCAGAATGGAACAATTTGCAACAAGATCTAAACCCTAGGACATAGATTTTTGTCCCCTGGCACTCCTGAACCAGATACTTCACAGTGTAACAGCTCAGCTACTGCAGGGACTGGAGTGCTGTGCTTTGCTACAGCCCTGTTCACACCCTGATGACCCATATCCTTGCAGTACACGCAGCTCAATGTCTTCTCTGCTGGCTCCAAGTAGCCCTGTCACCTTTTTGGTTTTTAAAACACAAGGAAAATTACTCCTGTAAGTTGTGGTACAGGCATGTGGCACTTTGCCCAGGGACTTAAAGCAAAGCATTGCTTTCAAAACTGACCTAAGGAACACTTTCCCTACAAGAGCTCACACACTCTGGACCATAGAGGATATTTTGAGTCGTACACTGTTTCACATTCTCTCCAAACCAACATTTCTGCAAAACATGAAGGACAATGAGGACAAAAAATGCATTTCTGCAAACACGAGGAGAATTGCAAGAAGGCAGGTGCTGGAGGGATTCTTTAGAACATCTCAGAGTTCATCCCCTGGTGTCCAGCAAGGACAGTAGCAATGACAACAAAGCTGGAGCTGAGATAAAGCTGCAGCCTGGGGCTCCAGCAGGGAACAGCCTGAGCCCTGCTTTGCCCTATTCTCTTGTCCTGCACTCCAGGTCATGACCCTTGGCTCTCAGGAATGAGCTGCAGCCAACACTGCTGCTTTTGCAATAAAGAGGCAAAGCTGCCTCCAAGTGTGGAGGAGGGTTTAACAGAGCATTTCTTCCGGGACTAGCAAGACACTGGCAGCACGTGCACGCTGGGGAACACAACACAGTGAGGGGGCCTGGAGACCATTTATTGGTTTGTACATTCTGATGCAGTTAAGATAAAAAGCAACCCCATGCTGGTTGCCCTGTAACTGTAAATATTTATGAATGCAAACTATGTTCCACAATTTTGCAATCTGAGAAAATCAGACTGAGAAAGGGGATGAGGTGAATTCCCAGCTCAGGCACAATATCTGCAGTTATTTCTTAATCTGGGAAAGAACAGTACCTTTTTTTTTTTTGTTTACGTTTGCAATAATTCATTTCAAGAGTTTTGCCAAGTATTGAATATTACACTACCAGTGACCTTGGGCTTATAGACGTGGCGAATGACTGGAAACTTGTCTGCTTTCAAGAAGCAGATTGAAAATGCAGGTATTTACCTGAATTAAAATTGATTTACCCATAGGTTTCTAATTGTGAAATAATGTATACTTTTTTCTTTGGTAAAAAGAAAATAGCACCAGGAGTTTCTATTTAAAGGTGCTCCAGGCTAAGCCCCCTTTATTCATCTCTGCTTCTCAAGGGTCTCTTCCACCCAGTCACCCACAAAAACCAAATCTGAGCTGCAGCTCATCTTCCCCATGAGGCTGGCTGAGCTGTCAGTGATGTGTGCTCAGCTGGCTGACAGGAGCCTTGCTCTGTGCAACTGAGGCAGTTTGTTTCAGTAATTTCTAAAATGAGAGGGTCTTCTGTTCAGTCCCTTCACCCTACCCACAGGAGATAAAAACAAACTCATCCAGAACAGGAAACATTAATTTTCCAGCTCTTATTCAGAGAGTATATTCTCACTCTTTATTGACAGCCAAGTTAGTTGAAATGATAAACACAAGCCACTTTAGACACAAAATCGGAACACACTCTTCCCATTATGTTATCTGTATGACCCTTCCGACATGATTTTTTTCTAAAAAAAAAGCTCTAACCAGAATTGATTTACTGTAAAAAAAAGAAAAAAGGTCCCAACCCTCAAAGTCAACCAAGTGTACAAAACCCCCACAGAAGTTAAGAAAGAGCTTTTGTGTACACAAAATACACCAAGCAAATAGAGTGGAACCATACAGAGGTAAGCCAGGCACATTCTCAGAAATCCAGGAATTCCTCTGAGGAAGGCAAGGGGAGCACTCAGCTACACCAGACTCTGCATGAGCCCGAGGTAGGTAACTGGGGGAGCCCCGAGGCAGCAGCAGCTCATCTGGCAGGGAACAGACCAGGCACCAACACCATCTGGGAGATGCCTGGCTCCCATTCCAAGCCTTACTGTGAGAGCATGGGGTGTTCCTGATGGCACAGATCCTTCTATTTCCAATGGCAGTATGTAAATCCCAGAAGCTTTGAAGTCTTCTTTTTTAGAAATAGTTCTGTATTGGCTTTTCCACAAGCAACACTCTGGCTGGAAGCCTGACATTCGTTGTTGCCCTGGAATTTCCCTTCCCCGTGTGAAGTAACCAACCCACCACACCCAAGTTTTTCTTGCAGACAAGATGAAATAGTCTGCATACTGCATCTCTCGAAAGGCCAAACATTGTACTCAGTCCTAGTTTGATTAAAAGCATTATTTTTCAGCATTACAAGTGCTGCAAGTCAACATAAAAAGATACCTTATAAAGCAGTATTTTCACATCATTTTACAACAAAAATATTAAATTTCAATTAAATTTCGTTCCAATTAATGCATTACTTTTTATTTAAATATTTGTGAAAATTGAATACGGACCAGATGCTGTGGCTTTCTGCTTAAAATGTGAGTCAGAAAATGAAGGGGATCAAAACTAGAAGCCTAAAAAAGTATAGACTTAGATACTTCCCAGGAATGGTTTCTCATGTTTGCAAACAAAGAAACAAAAATTTTATACACCATAATTTAATACTTAGGGGTTCATATCTCTGAACACTTAAGTTATAGACTCAGAAAATAAATTCAGCAATTTTCATCTTGGAAATCTATGAGCTTAATTTCAAGATAAATACTGGCTTGTTTTGATCTATATTCTACAGTTCAAAAGTCTTCTCCAAAGGAATAAGGAAGAACTGTCACCACTTCCAGGTCAGATACCTGCCAGATGGAGACTGGCTCAGTATAACTGAACTTTTAGACAGGAGTTTGTTATTTTTAAGGGCCTGTGAAATCTAAGAGGCACTTGAATATACAGTCATTACAGTATAAAATGTTCCCAGAGTTCTCCCAAGCTGCTTTCTATGCTTGCTGAGACCACAAAAACCGGTCACACCTTTCCAACATGGACTGAATCAGCGCTCTGCAAATAAAGCAAAGGGGACAAAAAAAAGTCAAACACTAAAAAAGCTAACAACAGAAAGAACAACAGAGCTTTGGTTTGCTTTTTAAAGAGAAGTTTGTAAAAAACATGATTGCATTTCAGAAATAACATCTTGACATCACCATTCCCACCTCTGAAAGGAAAAGGAGAGATCAGAGTCTGTATAGGTCTTACCAGGACAGATCTCTTTCAGAGAATCTCCTTCACACACACCTTTAATGTATGGTTTCCTGTTTCCTCATTTTCAATTTTAAAATGCCTATATTGCAAAATACACAGTTCTTAAATAATAATAAGAAAACTTTCAGATGAGTCTAAAACCAAAGGTAAAAATGTGAAGCATTGTATCTTCTTGTAAACCAAAAAGCAAGTTTAAAGTATGGAAGAGATCCAAAAAGAATAGTGTGGATCTTCTGCTGACATCTCTTACCTCTGCCTTTTCTCAGCGATCCTCAGTATCTCACAGACACCAGTAAACCTCTCAGACAATTCTAGTGTCAAGCCACACTCCTGCAAGAGAGGCAAGGCACGATTTGGGCCAATGGCCTTGGCCAGCAACAGAGCAATGTTTTCCACAGTGATGCAGTCTGGGCAGCTGGGGCCTCCATTGCTGACAGCATTCCCATTCTGTGGGCTGTGCTGGTGGGAAGCTGTGCGGTGATTCTGTGCAAGATGCAGAACAAACTTCCATTCTTCTATAGTCTCTGGAATGGAACCTAGATGTAAAATGAGTTTGTTAACGTTATTTGGAAAATGAGGCTTATTCTAAGACTACTATTTAAACTATATCTGTACTTAAAAGAGAAGCTAGCTATTCTGTTTTACTCTCAAGATTTTAGGAATCTAAGCATTATCCAAGCATTATCAACAAGAAAATTAGGCGCAGAAATGTACTGCCCAGATGGACTCAGTGTAAAGATTTAGTGGTGAACACACACAGCTTCACAGTAGTTCAGTATTCAAGGCTTTGGATTAAGTCAAGAGACAAAGTTGTGTTCACCTTAGGGCCAGAGTGAATTTTCTTATAAGTTCTGGCTTATGGTACCATTCTTTGCTCACTCTAACCTTTGGTTGTCTGCACATGTAGTGAGGGGGTTTTATGCTGTGCAGGAAGGCTTCCTACTCTTCTGTCTACAAACCAAGGTTAACTTTTACTCCCAGCTTTTACTGATAAACAAATCAAGATTCTTTAACTTTTAAGCATTTTCTAGCACAACTGATTTCACAAAGCACAGCATGAAGACACAAGAGTATAACACCCATTTATGTGTTTCAAATATGCTGTACTACACACGGTTAGGGCAACAAAAACACTTCAAAACATCAAAGTTCAATTCAGTTTTGGGCAAACTGCTATATAAGGGCAGTTCTACATTACAGAAGTATGTTTATACAGCTTAAGAATCACTAACCATCTTCTCCATTCAACAGGCTCAAATCATCCAAATGAACAATATTAGTAAAGGCTTCTATTCTTCTATCCAGCTCCAGACAGAGAAAAAGATATCCAGGCCAAAATCTTGAATAAGAGAGTAAAGATTTCTATGAATCAAATACTCAGTTCAAACCAAAGTCAAGAACAATCACATGCTCATTAAAGTATCAGTAAAGACAAAAGCAACTAAATTTAATGAATGCCAGAAACAGAGTAGGGACATGAGGTATACCTCCCGTTTGGTACATTAAATTGGACATTGAATATTCACCCTCAAAAAAAGGAAAGGTTTTTCTTTTTAAAAGAAAACTGTCCAAACAAAAAGCAGATAGGTCACTTACATTTGTATCTTCTCAGAAGAATACTTGCTAACCAGGTATCTAGAATTGCCAAGCTTTCTCCTTACCCATGTGATTTACAGATGTCAGCCATCTTCTCTTTCATAACAAAATCAGCTGGGAGTTTAATCAAGAGCAGAATGAGCTGGCTGTAGCCCCAGGTAAACAAATGTGATCGTGGCCTAGAAGATGAGAAACTCAGTTTTAAAGCATTATTGATTTTCTTCAGAACATTATGGCAGATTTATGAAAAGAGAGGAGGAGAAATGAATGAAACACCACGTGCAGTCTCAGTAGAGCAGTCACTCTAGAAGGCATTGCAAATAAAAGTTATTCAATCCTTTGGTTGTTTCTGCTGAACTTTGCAAAATGCTCCAAGGAGTCAGTGATCCAAACTTTCACACAAAATCTAACCCAAAACCAGACCTGTTAAGTCTTTCTGCTGCATTCAGGACCCTGAATGAAAACCACTTTACCTGGGATTTCCTTCCTCATCCACAGTGTTTGCCCTTTGTGGAGCATCATGAGAAACTGCCAAGCACAACCACTCCAACCGCACAGATTCCGGCTGCAGAAGAGACCTAAGGAGAAATGGCCTGGAAAACAAAGCAGACACTAAAAAAAAAAATCCTACCAGTTTTAAATATAGCATAAATGGAGAAGCAGAGCTTGTGTGTGGACAAATTAACAAAACAAAACAAACAAACAAAAAAAAAAAAACAACAAAAAAAAACAAAAAAAAAAACACAAAAAAAGGAGGGGGGTAAAATTAAATGTGGAAAAGCCCAAAATTATTTAGGTTTCTATGTGTCTATAAACTGAGGCAACCACAGAAAATCAAGTGTGCAGGTTGCGATCCCACAGATTTGGTTGGGGTTTTCTTTTTGATTTTGGTCTTTTTTTTTTTTTTTTTTTGCTTGGAGTTTTTTTAAATGCCCTCTAGCCCTGGTACACTGAACTGCAGACATAGGAACAAAAAAAATCAATTCTATTAAAAGTATTATTTAGGAAATCCCTTTTAAAACTAGATACAAACCTAACAAAAACTCCAGTCTAGGACCAGCTACAACTGGCAGAAGAATTACTTGAAACCTAATGCTTAAGAAAACCAAGCAGACAGATACAGAAACACAAAAATATGTCCCCAAAAGCCAAAACAAAAAGAATCTCCACACAGCTACACAATTAAGAGAGCAGACAGATTAAAACATTCCCCTCACCTTTTATCCTCTGGCTTTGATTTCACCAGACTATCTAAATATGCTAAAAAGTGAGCTGGATCATTCCTGCAAAGCTGTTTAATATCATAAGGCAAAATAGAGGGGTGGAACTTGATCAACGGCCGAAGAGCTGTTTCCCCAAATTTTTCATAAAGCCTAGAGAAACAGAGAATAAAAACTATTTTAAGTACCAAACAGCAAAATATTATTTTCAAGATGTTCTGCAAGTTCAAGATAGTACTGAAAGGTGATAGAGTCCAGGAATCTTTATGACATGGCAAGTGAAGCAATTCCTGCCAGGAAGTTCAGAAGATTGGGAGTACAAACCTTTGAGCATGTGCCAGCAACAGTGGGCTGTCATCCCATGGCCCCAGGTCATGCAGCAGCTTCAGTATTTTCAACATATCTTCACTTTCCATTGCTAAAGCCACTGGACTGTGACAAGTTATTTCTGAAATAAATCAGTGCACAGGTTAGGAGATTTGGGCAAGTTTTTTCCTTAAGGTGTCCTGCCCCTCCTTTCGTCCTTCTGCTGAACAACAGCTATCACTGCTTTCATAGGAAGTTCAACACCCACCTCAATCCTGATGAAATGCAGGTATTAATCTCCAGGAACAAGTGCAGTGCAACTAAGGACAAACTGGGAATGCATACACTACTTCCCTTCTAGGGCTCTCAGAATCCAAACAGTTAAGAGATTCCCAGAAACACAAACACCAACCCTCAAAGCAAGATTCTGTTGTTTAACTGCTCTCTGCTGGAGCAGCATCAATGCTAAGGCTTTAATTCACTCTTAAAAGAAATACATAAGGCAGAAGCTGAGTGCAGAGAACAGAAAGTTGTTTTTCAATATCACTGAAGCTTTGGTTCAATAAAACTGAAGAGGCATCAAAAAGATCAGAAATTATTTCTGTGGAACAGGCAAGTATGAAGTGATCACAAGCCACTCATCTACACAGAACCATCTACTCCATTCAGTTTTGTTCCATATTAACCACATTCCTTTACAGGCCAAATGTTCCAGTGCAAATGCTGAAGCCCTTCCTCTCCCTTCTGCCTTGTTTCTACAGACTTGTGATTCTAATTATGATACTTTTGCTCTTAGAAGCTCTTATGTTTGCAAATAGGCTGGGATCACTACAGTGTTCCATTAACAAGGTCTATGCAACTAATAGGTTCAAAGTTGCAACTGGGAGGAGAACAATCTCTCTCCAAGGAGCCAACAATTCTTTTTTTTTAAAGAAATCACATGTTATTTTGAGTTGAAAGGGACCCACAATGATCATGAAGTCCAGCTCTTAAGTGAATGGCCCATACAGCGCTTGAACCCACAATGCTGGGATTATTAGCACTATGTGCTAACCAGCTGAGCCAAGTTCTTCCTAAGGGAAGTAAGTATTTGGGGAAAAAACAATCAACCAAACAACCCAAAACCAACACAAAAACTCCCACACACCAAGCACTGCCACACTACACTGGCAGAAGGAAAATCTGAAAATCCACAGACACAATTATGAGAGTTTTCAAGGTTTTTCTTTTTATCCTCCCCAACAGTCTTATTTTCAGTTTAAGAAGTAATACAACGTTCATAATTTACCTTTCAATCCTGCAATGTATGTTTCCCATACATTAGGGCTGGTGGCACACGTGGTTATAATACACTGCTTTACTCTCTTTAAATCCAAAAGGAAGAAGTAGCTTCGCATAAACCTACAAGCCAAGGTGCCTGAAGCTGCTGGTGGCAGACTCCCCTCAGAGCTCTCCTCAGCCTCAGCACTCCCACCAGAAAAGACATGCAGCTCAAAGCACAGAGTTGTCAGCTCCACAAGATCCTTCAGAACATCAGGTTCGATGGTACATGGAGGAGACACCTGAAAGCCACAGCCCAGAGGCCCAGTCACATCAGTACCATTTTCACACATGGATTTGCCTGTACAGGTTTCATCAGTATTTTCCTTTTCAATGCAGTCTTCCAAAATACCACTCTGTTCCTTGTCTACTGGGTCTCTGTCAGCTGGAGGCACTTGCAGGTTTTCCTCCAGGACTGCCCTCTGTTCTTCAGCACACAGAGTCTTGCTTTTCTTAGCAGACAAAGCAGAATGCTCCTGGCTGAATTTTTCTTCTAGATAGACAAGCCATTCCTGTAAGACCCTTCTCATACACTGAGGTTCTAACAAAACCAAGGGATCCTGGAGCTTGGCTCTGCAGCATAAAAAAGAAGTTTGCTAAGTTTAACAATTATAAGATGCCACAAATGAAGTTTCTAATATGCTTTGTGTAACTGTACTCCTACACTTGACTTGGAGTCAGTAGTTGGGTTTTTTGTGATTTTGAATGCATCAAACAGAATTTAGGCTACTTCACACTGTCTACATTTATCTCTGCACATCTTGAGCTCCCTAGGATTTCTTTCAGAATAAATTTTTATTTGTGATTTTAATTTTTTTAAACTATGCCTGTACTTAAGACAAAGGAATAACACTAGAGGAGCTTTTAGTGAGCTTTGCTTGGTTTTAAAATGAGGTATCAAATCATTCACCAAATGAGATCCTTTCAGGTTATGTTAATAGACATTTAGAGCATCACTCTTACATGCATGTAAAATGAATGAAAAGAAAATTTTAAAAACCCAGTAATTTTTTTTTCTGTCAATTTTTTTTTTTTTGTCACATCTATACAGTAAAAAGTTTCTCTGCTTACATAGTTTCTGCTGTTGCAGCCTTGAGATCTCTCAGACGGTCCTCCTCAGGAAGGTGGCAGTTCTGGGGTTCTGACCTAGAAAAGCACATTCATTTCAGTCTTATCTGAAGTATTAATTTCAATAATTTAAGTGAGGATTTCCTGAAAAATTTCCCCAACATTAATTCCTTTATTAAATACAAAACTATCACTTGTAAGAAGAAACAGCTCAACAGAAATTATGGATGAACTGGGCATGAAGAGCAATAGATAATACTCTTTTTGTGGCTTTCTATTATTGCTTCTACTCCAGTTACAGTAGATTCCTGCAGGTACTGAAAAAAACCAGTACCATGCCACTGTATGAAAGTCAGTCCAAAGTGGTACATAAGCACTGGAATATGAAATTAGCTGTGTGTTCATTGCCTCATCAGCTCTAAGAAAGGACTTGGGAGAACCACTGAAACCCACCATAGCAATGAATGCAGCTGGAAAAACATAATGCCAAGTTTCTCATTCTGCTTGAAAGAGTTTCTTCCTTAGGTTGCTATCCTCAGGACATCCAGCAAATATAACTGTTCAGAAAATGTGATTTTTCACTCACTCTTTTTCTTCCTGGGGAGATGCTACTGGATTAAGAGTTAGCTCTGGCAGCTGCTCATCATCCTTTGCTTCATGCTTCCCTCTAGACTCAGGACTTATATGAAGTGTGCCAATCTTTTCCGTGGTTTTGCGTACAAAGCTGGAAACACTAAGAATCACAAGTTCAAACATTTAAAATCAGAAGTTCAGAAGAAAACAAACCAAGCACTCTCTTGATTAAAACCATCATTTCAGAGACTTTGTAATCTGAAGAACTCTTGAGAAAAGGATGAGAGCAGTGATGACCAACAGGAACAAAACTTACTAAAAAGCTGCTCAAAATTCATACTCCAGCCATGATCATGTCTTCATCACAGAATAGAAACCTGAAGTATTTAACACTCCTGCTGGAGAAGCAGGATCACATACCAACATTAGGCATAGATTTTTGACATGCATTTGTGATTTGCATGCAAATAAATGCAGATTGGCTACACTGCATTTTAAAGCTTTTAAACATAAAGCATTTTTAGGAAATTATGTCACTCTTGGTGGTAAGAAACCACTTGACAATGCTTCAAATTAATTCTTCAAATTACAAAGCTCGCCAACAATGCCCTCTTCACTCAGCAGTCCCTATTCCTTCAGGTATTTTATTGAAGAGAAAGCTCAATAAACACACCAGAACTCAATTATTTCTACCACTGCCATGAAGAGAACTATGTCAATAAGATTTGGACAGAAAAATAAGCCTCCTGCTTTCTGCTCTAGAACTAAATAAACCCCCAAAACTCCAACCCAGCATTTTTCACTATAACAAGGTATAGCAAAGGTTGAAGCTTGCTGCAGAAGGCAGAAAGTATTCAAATCTAGCAAAACAATTGGATTTGAATGTATAGAAAGATTAAAGCTAAATTTTAAAAAATTAACTGTAAATAGGATAGTATTTTATTTAATGATTAATTGCATGCAGTGAATACTTGAAAACGCAGCTTTCATTATTAGCAGAAACACTTATTACTAGTAAGGTCCTCAAAGCTGCTTACAGTTTAGAAAGAACTCAAAACACTGCATGTACATCTGATGTCTATTCTGAGATCCTCACACCGCTGATAGCAGCCACAGTTCTTTGTTGCAGGACAAGAATTACATACTGAAGTGATCAAGGGAAGGCTGTGCAATTTTTCAGACCATTGCCAGGCCAGAGACATTTTAGCTAAGTAATTAATATACAGCACTTTCATAAAATTAAGTTATATATTTAACACCATCACCATTGTATTTGTACACCCACCCCCTTATCCTCCTTTTTTTTTAAGAGTTTTAAAATACCAATTTATACATATGTTATTTGTACATAAAATGGATATTGATCTAATTGCAGCAGGTAAAAGCTACCATTATTTCATAAGTGTTTGGGAAACCAATTAGATTCATTGAAAAGTTCATGTGGGGCTAGGACAGACCACTTTACAAGTGTGTTTTAGCAATATCTATCTGCTTTGAATGTTTTAATGTTTGTCCCTGTGCAACATAAGAAGCCTTCCCCCTAAGATACAGGAAGGCAAAATCCCAAAACAATATTCAGTAAGTTTTCCTTTAATACAAACCACAACCAGAGTTTACAGGGTAACAGTAAACATTCCTAGACATTTAATAATTATTCAGTGTTTAAATCTGAGGCTGAAGTCTTGGCTCCACTGAAGCTAAAGCAGCTCTTTGTATGTATCTTCAGGAGAGCCAAGATGAAGACTTAAACTGCCTGGCAAACCTGACTGCATCTCTGGTGCTCCAGTTCAGGTGTTACATGTCTGCAGAACAGAGTATGAACTAAACCACACAATGCTACAAATCCAGGGGACAGAAGAGGGCAAGATGTAATGGATGAGTGAACCTGCTGCATGTTTTACCTTTCTTTGACAGCTTGGAGAGAGACGAGAGGAGATGGGGAACGGAATGACAAAGGGATACTGAATGGGAGAAATGTCTCATTCCGGTCAGCCTCAACCACCACAGATGCATGAGATACGTTCTCTGACAAATGGAATTGAAATAAAAAGTCATGAAACAGTGACCCGGCAAAAAAATGGAACAGTGAAATGAACTGCAAGTCACTAATTCATTAATGAATAACTTGCTCACCATACTTTCCTTTTTAATACTCAAGAATTCATGGAGCCTGGTTTCAAGGGCTGATTTACTACTGACTTTGAACCTAGTTAAGTCTGCTTTATTAATAGTGTTTTAGCTTTACAGCAAGAAAAATAATCATCAGCAACAGTATGAAAACTATCTTCTAAAATTAGACTTACAGATCATTGAGAGGACAAAACCTTGATTTAATCCACTGAGTTATTTATACATCCAGGAAAATTAAGTATTGTGGCATATATCAATCCACAGCCAATTGTAAAGTCAGCCATGACCATGATTTCCAAAATCTAAATCACATGTGAACACAAAGACACATAAGCCATGATTAAGGTCACCCCCTTAATCTGAAAGGAATTAAAAATATAAGTGAGCCCACAGCTCTCTGGCTTTTGGTAAAAATCAGAGGAAATAGAGACTCACTGACTACTTCCTTTTCTCCCCCATATCCCTAACAGTATTTACAATGTGTTTTGCTTAATAATTTCCTGTTACAAGCACACACTGTATCTTTAAGTGATGTCAACAAGAAAAAAGGGAACATTTTAAGCCAGGATTATACTACTGACTGTTACAAAGTGCAGTAACCACAGCGCTGAGAGGAAAAGATGCTGCCCTGTTACAGAAAATCTACCATCAGAATCCCTCAACAGTGCCTAAAGGTCACAACTGACTTTACAATTGGCTGTAAATAAGGCTGCTTTTGTTCATTATGCAGACTAGAAACCTAAAACTCTTTATATCTTATGTCATTGTGAGCAGGGGAACACTAAGTCCATTTCTTCCAAATACCAAATCAAATACTTGGGCTTCAAGAAGCATCTAAAACTTCTCTACTTCACAATAATCAGCAAATCATCCTTTGTGGAACACACAGAACCTTTCTATCTTGTGACATTCAAAAATTAAGTCACTTGAATTTTGACTTTTAATGTTGGGAACTATGAACTTCAGAGTTTCCTCACTTGTTTTATGTGATGTAGGTAGAGAGGCACATGTACACCTAAGTGTATCTTACCCAGCAGGACAACACTTCTGACAAGTAGGGGACTAATTGCCAATTTCTGCACTCTCCCTCCCCAGTATGGTTTTCTCCAAAGCATCCCAAATTCTCTCCATCCTCAACTGGCATCTACTCCTTGCAAAGGCTAAAAAATAGCCTTTTTATAGGAAAGCCTCTCTATCATAGTTAGAACTAAGGCAGCTCCTCATCATCCCAGGTTTGTGCATCCCTTCCCAATCCCAACCAGAGCAGAGAACAAGACCCATTACAGTCTCCAGCTTAAGTCCAGTGACAGGCATTTGTCAGAAAATAAAAAAGCTTCCTGCATGGGCTAAATGTTAATTATTAAATATTCTAGCACCCCTACACTAATGTTTACATGTGTAAGAGATGATCCCCTGTGCAAAGGAAACCCTGTGAGAAAGTTAAGGACATTTATCAGAATCCTTCTCTTTTCCCTGAAGAAAGGTAAGCCAGAATCCAGACTAAGAAATAATTTTCTGGAACAAATATTACAAACGGATACTGGCAACAAACAAATCTTGTTTGAAGCTCAATTGATACTGGCATAGACAGCTGAATCTTAGCACTAATGTCAGCACATATAGAGAGGGGGAAGTTGGAGTGAAGCCCATGCTTGGTAAAGCCCTCCAGACCTTTTGTTTTGTTTCACTGGGTTTTGTTTGCTCTTAAGCCCAGATTGTGTGGAGCCAGCTTTTCAACCCAATGTTTCAGGAAGGATTTTGACTGGAAGGTGGGGTGACTCTTTCAATTGATCAAATTACATGTATTAATAATGAATAACTTGAAAGTGGAAAGTAAGAGCACAGAGCCAATGCACTCGAATTGTTGTAGAATGAACAAACACATTCAACAAACATTTTCATTAAGAATCATTACCAAGTTCTAGTTGTTCATCTTCATGGTGTGCAGGAAATTCTTTAAGTCTCTCATCTTCTGAGAATGTTTGACTGTGGAGGGAACATGAGTCTTCATCGGACTGACTGCCCCTTCGACTGATAACACGGTAGATTCCAGAGTCTAAGACACTGAAGCTTTCCTGTAGACCAAGGAGGGGAGTTAGACATCATGTGAGCTGCACGTCCTTGTTCAACATTCTGCACTGAACTCAACCAACTGTACCCACACAAATAGCATTTGTAATTCAGACCATTTCATAATTCACTGCCTGGAAAACTCCTATTTAACAGAGTACTTCTACCATATCCAGAACGGAAAAGGACACAGATGCCAGAAAGTGTGCAGTTCAGTGATTTTAAAAAGATGTGTATGCTGCAATTGCAGGAAAGGAGGCTATGGAACAACTGGTGTACCCAGTGCAAGGCAAAACCCACCTGAGCTTTACAAACCCTTTGTAGCTGCATACCCAAGAATCTGTCTTGCTGCTGGTCAGCCATACCAGCTAGCACAATTACAGACCCCACAAAACTATTTAGTTTCAGGACCAACATACATTTTTTTTGCCCAGGATCAGTCTACATGGTTTACTTTCACTGTGGCTAATGAAGAAAAACTTGTCTAACTCATCAATATGGTATTTACATTACCTGGCTTTTTAAACTTTCCTTTTAAACACTGTTAAAGTGAAAGCAGGAGCTGATAGTGTATGAACTATGAAATATTTTCCCTTTCTTGAAAAGCAGCTGTATATTTATTAGAAATATGCTTTGATTTTTTTTTAGAGCTTTCTCCTTAAGGTTCTTAAAGTGCAACAATTTTCTAAATAGGGCTAAGATATGTCTGAGCACTCAGACATTCATTTTAATCATATAAAACTAGAGTTATAACCAAGACTGTCTTTACCAAAGCATATTAAAACATTAAACAGAGCTATGCAAAACGCCATCTTCATATCAATCTTTGTCCACATCTCAGCCATTAGCCATAAAATAATATGGGAAAGAGGCAGAGGTCTGAGCTTACAGAATGCAAGTAGTGGTGATTCACACCTCTTCACCCCACCTAGTTTTAGAATGCAGCATTATGGGCTGTAGTAGACAGGGTACATGAAATGAAAGCCTCATCTTCCAAGTGAGCAATGAGGTGACTTCAAGCCATAAAGATAAAACTGGTAGATAACATTTTTGGCACTACCAATACACATACATACATGAGATGAAATACTGCTCCTTCTACTGCTGCATGCAGAATCTAGAGGTTCCAACTTTGCAATCAGCTCTTCCAGTTGCACAATGAGGTCTTGCTGGGTTGAAGGATCCAGCTGAGACTTCAAGTGCTCCAGCTTGTCTACAGGCAAATTTTTTCTTGCCTAAAAGCACCCAGTGAAACAGAAGCATTATTATTTCTAATTCGTATGTGAAAACAAAAGAAACCATACATGCAGGATGATTTTCATTCTTAAAATACAATATTTTGATGACTTTAAAAACTCCAACAAAATGAATCTCAATAACCATGAAACTTAATGCAAGGGGAGACAGGAAAGACAGTGAAGTTGTACTGCATGCTTACAAAGAGGTATTTACTTACTCTGCAAGAAACAACTGAATTTTGGAAGAGACAGGAGACCCTGGCAGCGAGGGTCCAGAATCCTCTTCTCATCAGACGCTCTACACAGCGGTCGACCAGCAGAAGGGAGAGGTGCACAACTTTGCCATTTGTATGCAGACAGAACAACTCGCTCTTGTGAACTGCAATATCCTGAATATCTGCAAAACCACACACAGAGCAGTACCTGAAGGACTGAAGTCACTAATCAACATGCCTTTCTGTCCTGAAAAGGTGAAAGCATATTCCCACCTGACTGCAAACGAGTGAAAAGCACAAGAGGCATGGGGAAAAGAAATACTGAGGAGTGCTGACCTAGCACCTAATCACCATAAAACAGTGTCAAAACTTTCCAGAGTTGCATTTCTAGAAAACATTCAAAAAATACACTAAATTACAAAAAAAATTTCCTTTTGCTCCGAGATGAACAAATAACATCTGATAAAGATGAGAAGTACATAATGGTTAGCTTTGAAACAGAAGGAAAATATTCACTAAAAAAAAAACAACCTTGGCGTTCCAGGAGTTTTCAAATACCACACATATGCTGTATGCAAACACTCCACAACAAAGGTACTGCAAACAACACCAAAATGTAGGACTCTGCTTATAACCAAACACACCACTGTTTATGAGGCTTCACTCATTTATTCCCTGTATGCAATTTAGACAGGTTTTAGGGAAAAAACACCCCAGGTTTTAAACTTTCAGCAGCCAGATTATCCTTCATAGGACACTGACAATGAGCCCAAGTAAAGAGAAAAGGATGCTGCAGGTTAATCACCTGTATTTTAACTACTGTATTTTTTTGAGTCACTCTACACCATGTTTTGTGTCTCCAGAAGCATGTTTTCAGGTCTGTGGGAGGAGGGGCTGGCTGGAAGAGGCACAGAGATGGTTAATATTCAGATAACAAGTTTTTTATAAATATTCTGCAATCCAGCTGCAGATATTTGAATAGCTTCCATGTTAGGCAAGGACTTCAGGAATGACCAGTGTAACAGACAATGTTACAAAGCAACATTTAAGAATCTTGAGTTTACCTTTAACTTCACTCCAGAGTAACACTTGAAGGCTTTGGGGAAGAAAAATATAAATGCCTCTTTCTGTCCAGGTCACCACACAGTGCTCACTGCAATTAAAGCACATGTTAATGAAGCAACTGCCAACTGTGGTAAAAGAGATAAAATTTTAAAAAATTGTAAAATATGCAGGGATCACACTGGCTTAAGCATAGCAAGCGAGATGTGAGACAGGTTTAGCATGATACTTGGGAAATTCTTATGCAAAAACCTGAAGTTGGTAATACAAATTGGGAGAACATTTAATTTTTTAAGCCTGCTTTATCAACAGGAAGCTATGCTGTCAATACTCACGTCAAATACAGCAGCTTGGGGAAAGATAAAGATTGTGGTGAGCAGCTGGAACCAGTGTAATGAGGATCCTGCCTGCAAAATAAAATTATTATCAAGTACAAGCCACATAACTACAATAACATTACTTTCTAAAATTCTTAATCCTGTAAATACATGGCTGTCTTAAATAAATATAGTCTCATGACAGCAGCATTTATTGTGCTCACAGACATAGCTGCAGAATCAAGGTTTTGGCATTTTTGATAATTACTGGCTACACCTCTTAGAGGAGACTGTGTTAAGATGACAACTAGTACTAACATTTGACTGAAGCAGGAGTTGATTTAGTCTTTTCAGTCTTAAGGACATCCCAAACCAGCTTAACACTGGTAACACTCATGTTTCTACCTGAGAGTAACAACAGGAAGAGGTGGTGACGAGAGCAGCTGCTTGAACTGATGTGTGCTTTGCACTTCCCCGTCAAAGTTCACCTCCCACATCCTCGAGCCAGGCCGAGCACAGTATATTAATGGCTGCTGATTCCCACTGTTTTTTCCAACAGGGAAGAAACATGATCCAAATTCTCCATCTCTCTCTTTATTACCGATCTTCCAGAACTTCTCTCTGGAGAGAAAAACAAATATACTTGTTAAGTAAGCCAGCATTAATAAAAGCCCTAATTATTTTTATACTTTTCTTGACTAATAAAAAATACTTAATCCTAGCTGCTGAATTGGTTTTGGTGCTTCAAAAATCTGTAATGAATATTACAAAGCCTGCCCAAAGTTTATACAAGACAGGGTGCAGAAATATTCATTAGTTGAAATGAATGCTCAGATCAAAGAGGTTTTTCCCCAGCAGAACCAGTTGTTCAACCTAGTGATGGGAAGGTGGGAACATTCCCAGAAATCATTTCGAATCACATGAAAAATAAGACAGTGATTATGAATAGTCAGCATGAATTTATGGAAGGGAAATCAAGTTAAGAGCCCTCTAGAACAGAATGACTGGCTGAGTAGTTGAGGGGAGAGCAGCAGATGATTATCTTGATTACAGTAAAACCTTTGACACTACCCCTCCCAACATCTTCAGAAACAGACTGAGGGAGCATGGGCTAGTAAAGAGACATTGATGTCATTTCAGAAACTGTGTGTGACTCTGAAGTCCAGTATTTCAGAAATAAAATAGAACTTGCCTCTCTGTATCACATAAATAAGTGCGGGTAAGTGAAGATATGAGCAGTCTTCCATCCAAATAATCAAGCTGAACCACCCGAGAATCTACAGTGGTTATAATCTGGACAGGAAACATCACAAAAGTAGCTGCAGCCTATAGTTAAAAAAGAAAAAAAAAAAAGAAAAACACACTGGTGGTCTTCAGTTCAAAGTAAAGACTGTTTCATTATGTTAAAATAACAAAATTGAGAAAATATTCATGTGTGCTATGAATTCACAACATAAGACAGAGCAGTGCCTTTCCTCTCTGTCTTTACAAAGCAAGGCTACAATGCTCAGAAGCACAGGAGTCTAAATCCTCTTTTCCCCAAAACCACTACTGAAGACTAAAGAAAAAAAAAGTCATACCCCTGTAGCATCCTGATACTTCTTTATAAAGGGGTTTTTTTCTGCAACATTAAGAGAGGCTTTCATTCCTGCTATTCTAAGGTTTGTGCTTTTTTCCAATTCTCCCCACGGGTACATTGAGCTAGCAGTTTTATGGAAACAGACCAGAGGGATTAATTGATACAAAAAACAGCTTCTGCTGGAATTAGATTGGTCACAAACTCACCTTCTCCATTACCCTGCCACAAATTATCCACATACTGTGTATCCTACCAGTGTCTCAGTTTGCATGGGTGGATGAGTAGTCTTAGATAGACTTATGGATAAGGAAACTACTGTGAAGTGCATTCAAATTTGCTGTCAGATAGTCACCATTTTTACCAGTTTAGAGTAGTTGTCCCTTCTTAGGAATATGACAAAGTGCATTATCTGAGAAATCCAAAAGTCCTGTCCCTTTAACAGGCATGAACAGACAGAGATTCCATGGGCTTTGCCCTCTTCTCCTCCCTCTCTTCCCACAGCTGACTTCCCCCCCCCCATTTATTTAAATGTAATAATGGTCTTGCTACTTATAAGTCAATTTTCTGTCAAAATCTCCCATGAGGGCTAGAAAGCACCTGGACGATCACAACTATTTCCACATTCTGCTCCTTTTTACTGATTAAAAAGAAAGGACCCCAGTAGAAGTAAAAGCTGAAGAACACTCAAGGGCTAGACATCAGGCTGCTATCACTAATGGGTGTGTCCTTTGCACAAAATATAAAGCATGTAGGCTCGATGACCATCCACCGTTTATTTTATCCAATCCAGACGTTTAAGAATGACAGCATCCAGAGAAAGCCAAGCAAATCAGAGTCTGGGACTGCTGTTTCTCTGACCAACAGCTGAATTGAGGCTAAAACAAACAGCTGAACCTGTAGCTGGAGTCTAAGGAATACAATAAGCTCAGAAACACCAAGACCCTTAACTTTGATACTTGTAAATTCCAAGAAGTAGGAGACTGACCAGTTTTTAATTCTGAACATTTGAGAGCATTTTCAAGTTGCATTACTAAAATAGATATAATAAGGATGGGGTGTGTTCATGGGTCAGGATTTCTATGGTTGTCTCAAGAGACTGGTTCTTCACCCAATAGTTAAAGCTACCAAAACTTCGTTAGCCAGCAAGTCCTGCTCTGTTCCAAAATAAACAAAGAGATTCCACCCCCTGTGAATTAAGCTCAATCAAAGTATGCAACACTGTACCTTCCCTTGTTTAGATGTGTTAATCTTGATGGCTGATACTTTTCCCACATGATCTCCTACAAAAACTCGAAGGGCAGCTGTATCCCAGCACAGAGCTGTGACTTTCCTGCCCTTATGCTCAGAGGAAACATAAATCCGTTCTGGCTTCCCACGACGTTCCTGATTCAGCTCCCAGACTACTACAAGGCCTTGGCTACAACGAGTTAACAAGAGAATACAGGTTGAAAATAAGTCTGCTAAAGTTTTATCAGTTAATAAAGATGCATTTTCCCAAAGCAAGAGGAGACCCAAGCAAAGCAGCACACCTCAGAGCAGGTTCTGTTTGAGGCTGCATGCTTTCAACAAGTGTCACACTTAATTCTGGAGAAGAATAAGTGTCCTTCTTTGCACTGCAATGTATAAGCAGCTTTGTAAGGCTACTCTTACAGTTATTACACTTGCCAGTGAGGATGTGGAAAAACATTTAAACGGATTTTAATAAATATAAGTGGAATTAACTATCAATCTCACTCTACCATGTTAATGAAAATGCTTCTTTTCATGCTAAAAGGTCTCAAGGTCATTTATCACCATAATTTAACATTCATGAGCTCTGCCATAGATATTCTATTACAGAAACAACATTTAACCTAAAATGACTATTCCAGAAAAAAAAGTTAAGCAAACTGTGCACAGAATTATCCTGTAGTGCCCTCTTCCAGTTAACCTGGTAAGTTAACTCTGAGTTCTCAGCAGCTGTCCACATCTGAAACTTGAAGAGTCTTAAAAATATTAATCCAGTGCTCAGGTTTGTGAGTAGATCACTCACCTGGTGGCAACAGCAACATAGTCTTCATCATGCAAACAACAGGCCACCCGGGAAATGGCACCTTCCTGAAAGCAAGCACAGGAGTAAGAGCAGGTGAAACTTGTTCCTGTACTGCCACTACCACTGTGCAGCCTCCATCTTCAACAGATAAACCAGATTCATGTCAACAGATGCCACCACCCTGCTGTGATGGGGGTGGTTTTTACTGTCTGCTTGGGTTTTGTTTGCAAACACTGAGTTTACTCCAAGATGCAGCTGACAACAGCACAACAACATCAAGAGCAAGGACTGCAGTGCATTCTCTCATTTAGGAATGACAGAAATTACTCTTCTGTCCTCACACTTTTGGAAGTTGTTTTGACAGAATTAAGTGAGGTGCTCCCAGCCTTAAAAAACTGGCTGCATTCATGCTACACTGGAAGCAGCAGTGGCTCCTAGGAAATAGCACCTGGCTGCACAAGTAACAGTCCTTGTTTCACAATCTCTTCCAGCAACAGTAAGTCAGCCTATCTTTCCTTCACTTATCCAGTTATGTCACAGTTTGAGCACTCTAACACTGGGAGTTATCCACTTGTGAGTTGCTCTAGTTTCGTATTCAAAATTTTCTTCCAATCCTTAAATATTCAGGTGACTTCTTTGTTGCTGTTAAAAAGTAAGAATTTGAAAAACAAAGGTCTGACATTCTGAAGTAATATTTTTCACGAAATATTTTTCATGAAATCTAATATACCACATACTCTGGGGATAACCTCCAGAATCACAACCTACTTTAAACACAGCAGTGCAAAACTTCACCTTCTTTGGACAACCCAGTAAGCTGAAGGCACCTGTTGACTCTTAACATTAACTTGAAATACTGTTTCTTTCCTAGTCCCATTTTTGGAAATTTTCATTTAAAATGTTTATCCTTACCTTGTGAGTGAGAAAGAGCCTTTGCTTCCAACCATCCTTCTGGATAAGGTTCAGTCCTCCTCCTGAGCTGCCTAGAGCCAGCCATCTCTTTGACACATCTATACACGTGCACTGAAGGAATAAAAATCGTAATGCATAATCTGGTAAGTTCTGATCACAGCATCTTTTTCCTGCATTATTATGGTGGGTTTTTTAAAGGTTTCATTCTTTGCCAGCTGTGTGTACCACTCCTGAACCCCTGGCAGTAAGGATTATTAAACAGCACTTTGCAATTGGAGCAAACAGTGAAGCTGTGTCAGGCTGTGTCACATACCCACGGCTGCACGAAGGAAACACACACAGAGTAACAGGGTCCATTATCTTCACTCTTTCTTCCCAAAGTACTCCCCCCACTAAGACAGCAGGCACAAACCCCAAAAAGAGTTACATTAATCCTGTGGCTTAATCAAATAATTAGCCAAATGGGGTCATTACTTGAATTTAAAAAAAAATTAAATTAAAAAAGCCATACATCACAAACTCACCTTGAGACGACTGGAATCCAACCTGAGTGCAGAAAGCAATGGATCCAAACATTCCAACTCTGCCAAGACATGGTTGTAAGAGTCTGGGATTACTGGCACAGAGGCCATGGATGCACACGACTAGTGCTGCTCACTCATGGGTGCGTTACAGCTTCAGCTTTTAGCTGCACCTGCCAAAAATAAAGTTATCAATTAGTTCACTTCTTAGTATTTGAGCTGCTGTTCTGTGCTTAAAGAAACACCAAGTGTTTTTGTACTCAAAAGCCATCAGGTTTCAGCTCACCAAAAAGAGGCCCAAGGGCTGGAAAACAAGACTCCTGCTCCATTTATGAGAAATTTTTGTTCATTTCTGAAAACTTAACCTATCACATAATCCACCTGGAAATATTTAAACTCTAGTTATATTTACATCTGCCTGTGAAACGAGTTGACATGTACCTACAGAAAACACCTTGTTTTCTGGAAAAATTCACTTTTCCCTAGAGCATACACCCTTGATTTGAAACTAACTTTCTCAAGGAAAGCATTTAGCATTGGCATTTTATAGCTACATAATATTCTCCCCCAAAAATAAATTTAAGGAGCATTACTCTCAAGTTACACTAAATTTAGAATTAGCTGCATTTGTGCATTTTGATACAATTATAAGCTATCCTCTCCACTTTAAGTCTTTTCCCGCATTCAAGAGATAACACAGAGCGAAAACCAAGAATTAAATAACCACGGAAATCACAACATCATATTTTTCCTAAGCAGCACATATTTTAAAATAACTTCTTATTGAGTTTAAAGCTTAAACCTGTACATTGCTTAACAAAACTCCAAACCTGTTACACCGTACAGGCAAGTCCCGGAATTGCTAAGTAACCTTTAGGATTATTAGCGGTCCCATAAATTAGGGAACTCCCTCCCAGAAAAGCTGTCATAGGGGAAATTTACATTTCCTCTAAAGGAAAGCGAGCGCTCACTCTCACCAGGCACTAGGAAAAGGGAAGAGACACATTTAGCCAACGAAACTAAAAGTTTTTCTTCTAAATTCTCAAAAAATCTTAAAAACCTTAGTGGCCACTTCTGTCCTGCCCGCTCTCTGCCACATCCCGCCCGTGTGGGGCTGAGCCGCGACACCGCGGGATTCGCCTCCCGTACCCGGAGCACGGCGAAGGATCGGAAGGGACAGAGGAACCCCGCGACCCCTTCGCAAACCGCGGGGAGAGGACGAGAGCCGAGCCCTGCCGGGGCACAGGAAGCGCCGCTCGCTCCTTCTCCCTGCCGCCGCCGCTCCCTTACCGCGCCCCGCGCGCTCCCGGTGCCGCTCCCGGTGCCGCTCCCTCACGGCGCCCCGCGCGCTCCCGGTGCCGCTCCCGGTGCCGCTCCCTCACGGCGCCCCGCGCGCTCCCGGTGCCGCTCACGCCGCCGCCTCCAAACAGCGCGCCCACGTGACCCGCGGGAGGGCGGGGCGGTGGCGCGCGCTCGCTCAGCGCTGCATCACGCGCCGCCCGCGCGGGAGGAGGAGGAGGAAGCGGCGTCACGCGCGCGCACCCGCCCGCCGGCCACGTGACGCCGTGACGCGCAAAATAAAGTTATCAATTAGTTCACTTGTTAGTATTTGAGCTGCTGTTCTGTGCTTAAAGAAACACCAAGTGTTTTTGTACTCAAAAGCCATCAGGTTTCAGCTCACCAAAAAGAGGCCCAAGGGCTGGAAAACAAGACTCCTGCTCCATTTATGAGAAATTTTTGTTCATTTCTGAAAATTTAACCTATCAGATAATCCACCTGGAAATATTTAAACTCTAGTTATATTTACATCTGCCTGTGAAACGAGTTAACATGTACCTAGAGAAAACACCTTGTTTTCTGGAAAAATTCACTTTTCCCTAGAGCATACACCCTTGATTTGAAACTAACTTTCTCAAGGAAAGCATTTAGCATTGGCATTTTATAGCTACATAATATTCTCCCCCAAAAATAAATTTAAGGAGCATTACTCTCAAGTTACACTAAATTTAGAATTAGCTGCATTTGTGCATTTTGATACAATTATAAGCTATCCTCTCCACTTTAAGTCTTTTCCCGCATTCAAGAGATAACACAGAGCGAAAACCAAGAATTAAATAACCACGGAAATCACAACATCATATTTTTCCTAAGCAGCACATATTTTAAAATAACTTCTTATTGAGTTTAAAGCTTAAACCTGTACATTGCTTAACAAAACTCCAAACCTGTTACACCGTACAGGCAAGTCCCGGAATTGCTAAGTAACCTTTAGGATTATTAGCGGTCCCATAAATTAGGGAACTCCCTCCCAGAAAAGCTGTCATAGGGGAAATTTACATTTCCTCTAAAGGAAAGCGAGCGCTCACTCTCACCAGGCACTAGGAAAAGGGAAGAGACACATTTAGCCAACGAAACTAAAAGTTTTTCTTCTAAATTCTCAAAAAATCTTAAAAACCTTAGTGGCCACTTCTGTCCTGCCCGCTCTCTGCCACATCCCGCCCGTGTGGGGCTGAGCCGCGACACCGCGGGATTCGCCTCCCGTACCCGGAGCACGGCGAAGGATCGGAAGGGACAGAGGAACCCCGCGACCCCTTCGCAAACCGCGGGGAGAGGACGAGAGCCGAGCCCCGCCGGGGCACAGGAAGCGCCGCTCGCTCCTTCTCCCTGCCGCCGCCCCTGCCACCGCTCCCTTACCGCGCCCCGCGCTCCCGGTGCCGCTCCCGGTGCCGCTCCCTCACGGCGCCCCGCGCGCTCCCGGTGCCGCTCACGCCGCCGCCTCCAAACAGCGCGCCCACGTGACCCGCGGGAGGGCGGGGCGGTGGCGCGCGCTCGCTCAGCGCTGCATCACGCGCCGCCCGCGCGGGAGGAGGAGGAGGAAGCGGCGTCACGCGCGCGCACCCGCCCGCCGGCCACGTGACGCCGTGACGCGCGCGGCGCCCGGCGCGGGGCGCGGGGCAACGGCGGCGTCGGTCAGGCCGCGGGGCCCGATCCGCCTCACGGCCGCGCCGCCCCGGCGATCCGTCCCCGGGGGCGGCGGGAGCGCGTCGCGTTGGTGCCGCGGCGGCCTTTGGCCTCCCGCGCTTCCTTCCTGCCCGGCGGGCGTGTGACGGTGGCCGGGCCGGAGCCGCGGTGAGGGAAGGGACGAGAGGGGCGGCGGCAGCGCCGATCTGCGCTCCCCGGGGGGCGGCGGGGACACGGCAGCGCTGCCGGGGGCACCGGGCTGCGCCCCGGCGCTTGGCCCGGCGCGGGCGGCAGACAAAGAGGAGCCGTGGCAGCGCCGTCCCCGCCGGGACCCTGCGGGTGTCCTCGGGCCCGTGTGGTGGCACGGTGACATCCCTCCCGCAGCGTGGGTGATGCGGATCGGGGCAAGGCCGGGCTGGCCCCTCAGGACCGTGCATCCCTCCCGGTGCAGCTGCCGCTGCCGCATGCCGCTGACAGATCGCTGCCACCCCGCGGGGCGCTGCTCGGCCCGCTCCAGGAGCTGGCAGCGTCCCTGTGCCGCTGCGGGTCAGACTGGGCCATTGGCACGGATATTCCATGATTCTGCCGCTGCCTGCGGGGAGCGGAAGGCCAGCAGCAGAAAGGGCTGCATTGATCTGTCAGAGCTTGCCTGCCAGCCCGTGCCCACCCTGGCCAAGTCAGGATTATTAAAACCTGCAAACGTTTCCTTTATTTCTGCTCAGAACTCGACATAACCATATGGAAAGAGACTGAAGTGCTGGTAACGGAGAGTGTTCAGAACAGGTGTTGTAAAAAACAGAAATGAGAGGTACTGTATCTTGAGATAAGAATGGTTAGGAAGATTCCCTGCAATGGAGGAAAGATAGCTGTTGGAATTTGATGGTATTTCCAGAAGCTGTTTGCTCCCACAGGGCTGGGAGGGGAGGGCTTGTAGGTGGATAAGCACACAGAGCATTTCTTTTGGTCAATGCCAACACTGAAGCTTCCTGATAGACCTTGCCTATTGTAAACTGCAGCTGAAATTAACATCCCCAAGACAGGCCTGATGACACGTTGTACCTCATTGTTAAGGCTTCGGGTTGATCCAAGTGCTTTTAGAGCTGTTGACCAAGCTCTGTTGCTGGGGAATTTAAAATGAATTGTCTGACCTTCCTATTCTGCAAGGTACTTGAACCAGCTGCTGAAGAACACTAATGCTGTAGCAGGTTAAAATTATCACTTAAAGCCACAAAATAGCAGCATTTTTCTGTGTGCATGTGGCAGTTCTTGCCCTGCACAGCAGCAGTGTCATCATCCATAGTACAGATTCCTGGGAAATTTGGATGTTAAATGTAGAGGTTATGAGATTTGGGCAGGCACAAGTACATCATTGATGGCTCTCTGCTGCATAGTAAGTCTTACATGCCCAAAAAAAAAAAAAAAAAAAAAAAGCTGAGCTGTGTACTGTGTGTGCTTTGCTTAGCAAGGATGTAACCTTCCCTGTAGGAGACAGGGAATGAAATCTTGAAGCAAGATTCCTATTTTAGAATTTTTCCTGTACTTCTTGTAACACGGAGCCATTTTGTTTCCATTAGTGACAGACTGTAACCTTCCTAAATCCCTATTATTAATAGGTTTTTTTATTCTTTCTGATGTACTGTTCAAAAGACAGCTCAGGGTTTTCTCCATTTTGGGTAATGCTTACTGTGCTTGTGAGTTGTATCATCCCACTGCCACTGTAAATTACTGCAGGAAAAAGGAAGTACAGCAGTGACAGAAAGAAGAACAGCATGAGCCATGTGCTCACCCTCCCAGAAGGAGGAATGAGCCACTTGCGGGATAATTGTGCTCTCACAGATTGCACACTGCAGGGTACTAGAAGGGATCTAAAGGAGAAGTTGGTAGCTGCTGATTCTTTGCTTCTGTAGTTGAAAGACTGGGTGTAGGTAGGTGAAATGGTGTGGTGGAAGAGCAGAGCAGCTGGCATCAGAATGAGCCTGACTGTGGAAATGCTTTCCTTTTTCTTGCTGTTCTGTACAGGTTGAATTCCTTTGTGTTCTGTGGCTTTGCCTCCATTGCATTGGATAATAATGACCTTAAAGGACTATAAAGTAACAAAGGGAGAAAAACATCAAATCCCTAGTTTTGCACATGGGAAAACATGGTGGGATTTCCAGTCTCTGAGAGTCTGTGGCCAGTGCCTTTTTCCAGTAAGGATAGGTGCCTGTGAGACTGCAGACCCACAACAGGAAACTACATAAAATGGTTGTGTGAATAGCACTGAAAGGGAATAGTGCTGCTGGGAGACTGTAATGGATTATGCTAGGGAACAGTCCTGAAATCATGCCATGCAGTTTTCTTTGAGGAAGAAGTATTACCAAGGATGCTGTGAATGTGGCACAGCGTGTTCTAGTGACTGCTGCAGTGGTGCTGATGTGAAACCCCACATTCAGCTCAGCATGACTGAACTTTAGCAAAGCCTTGGATGGCTGGAATGGTGAAGGAGCAAAGTGTAAGGGCAGAGCCCTTTTGCCATTTCATCTTTCCATCTAGTGTGTTACTTAACTCATTGCACAGGAGCTTGTAAGACTTCTGTTGAAGAGAATGCTGTGCTGCTGTCCAAATTGTCAGAATAAAATGTCTTATGTTGCTGCTGGTTGGTGTTTTGTTGGTTTTTTTTGGGTTTTTTTAAGAAAAAAAGAAGTATGTGAATTTAAATGCTTAGAACTACCATTTTGTGATACCTACTGGTAGTGTGATAGCAGATGCAGGTTACAATCTGAACTTCAGCATGCATCCCAGCAAATATTAGGCATTCTGAAGCACATGCAACATCCATATTAGCATTGGAAAAATATTATTTTGCATATCAATAGTAAAGTTTATGATACACAAAATACAGCAACTGGACATACTAAAATTTTTCATCAAATATGTACATTTTTGATAAGTGTACCAACAGTAAGCGTGACAGAGTGTAGTAATACTTGCCATATTCTTTATCTCTTGAAAAATTTAAGGCTGTAGGGTGAACCTGGAGAGAGGAATGATAGTGACTGCTGGGGAGAACAATGCAGCAAGTACCCAAAGTCTTGTTGGTTTGAGACTGCTGACAGAATTTTCATTGTGCTGTAGTACATAAAGAGTTAGTTCCTCAGACTCTGGAGGAGAGGGACTGGCCAGCTGCAGTCAGGTGTACAAAACACTGTTTAAGCCTTGGGCAAAACCCACCACAATAAGAACACCTGAGTCTTTAGCCACCTTATCTTTAGCACAGTGAACTGAAAATCCATGATTTTTCACATACCTTGTATCCTCCCCTTTTCTGAAATGACTTAGCATCTGCCATTCCCACTGAAGAAGGGAATTGCTGCCAGTACCAGGAAAGACTTGGAATTTGTCATTGCTTAGCTTCAATATTCTTTTGAACTAGAAAAACCAGTAAAAGGACAGTAAACCAGGAAAATTTAGTTATCAGTTTAAATGTAAAATTTGTGGGTCTTTTAGTGGAGCAAAAGCAGTATCAGCAATATAATTAGATGAATTTTTTAGGTAGGTGAGAGTATTTTGTTTAAATAAATTTGCTGATTGTACTGAAAGAGGGGAGCACATTTATCTGAAATACTCCCAAAATTATATAGGCACGAACAAGTAAACGTGGGCTGCAATACTTTAATATAGACAGGAGTAGTGAAAGAGTTACAGCACAGCTAACCAGCTCAACTCTATGTTTTTAACAGCTCATTGTAGCCACAATGGCAACTTCATCTGAAGAAGTGTTGCTGATAGTGAAGAAGGTGCGTCAGAAGAAGCAGGATGGGGCCCTGTACCTGATGGCTGAGCGCATTGCCTGGGCACCCGAGGGCAAGGACCGCTTCACCGTCAGCCACATGTATGCAGACATCAAATGTGAGTGAGCCCTCAGCACTGCTGCCACGGCTGCCAAATCACACAAAGCTCACCTGCCCTGGAGTGCCAGCTGTTGCTGCCTCAGGAAGGTTGCAGGGGTCTGGAGCTCTGGCCAGGCTACTCTGTAGCAGCAGAGATCAGGACTGTGGTAAAGTATCACCAGCTTAAGGATGCTAGGACACAACTTCTGTAGTCTCCAGATGTTTAACTTACATCTGCTGCATTTACTGTTAACTTTGATAAACTTCTGCAGTAAATTGAACAGAAAAAATAATCTATGCCATATGCTTGTAGAGGGAAGGGTGGGAGGAGGATCAAGGAAGCACATAGGATTTTCAGTCTAACACAGAAACTATCTGGCATGTCATCTGTTAACAGTATCTAAAGCTGTTTCGATTTTCACGTAAAATGAACTCAGTTTTATTTTCTTCCAACAGACCATAGCCTCAGAAGTGTCAGCTTCTGTAGTTTGGCCTAGCTGGTAACATTCTGAATTTGCTGTTGCAACAGCAGAGTACTTGCAAGTCAAAACTAAACAGTAGATGTCTATAGCATGCTGCCTTTCTGGATCCAGTTAGTGCTCATATTTCATGTGCTCTAATGCCAAAGAAGGAATAAAAAGTGAGTTGTGTGTGTCACTTGGTAATGGTTTAGTGATTATTGCTGTTTAAAGTGACATACAAGCACTGCAGCATGATGAAAAGTGTGTGATGAATCAGAACTAAGATTATATCTTCTTAAATATGAAAGTGATAAGAAGTTTAAAAGCCCCATTCACCTATAATAGTCAACTTTGTGAAGGTTTTATCTAGCTATTAACTTACACTTAAGCACCTTGTATTTTAAATATGTACATGTATAGGCACTGAAGTATTTTTAACTTAGATGAAAGATGTGCTTTTTGTCATCTGAAATAAAAAGAGATGTTTTTGTGAATTTGCAATAGAGAAGGTGATTTAGTGTTTATATGGTTCCTGTCTCCCACTTGTTTTAGCGAAAGGGCTGACATTAAAAGTTAGATTAGTGCCATTTGCAGTGCTTCACTAAAGTCACTACAGCACAGCAGTCCATAAGCATAGGTGTTGCAGCCTCTGCTCCCTCTGGTTATGAGAATGGAAGCAGGAATTATATTTTTCTTATGAGTCATGAGGGTGTAGTAGTACCTTGGAGGCATTGGTGATTAACGTGGGGAGCACTAGTGGCTAACTGCACTTAGCTCACCACTGGAAACTGGGATCCAGATGTGCTCCTACCCACCCTACCTTTGCTTTCCTACCACTGTCCTTCTGCAGGAGCTGGGCCAGCTGCAAAAACAAAAGGGGGTGCCTTTCAGTGGATCAGTTCCTTGGTTCAGCTTTTTGCACAAACACTAGCAATCAAACAAGAAATGCATCAGGAAGAAGCAGAAAGGGGGAATGAGGTCACCTTTCAGCAGCAGCCTGGATTGCTTCCAGGTTAGAGTGTCCAGGTGATGACAGCCTCATTTGCAGCCGTTTTCTAATGGATGCTGTGGGGAATGCAAAGATGAATCAGGACTCCCCAGCAGGAGCTGAAGGATATTAAGCAACAGGCTGCTACTGTGTCAAGGTGCAGGGTTCAAACTAATTCGAGGGGAAGACTGACTGTTCCATTTTCACAGCTGCAATTCACACGCAGGGTAATGGTATTTAATTGGATGATGAGAATAACTGCTTATAAGCAAATACTCTAGGGAAGACAGTTTCTTGTATAATCTTACTGTCTGTCTCTCTGTAATCTAGGCCAGAAAATCAGTCCAGAAGGTAAAGCTAAAATTCAGCTGCAGCTGGTATTGCATGCAGGGGACACAACCAACTTCCACTTCTCCAATGAAAGCACAGCAGTGAAGGAGCGAGATGCAGTCAAGGATCTTCTTCAACAACTCTTGCCCAAGTTCAAAAGGAAAGCTAATAAAGAACTTGAGGAGAAGAACAGGTAAAGGGATAGCAGCATAAAAATCTGTTGGATTTTTTTCTTCTAACTGTTAGCTAACTATTGTGTATTTCTGTTAACAGTTGCTGTTATTTCAACATCATGAATGACACAGCATTTGTTTCCCTAGTAAAAATCTCCCTGCTAATTTCAAGGCAGTTCCTTGAGACTTGCATAACTGTCACATGTTGAGACTACACTTGTGTGCTTAGTGACACGTTCTTGAGGTGTAAAGGCAGCCAGTCTGGCTGCCACCCGGTCTTTCTTATCCACAGCTATGAGAGGAGAGCACCCAATTGGCAGCCTGTCTCTTTAGTCTTCTTAAATATATGTGTATCAGTTAGAAAAGCTGCTTGAAAGATTTTTTTTCCTTTTCCAGAAATTTTGTGGAGCCTGGGGTTTTTTTTTTCCCTCCCCATAAAGCCCCATTTGCCCCTCAAATCTTTCCCAATGTTTTATAGACTACTAAATTGTTAGGTATTTTCATGCATCTCACTTGAGAGGCTGCAGTTTGTTATCTGGCATACAGGATGTTTACTCTAAGAAATTGTTTGAGAAGATGTTGAGGGTCTAAGTCCTTTTCCCATATGGGCTCTTGAGATACATTTCCTTTCCTTTAAAATGTTTGTGTTAATCCAATCCCTGTGGTGACAGAACTCTTTTCTCTGCATCTCCCCTGACAAGTTTCACTTCATTTTAGTGTCTGCTGTGAATCCTGTCTATGGCTTCCATTTCCAAGGGCTCTTCTAGCTCTGAACACAGATTTTTCAAAACGTGAGAGCGTTGCCTCATGGGACAGACTGGATCTTAACAAGGAGATTTCCCAGCAGAAGGGCAAGAGCCCTTGTGCTGGAGCTGTGACACAACCAGGATTAACTGGTTCCAGTACTGCAGCAACCACTAGGGTCTGCAGCAGTGCAGCCTGCATTGGCACAGTTCCCATACTTGTTTCTTTATGCTACGTGCCTTTTTTCTGACAGTATTGGTGCCGAGAACACAGGCAGTCTTAGCTCTGAATCTTTGCCTACTTAAATGGAGTTTACAGCATCACACCATGAAGTACCAGGAGCTTTTCTAGTTACAGAAAAGCCAGAATCCCTGCAGCTTTTCCAGTCAAGAGAACAATCTCAGCCATAGTTTGTTCTCTTGATTGGAAGCCCAAGTCTGGTGATGGGGCTTCATTAGCTTAATTGCAAAAGATATGGCAGAAAAGATCCAGCCTGTTGTGGGAGGGTACAACATCCAGAGTCCCCATGGCACTTCCTTCATTTTTTGATAGGTGGGAGTTGAGTACGTACCAAAATTCCAAGCTTTAATGAAATAACAAGAATAACAGACTGCTTTCAGCTGCACTAATTTGTAAGAATTGCCACTACTCCATACTTGTGACAATAAGAAAAACTGGAGAAACCCTGCTGGTTACAACATAATAATCCTGTCACAAAGCTTTCGCTTCCCACCTCATCCTACTTCATCCTTAGAGCAGCTAAAGGCTGTCATTCTGTCCAGATTGCAGTTTATCCATGTTCATCCCTAGACCATGTATCCATAAGACTAGGTTTTTTTCATTGTTTGCAATTGATCAAGACCCTGAGGTACATGCTAAAGGCTGGTGAGGTAATTGGCAGAACATGAACACACATGCATGCTTCCCTGAAAATAGCCCGGTGGGTATCCAATATGGTACACAGCTGTAAAAACAGCTGCTTAAGCATGAGTGAAGATTCAGGTGCAAAGTCTTTGCATTTTGCGTAGTGATACCTGATATGTGGATGATAACTTTTGTAAACATTGCTCCCTGGTGGAAGTAGTGACACGGAATGTGTCTCACACTTGTGCTATGTCTGATTAAGGGATGAAGATCCTACTGCTACCACAGAAACATAGATGAACAACCATTGGGGTAATGTGTTTTAAGGAATCTTATCACATACATATTTTGTGATCTATACTCTTGCCCTAGAATAGAGATCTGTAGCTACTGAATTTTAAGATCTTAAACCAAGAATTGGACAGTGCTGAAATCTTCTTTTTTTATCCCTCATCATACTTTTGTTATGGAACAGCAAGAATATTCATTGTGCTTTTACAGTTCAGGAGATTCCACTCCTGGTCTGCAAAGACACAAAAGCACCACAGAATATTTTAGGACAAGACATGAATCCCACATTAACTTTTTCTTAGGCATTACTGTTTTCTAACTTTCGGTGTTAACATCCATTTCTTATGTCTTTTCAGACAAGCAGTGCTATTGACATTGGTTGTTTACACAGTCTTGTTAAGAAATGCACAGCATTTTGAAAGAAAAGTTGGTTTCTGTTCCTTTTGTGAACTTGTGTTAGTTGTGGAAATACTAGTGATTTATTCTGCAGTGTTTCAATTCTATTCAATACATTCTTTTACCAGAATGCTGCAAGAAGATCCCGTTTTGTTTCAGCTCTATAAAGACCTCGTTGTGAGCCAAGTAATCAGTGCTGAAGAATTCTGGGCCAACCGTTTAAGCCTGAATGCAGGGGATAATTCTGCAGCACCTAACAAGCAGGATGTGGGCATCTCTGCAGCATTCCTGGTATGTTGAACCTTTAGCTTATAGGATTTTAGAGCAAACAAATTGGTGAAAGTGAGAGTTCTGCTCGTGCACTTTATTCCCATGTACATGAATGTTGTATTTTCCTAGTTACACTTGGAATAGCAGAGAGATGTTGAGTAAAGGAGAAAAAAAGGTTTCCTGCTAATCTGGAACCTCAACATTTTGTCAGTTTAAGATGCCAAATTTGAACTTTAAATTGCCAATAGGCAGATGGTGTTTGTACTGCTGCTCTGCCTTCTGTAAAATAGGAGTTATGTGAATATATGGTCACTAGATTAATTTATTGAGCTCATACATTTTAAAGAGTGTATCTGTGACAGCACTGACATGCATAAATGAACCTTTCCACATAAGGGTTTTATTCCCTCCCCAGTTTTTTAAACCAGTACATGCTTTCAGCTACTTGAAGAACAACTTGTGTATCTGGAAGTTCATTTTCTCTCTCTTTTTCTCTAACTTTCAGTTATTTTACCCATTTGTAGAACCTGTGCTTCAGTAAATTCAGTGCAATCTAAAAGTAATCTAGGTACAACATCAGATTACTCACACAGACATGTTTCTGCTTCTGCTACAAAATTCACAGATGGGACTCTAGATGGAATCCCACTTCCACCTTTGTAATGACTGTGCACACAGTGGATTTGGGAGGGAAAGAGGAGGTAGGAATTGTTTTAATTTAGCTGCTATACAACCATTTGGGTTTCCCCCCCCCGCCTTTGGAAATAGCTGAATCAGTTGCCAAACAAATTTGATTGCTCTGATTTCCTGTCTCCCATTATTCTTACATCTTAATGTTAAAAAAAGAGACCACAGTGAAAAGTAAACCCACCAAACCTTCAAAACTGAAGCGTGCTTAAACCAACTGGTTAAGTTTGTGTTCTCTGCATTTGTGAAAAAGATGTCTTACATATTTGTGTGTCCCAATACAAGTTAAATCTGACTGGCTCTGCTCATAATGCATGTTAGCCTGGGAAGAAGATGGTACAAAAGCTAGACTTGAGGTACACAGGAAAAGGAGGAAAAGGCAGCAGCCTGTGCAATCATGTACTTTTCCTGTTCCTGAGAACTGGACAGAGCACTTGCCTCCTCCAGAGCTTCCTAAAGAGATCACGGAGATCTAAGTTCAAAGTTCTGACTAAGACTAATCCTCAAGCTTTAAATTCAGTGTTACTTATCAGTTATACTAAGATGTTTTTAGTATACAACTATGTATACTTATACTATAAGGGAATAAGGTGTAAGAGGCATGAATCCTTTTGTCACTTCATTGTAGCCACTGATCATTCACTAGGTGAATTGTTGAGTGAACAATAAAACATGAGGCATATACAGTATGCTTACTTATTTTTACTTTGACACAAAGATGAGCATAAATTAATTAAGCATACCTTGTTTTGACCAATGGAATGCACTTTGCTTTCTAAAGCCTGCAGTCTACTTGTTAAATCATCCCTTAAATGGCAAGTATAATAAAGTAATTCATGTTTGCTTGTTCATTCCTCATTCTAAAATACCTATGTACAATCAAATACATTATGGATTACTGGAGGAAGAAGATTATTTTACCTGCAGCAGACCTTGCTTGCAAGATGCCAGTTCTTTTCCTTCTCCAGTTAGAGACAGCATCCAGACATGACTGTTTTTCCCCTGTGTGCTTTTTCTCAGGCTGATGTACGGCCTCAGACAGACGGCTGCAACGGGCTGAGGTACAACTTGACTTCGGATATTATTGAATCCATATTTCGGACATACCCTGCAGGTAGGAGCAGTGTTTTGCATACCAAACACATCCATTTAAGATTGGTCTATTTGCTGTTTTACTGTAGAAAGACTAAAATGTTCAGCTGAGATTTTATTAAATGAAAACATTTTAACTTGTGTTGACTTTTTGTTTCTTAAATTGTGAGTAAATGTTTGACTTCCATGACACTCTCTTACTCAGTGTTCCAGTTAATTGTTATTTTTCATTAAATCACCTTTGGGAGGAAAAATAACCTGTTTCCATCATTTCATCATTTCCCGTCCACTGTAATGAACACTGGCACTGATTCATTTTGGCCCCTAGTGTGGGGGTAATTCAAGAGTGTTCAGGCCACTGTTACCTGTACTTTTCAAAGTTTTATAGGCATAAATGAGTACCTGTTTAGTCATGCTTAACTACTGCAGTTCCTTCCATTTAATGGGAGTGAATGGAGGCAGCCAGAAAGCAAGGAAGCCATCAAGGAAATGGTGATATAAAATACCATGTTAACATTTGTGGAACAGTTTGTAATTGTTCTGGGTTTTGTTCACAGTAAAAATGAAATATGCAGAGAATGTTCCACATAACATGACTGAGAGGGAATTCTGGACACGATTTTTTCAGTCTCATTATTTTCATCGGGACAGGCTCAATACAGGCTCAAAAGACCTCTTTGCAGAATGTGCCAAACTGGATGAGAAAGGTAAGCTGGTTGTCTCTGAAAACCACAGATGGTCATGGCAAGTTAGCTACAGCTTTGCCATTCTGAGCATGTTTCATAGTGAGAGCATTTCTTTGAACAAATTAGCCTTTGGAAGGTGGCAGCACTAGAAGTAAGCTTTACTACAAATTCCATAACATGCCATCCTGGTAGATTGATTATGTGCCATCAGGTACTATGGAATAATTCTGTGTATGCAGTAGGTTTTATTTTATGGTATGTGCACAATTTACAACAGGTACAGCTTTTGTTATAGATTGGGTTTTAGTAAATGAGATTCCTATTTAGTCCAGATTTTCCAGAGGAGTTGTCATCCTTGTTCTCAGTCAGTCTTTTTAATCTGAAATTCTAAAACATTATCTGACTCAAGTTTTTTATGAACTTTTGAGATAGGTTTGTGATGATAGAGAAATGTGGAGAGCTGGGATCACTTACCACCATTCCATAATATGTATTGAAAGCCTTCTATTGGGAATGCAAAGCCCTTCACAAGTCAAAGCTATCACCAGATATAAAGTGTCATACTACCCAGGCAGGGCAGCAGAACAGTGCCAAAATTAGAATAATGTAATGATTAGAATAAATGTAATTTTGGCTTGCCAGTTACCACCACTATAACTGCAACTCAGTTTATTTTTTTAATCAGTGTTCAGTGATGTGTAGAAGTTGGTGAAAACTGGGCTAATTAGTAGGAAGATGTTTTGGAGTAACTTCCCACATTTATTGCTTATTTTAAATGGAACTTTATAAAGGGTTTAAAGTTTTAGTCCCAGTGTTATTTGGGCCTGTGCAGCACCTCTGTCTTCTTTTAAAGATTGAATATAACCTAATGATCCCATAGTTATGCTCTTTGTTTAGATACAATTTTTAATGATTTTTTAAAATTTGTTTCACACAGGGTTAAAAGCAATGGTGTCTCAAGGAGTGAAAAACCCTCTGATAGATTTAACAGCTTTGGAAGATAAAACATTAGATGAAGTAAGTACTTGGGGAAATAAAACAGAAAACAAAATAAAAATCCAAAAGAAAACCATACCTCTTCCTTAATTAAATTTAAGTGGATCTTTCTTTTAAAACCACTACACTTGCTAATTGTAAACCAAATCCCTGACTAGGCAGTTGCAATGGTGGGTATTCAACAATTGCTACTGTTGTGTGTGTGAAGGGAAATGGAGACTGTGCTCATGGACCTGTGTGGTCACATCTGCCTTGGTGTGCAGGGCGTAAATACAGGACTTCCCTTCTTTAAATTATTACTCTTTCATTTGGCTTTTTAGTCTAAAGTGAACTCTTTCATTTTTTCCTACATTTTAAAGTCTGTGACAATGTACAGAAGAGTAGCACAAACCAGGAGAAAGTCTTTGATTTGTTCTTACATTGAACTCTGCTACTTGATTCGGTCTAACTGAAGGACACTTGATACAGTGTTCTTTGTTTAGCTTCAAATACCATTTTTAAAAATACAACTAACTTGAATTATTACCTGCCTCCAAGAACAAGTTAAAACAATGATGTACCATGATGTGAAGTAACTCAGAGATGTGCTTTTCTGCAATTGATGTAACTATTAACTACAGCTGTTCAGTTGTAGTTAATAGTTTAGGATAGGTATGTTTGAAGTGCTCTGCAAACTGCCCTGATTTGCTTTTGAGGCTGATTAACAGCAAGCATGAAACTGCCCATGGGGTAAAGTGACACCTGGCAAGTGGGAAACTCTGCCAGCATTTTAAGGCTTGAAGTTTTTTGAATTTTCTACTGGTATCACGTCCTCCTGACAGGTATATTTTAGCCTATGGGCTGCTGGTGTCCCACTAGATGTTAAAAAAGCAGTCAGTAAAACAATTGTTGTCTTCCATGGTCTATAAAATTACCTGTATAAGACTTGTTACCTTCTCTCTGACACCTCTAAATTGCCAAGTGCTAGCAGAATAAAATAATCACTGGTGATTTTTCAAAGTACATAAGGAGATGGTGGGGCAAAAGTAGGAAAATGATTCTCTGGATGATGGTGATGCAAGGGAGGTGGATTCCTGACTCAAGGGAGAACAGAATTGTCCTGCTGCTCTGGGGGCCAAGAGGGAATTAATGTTGTTTTCTTTGTAGGGCTATGGTGTTGCTTCTGTGGCCTCTACATCAAATGCCTCAAAGTCTGCTAGGGAAAGCAGCAATGCTGCCATCATAAAACGCTTTAATCATCATAGTGCCATGGTCCTTGCAGCTGGCCTCAGGAAACAGTAAGTTTCAGTGCTGTGTAATAGATTTTTGCAGTAAATTTTAAGGAATTTCCAAAACAAAAGCACATCTTCAGTTATTCATACAACCTTTTAATTTTTTATTAATTATTTTCCCTTAAAAATGAAAATACCTTTAGGTTTCATTTTACTTTATAGAAGTTTTTCAGAGCTGTTTGAAATTCTGACTGCTGTTTTTAACTGAGTTATTATATAAAGCAGATTAAAAAGAAAAGTATGGCTATGCCTTAGATGTCTCGCCCTGGTGAAGGCAGCAGAAGCAGTGGAGGTGAGGTCTGGTGCAGGGAGTTCCTATTTCCTGCCTTCCAGGAGCAGGCCTGCTGAGGCTTCCTGCAGTGTGGCATAGGTGGATCAGAGGAAAGACTCCTCAGGTGCAGTACCCTGACCAAAACCACCTGTCAGGTCATCTGCTCTACAACTGCTTTATGGACAACCAGCAAGGATTGCTACTCTACCCAAATCCTACAGACCTTAACTGTGAGAGGTCTTACTTAATACTTGCTTCTGTTTAGCTGGGCTCTCTCACAGTTTTCTTCTGTTCTGCACAAATTGAACCCTGCACCTTAAGCAATCTCTTCTGGGCAAAGTGTGTTTCTGTTTCTCAGTTCAGAAAGGCACAAAGGATAGGTCTCTGGAACAGTTGTATTGCAGGGCTCCCAGAGCTCTGCTAATACCTGGTTGCATAACTGTGTATACAAAGTGTCTCTAGTTTAGCCATGATTTTGCTGTGTCCCACATGCACTGTTGGCATGCTGCTATTTCTGAATAGAGGGACCAGCATCTTCCCCTGCTGTTGAATTTTCCCTGTGAGAAACAGGGTTAATGTGAGGAGTTGGTTCCTTCTGTCTCTACACCAACTGCTAGAAATTAAGTCATAAGGGGAGAAAAGTATGTGAACATGCATATGAAGTTTTTGAAACAGATGTATTTACTTTGTCTCTAGCTTGTATCTTAAGTTTCCTGTGAGGTGAATTCTTCTTAATGCTGTTTCTCTATTTTAAGAGAAGCACAAAATGACCATTACAGTGAGACCAGCAGTACGGATGGAAACTCCAGGGATTCAGATTTCTTTCAGCCACCACTGAAAAAGGTATAAAGTTAGCTGATGTGGTTCTAACTGAATGGAACTGGAAGCTCTGTCTCTCAAAAAAATTGCTGAAAGTTCCTTACTTGGTTTATGACACATCTGAAGTAAAACTTTTTTAGCCTTGTTTAGAAGTACATAGAATAACAACCTGACAGCCTGTAAGAAGCCTTGTTACCTGTGTTAGTAAACCCAAATAAGTCACATATTGAAGAATTGTGCTGTTTGTCTCTTCAGTAGTGCCCAATGAAAGTAAAAAATTCTAAGATGCTTCAGATTGGACTCAGAAATCTGGTTCTTTCCATTTGCTTTAGTTCTATTTTCGGCCCTCTTCCTCTTGTTTTTCTTTCAAATGCCTGAAAACTTCTAGAGAACATCCATCAGAAAAGGATATTGGTGTTCAAGCCCCAAGATTAACCTGTCAAGTGTGTTGCTTGTGGAGGGGATGATGAAACTGGCACATGACAGCCTTCATCTTAGTCAGAAGCTGAAGTGAGGTTGAACCAAATGTAGTGACACCTGGTGCAGTGAAATACAGGGCAACAGCCTGGTCTAGACTAACCAGAGCAGCTCAAAGTGGAAGAGAGTACTGTAATTGCTATAAAACTGAATTGAATACTCTTCCTGGAGCTGACAGCCTAAACAGAAAACATCAGAGACTCAAAACTTCGTTGTATTGTGAGAAAACCTTGTAGAATAGATGCGTTGATAAATGCTGGGGTAGTCTTTGACTTTCCTCAAAAGCTGCAAGTTTTGCTGAGTAGAAAATTATATAGCAAGACTGGAAGAAGTGTGATGAAAAGGAGAGTGAAAGAGTAGCAGGAGAATAGGAGACTTCAGAAATAGTTTTCTAGTTGTACAAAGTCTGATATCACTGTGCTGTTAGCTCTCACTGCTAATACTCCACAGCTCTGCTGTCACCAGATAGCTTGGGGTAATTATTGTGGTTTTAGTCTTAGACTCCTGTGCACCAGCTATTAAATCATTAGTATTTCTGCTAATCTGGAACACATTTTTGAAGTGGCAGGGACTGCCTAATTTTAGCAGAATCTGGAGAAAAAGCAAAGGTGCCAAGTCTTCCAAATGGCCCATACTGAACAACACTGGGCATCACTCCCTCTGGCGGGTAGGCATGAGTCATTCCATGGGTTTTCTTTTAGGTTTTAGTAACATTTCAGCTCAAACTTGGTGCACCAGAAGAAAGCACTGGATGTATGGACTTGTGCCTTCATTAGTAACATGTATCATTATTTGGCTAATTTTAGGTAAAACTGCAGGAGGCCATTGAATACGAAGATTTATCAAAGAATAATAGCGTTAAAACTATTGCACTAAACTTAAAGAAGTCTGATAGGTAAGTCAAAATAATGCACAGTTATTTCAGCAGAGCCAGTTTATCAGGCCCTTCATCACAGCCCACACAGGACCAGCTGATTGTGGTCCTACTGTGCCACACTCAGGTGTGTTACAACTGAGTTTAGAAACCCAATATGATCTTTTGCATGAACCAGTTTTCCCTTAAATTTGTAGTTTTAGTTCTCATGCGTTTGGGGTAAGAACGGACATCTGGAGATCATCTAGTCCAACACCCCTGCCAAATTCCATCTTACTTTTCAGAGGGTTAAGTCTCTCTAAGCCAACTGGAATGACCCTGACATACAATTTCTGTGAAAGCCTAACAGAGCTCTCTGCACAGTTCAGCACATCATTGCAGCTTTCAGTGGAAAAATGTGTTACATATGAAAAGATATGGAACTACAAGAAAAATCTGCTCCCAGCCAAAAAAGTGCAGTTGGGATAGTTTGGACTGCTTACTGGTCTAAGATTTTTCTAGTGGTAATCCTCCTGTTTTCTAAACTTTTGAGTTTGAGAACCATAGATGTAACATCAGGAAAGGAGCAGTACTACCAGAAAGAGAACAGTTCCACATGTGCACCTAACTTCATTTAGATTAATTTCAGTTGAAGAGATGTGAATTGCTCCATTCTAATGATATTTCCAGAATTTGGTGGCAGGGGTAGCTTCTCTTTGGCAATATGATGATCACAGATTGAACACTTGAAGCCATTCTTTGCTGCCATACCATCCCTAACCCAGTCTCTTCCCATGGGATAAAATATTGTACTTTGTCAATCAATAAAGTACTGGTAACAGTTGCAAAGCATCTGAAATTAGAAACAGAAGAAGAACTGTCCAGGAGTGTTCTCTTGCTTTACTCTTACTAATAACACTTTTCCCTTCCCTTTTCTCACCTCACAGGTATTACCATGGTCCAACTCCAATTCAATCACAGCAATATGCAACCAGTCAGGATATAATTAATTCATTTCATAGTATTAGACAAGAAATGGAAGCATATGTACCCAAACTAACTCAGGTATGGAAGTATATTTTTAAAATGCCCCTCTTGATCTTAGCTTAGCATCTTGCTTTCTATAGTCTCATGTCTACTGAAGTTTCAGTTTTTCATGGTAAACTTGAATTATCTCCAATTTCTGTTAACTGATTTATTTTACAGGTTTAGGTGATACCTTTTGAGCTGTTATATTTAAAATCTACCCTATAGGAAACTGGGTCATTGCTCACTTATATTCTTCTGTTCCTGATTTCTTTTGAGGAAATGGTAAAGATATAAGGTGGTAAAGCAGGACAGTCATGCACAGGCCAGTGTATTCACCCACCCTGAGAAGCTTGGGAGGTTACAGTCAGCAGGTTTTTAATTGACCTGGTCTTTTGCTCCCAAATGCACTTAAGCTGTCAGTGTGCTGTGAGCTGCAGAGAAGCTCTGTGCTGGCACCTGGAGGGCAGCAGAGCCCTGTGGCAAATCTCCCCAGGCAGCATCTGAACTTATCTGTTTTAAACCTAGTTTGGCCCTAAGTAAAGCAGCCACAATTCTGCTACACTTCTGCAGTAATAGTAATACTCTTGTCTTATTTCAGAGTAAGTGCACAGCCTGTTCAAGGTCTAGGCAGAGAAAAGGTTATAATTAATTGGAGAGTTTTCACTGCAGACAAGCTATAGCACAAAATTCTGGAAAAGAGCAGAACCTGAACTTCCATGTATGTGTTCAACTAATCTTATTTTTAAAATAATTTATTAGAAAAAGTGGCCTGAAATATTTGTTCCCTTTCTCTCCAGGTTCTTTCAAGTGGTGATGCTGCCAGCACTATTGCAGTCCTGTCACCTGGAGGAGCACTTATGCAGGGTGGAACACAGCAAGCCATAAACCGTAAGCATTTGGGATGTCTAATGCTTTAATTGTATCCTGTGCATTGCACAGCACTAGCTGGCTTGCTGTTTCATCTCTCCCTTAAAATACATTACAGTGATAAAGGAAAGTATGGAAAGGTGTAGCTGAAGTAGTACCGTGTTACAGCAACAAAAGAAAAACACCAGCCACACCGTGGGGGTGGTAATGGCTACATCAGTGCTGAGACAAGTGAACAAGACAACATTTTACAGAAGTAGTGAAGGAAACACCTGAGAGAGACCAAATTGTCTCAGATGTGGGGTTTTACTTGTTCAGCATTGTTTTTTTTTCTCAGGATTGTAGAATATAACATACTCTGTGAAAACACTTAAGGAAGCAAAGCGAAGATAATCATCTGAAACTAGGCTTTTTGAAGCCTGCATTTACGATTCACAGCTTGCTGTGAAAAAAAGACAACTTCCTTGTAGGCTGCAAGGGCAAATCATACAGCCTCTCCTTCTCACACCTCCATTCAACCACCCCTTTCCCTATCGTTATATTGCTGCCAGTTTGAGTTCCTGTCTCTAGTCTCAGAGCAGATGAATCCCTGTTCTCAAGATTTATTACAGTTTTCTAGTTTTTCTTGTGTTGGTCTGAAAAGCAGCAGAAAATAATTCAGACAGCTGAAAAAGCAAGTATGAGTTCTTTATGGTTCTGAAATAAAAGGAATCAGCAAGCAGTGGTGAGGCTGTCTTATCCATCCTGATTGACATATTGGCTGCTACACTTCACTTCTTTGAGCCTAACCACCACTTTTCTTTTAACAGCCTCATCCTAAAATTTGATATTCACTGTTCAGTTCACTGTGCTCATCCTCAGTGACTACTTATACTTTTTGTTTGGGGTTTTACAGCTGTGGCTCTTTCCTTGTTTTTGGAAACCCTGTCACCCTTTCTTCTTTAACAATGCCTGGGACACAATTCTTTTTTCCTGTCTGGATTTTTCGTCTTCCACATGCTGTAACCATATTGCCAACATAAGGCAGAGGGAGAAATTTGAAGTACCCACCACAGAGTTCCTAACACTGTGCTGTTAAGGACAACCCAGCAGCAGCACTGCCACACTGTTAGAACAATACAAATATATTGCTTCTAATCCTGGATTAGGTTTGGTGTCCATTCTTTGCCTGGCATGGATCTTCCTAAATAATACACAAGCTTCCAAGTATAGAGCCATAAATAGCAGCTGACCTGATCTAACAGCTGCTGATAGTCTTGATCTAATTGCTGTGAGGCACCTCAGTGTCCCCTGCCAGCCAATAATTCTGTGACTGTGGTGGAAGTGCACATCGCTGAGCTCCTTCGTTAGCCTTAGTTCTCATTTTTCATAGGATCCTTTGAGTGATGTGAAAAACCTTTTTTTCCTGTTGTAGAGATGGTGCCAAACGACATTCAGTCTGAACTAAAACACTTGTATGTGGCAGTAGGGGAACTGCTACGACACTTCTGGTCCTGCTTTCCTGTTAACACGCCATTCCTAGAAGAAAAGGTAAGGCAGAGCTTCCTCTTATGGCCTCTGGTTATGATGTGGTTTAGAATGACCATGGTTTATAATGGCTGTCACTACTGAAGTGTGGACCTAATACACATGCCTCAAATCTGTACAGTACTTACTCATCCCTAGAACTGAAAGTCACAAAATAACATGAAACCTTACTTTTCTCTGCAGTTCTGCTGGTACTACTACTTAAAATCATCCTTGTCCCTGCCTGCCTGTTAGCTCCCATTAGGAGCAGTAGCTGTTACCCAGTTCCAAACAGAATGGGCAGCTCAGTTGCAGCTGCAGGGTTCTCATTCCAGTTTAAAACACAAAAACTAAAGCCTCCCTTCCCCAGCTCCAAGAAATAACCTCCACAGTGACAGCACAACCAAGTTTCCCTTATTCTTCTATCCATTGCAAAAATCACTGTCATACCTTCAGAACACACACTGCTTTTGAGAACTAAGTTGCCTTCAAGGACAGATGTTTGTCTACAGCCACGTCTATGACTGTAACTATTTTTATATTATTTTTGACCTCACATGGATAACAAAGATTAAAATTTGCATTCAGATACATTTGCATGTCTGCTGCAAAATGTGGCCTGAAAACCCAGTCTTTGCTTGAAACAAAAAATATTTTGTGAATATCTTGTATCTATTTATAGTGTTTATTAAGGAGGTAATCACAGTGGCACACTGCACTTATCTCAAAAATACAGAGAAGTGTTAGAGACTGATATTGGAATAACTTTCCTTCCTCAAACTACACAAAGTTGAAGTAGCCCCCAGAATTAGTTATAAGGTGTTTTGTTGGAGAACAGTTTGTTAAAGGAAATGAAACATCTGTCTTTCTGTAATTCTTCAGTATTGTAATACTGGTTTCTGTCTCTCTCAGGTTGTGAAAATGAGGAGCAACTTGGAAAGATTTCAGGTTACAAAGCTCTGCCCATTCCAAGAAAAGATTCGGAGACAATATTTAAGCACAAATGTAAGGGAAAAGTACTGTTTAATTATGTGGGTGCACATTAATAATTTCATTCTTAACTATGAGAGAATGATAGCTTTGTTACTTCTTATCCTAGGGCACTTTAATTGTTTTGTTGAGGGAAATTGGGTACACAGTTAAGCTGTTGTCTCTCCCTGTCCAATTTGCTGAGGGATGCCAGCAACTGACAAGAACTGTAACCTGAAATTACAGGAGTGATAGAACAGAAAGGGGAGGTCACATTTCATTTTTCACTTCCACCATGAAGTAGAACTTGAACAACTTCAGAACTCTCCCCCCATGTGAGATTTGAAGCAGTCACAGACTAAATACCAGAACAGAGAGCACAATGAGGTGTCACTTTGCCCTTACCTTTCAGTTCAGCAGCTCTCTGCACTGCTCCCTCTATGGATATTTTGCAAGAGAGCCTCAAGGTCCTTTCTCTGACTTTAGCAAGATTACTGCTAGTGAATAAAAGCAAGAATGCACCTGAAAGGGAGGGGAGGGGATCTGTTTTAAGCAGCTGGGACAATGTTTTCTCCCTTTTCCTGTTTCAGTTGGTAAGTCATATAGAAGAGATGCTGCAGACAGCCTACAATAAGTTCCACACGTGGCAGTCCCGGCGCATGCTGAAGAAGACGTGAGGGCACATCCTGTACAGTCTGAGAGCAAAGCCTGCAATAGGGTAGGACTACAGCCTAGGTATGTGCAGATCTTAGAGTTGTTGCAGGAAGACCTGCAAGCTGTGGACTTCTGGAAACGATGTTAACTGAACTTGCACATTTTTGAAAAAAGAACTGAGATTAAACTTGAAAACTGGGGAGAAAAACAAGGAAGAACCAAAACGGAAGAGCTGAGGCGCAAATATATTTAAAAGACACTGTTTACTGCAGTTACTCAGGAACTGCTTTTGATTTGCATAAAAAGCTGCTTTCAGAAATAAAAAATTTAAAGAGGGTGTATTAATAAAATTTGTTTTTCTGTCTAATTTTTTTTAAGAAGTGTATGGCACAGGGTAGATCTCAAAAGTTTTTCTTCACTGGATTCTGACATTTTCTTGAATTCTGTTTGTACTTCCTGCAACAGTTTAACAATGATGTTTTAAAACATAGCTGAGACTGTTTTTGCTTCAAACATCTGGGAGAGTGTAGCTGTCAGAAGACAAGCTCCTGCCATATGTTTCCCCACCAATTGGAAGCAGGAGACATTGCACTGAAAGCTGTTCATGGTCTGGGGTCCCTAAAGGTACACAGGGGCAAGCTTTTGCCTGAAGTCTTCGATTTTTATGCAAAAAATTTTCAGCCATCAGTTTTGCATGTTTCCTTTTGAGTGCAAGTGTGTGCTACTGCAATCTTTTTTTTTTTAAACGGTGGCATTTGTTCTGAGGAGAGAATGCATTTTTAAAAATGAAGTTAAATAAAGTTTCTTACAAAATAAGTCATTTATTTTCACTTCTTAGGCATTTTTTATTTCTTCTCCTAAATCTGTTTTCCTTCACCCTTCCCTTTTGACTATTATACTGTTTTTGGCGAATTGATAATCATTGCAAAGAGAAAAATGTGTTATTTACAGTGTCCATAGGTATTGGGAATCTGTGCCATACTTTGTTCTAAATAGAATCAGTTCACAGTTTCAGACCAACTTGTCTTGTATTAAATGTGACTTAAATGCAAAGTAACCCCCTTTTCTAGAATATATGCAGTTTAATGACAACCTTGTATTTTTTTGTCACTTTGACTGGACAACAGCCCAGTGTGGGCTACTGAACTTTTTTTTTTTTACTTCAGATTAAATGTGACTGTTAAAGATGCATCTACTACAAAGACAAATCAGACTGACAATATGTATTCAAAGCAAGCACAGCAGTGTTTAGTACAGCAGAAGAAATTCCCCAAACCTGCATGATGGCTTAATACTACATTTTGGTATGATGCTAAAACATGGTAATATGATGTTGGGTGGATAATTACTGAAAATTCCTACAGCAGAAAAGATGTGTTGGTGTAGCCAAGTGGGTGCTTGTTCTGTGCTGCTGCTCCGTTTATGCAAGAGGGGTTTTTTCTTTAACTGGTGCATGGAAGTCAGCGGCTTCTTTTGACCCTTTTCTTTCAGATTTCTGTATTATGCTATAATATTTTGATAAAAGCTGTGTTTCAGTTGAGCATCACTGTCTGCACCAAAGTCCTGTTCAGAACTGTGTGCATATTGTTCAGCCTCCTTCCCTGTGTGCTGCTGCAGACCCGTGCATGATCCCTGCTCTGCTCCGTCCGGGTGGTTCTGCTACCGGAAATTACTGGGCTCAACCACAGATGCCCACTGGTCTTGACAGGGTGAAAATGTCACTGGGAATAAACAGATGTACTACAGCATTTGGGGGATGAGGTGCACATCTTGTCAAGAGTTACCTCTTGTGAGAGCTAAACTTGCTCTAAAATTTAGGCTTAGGGTGTGGCTTTATGAAGCCAAATCCCCTTCTAAGTGCAGGCAGCTCCCAGAAGAAAAAGGGTAGTTTTGTTCTCCCCCGATCCAAAGCATTTGGTCTAGCAATTCTGGGGCCAAATTCCAGCTGTTCCTTGAAAGCTAGCACACCTTTCATCATATCAGAGGGCTAGGGTCAAGAAAACAGGTCTGATTTACATTCTAACTGTGCCTGAAGCTATGAACAACACATTTAAATATTAGACTGCACTGAGACTTCATTTAAATCCTAGGAGAGTTTTGAATATGGAACTAATTCCCCTTTTTTGGAATGTATTTAATGCTCCTGAAAAGACTGGGCAAAATGGTTAACATGGTGAAAAAGTGTCAGTGCATCACAAGAACATGTTACAGCTCCAAGGACTGATGTTTATAACCATTTTGGGGATGGTATTACAATAGCTTTAAGTTATTATAATGGTATCAGGCTATCAAAATGTACCTTAATGACCAGAACTAGGGGGAGAAGGACTATGATACTAAATTCAACAGTTTTGCCTAGAGACTGTACAGGCAAGGCTGCTATGCACTTCATATTGCTTTTTCAGGTATTGTGGCAATAAGGCACAGGCCCCTCCTTAAGTAAAGGGAGGTAAATGAAATATTCTTTCTACATTGTGTTCCCCTTTTCTGTAGCATGGTCCAAAACACAGATTCATTCCTTAAATTTTGAAACTGAATCATCATGCATTATATTACTATTGGAATCTTTATACTGACTTGTATTTTTAATGAGAATTCATAAAACTTGTATCATTGGCATTGATCTAAGATTTGTAGAATAAACCCTACTGAATTCTGAAGTGAAGTCTTCTCTAATGCTTAGGCTGTGTTTTCTGATTGAATTAAATCCCTAACAGTCTCTGTTGAGGTCTAAATTGAGAGAACTGTGTAACTCACTTAGCTGTCCCTTGGTGCTGATAGGTCAACAGCAAAGGGGTTACAGTATAATTATTGTCAAATTCTTTCATTTTCAGGACTTAAACTTCTGCTGCACAAGGACTCTACACCATTACTAGGGCTACTGTCCCTCTGTTCCCTATCATACAAAACCACTTTAAGTCTCCAGGGATTAGTACTCTGCTTGTTCCATATATTGATGCAGCAGCTGTTGGTTCAGGAGAGCTGCACAGGAGCTTGGTCAGTCACTCTAATCCAGGGTTTGCCAGTAATGGAGAAGGGATAATGCAGACACCAGCTCGTGCATTTCAGCAGATGAAGATACTTAGATGCACTACAAAAAAAGGCTGGGCTAATTCTCTCCCAAAAGCTCTCCCCAGCCAGGGACAGGAGGTGACAGCCTTCCACTGCAGCCACCCTACAAGCAGCTTACATGTTCACAGGCTAGCCCTCAAGGCTGTCATCTGCAGCTTCCTAATGTGGCAAATATCTCACCAGGGCCCTGTTGTGCCTTCCCAGATGGCTGAGTTTCTCTACCACTCTGCTTAAGATGCTTTTTTTAAAGCTACAACTATTTTCCCTTACTTTTGTTGAAAGTACATCCTTAAAACTGCTAGGAGGTGATATGAGCTAGAAAGCTTTCGTTATCCTTACCCATACTCCTAAGGAACAGCTGCTTTTATCCAGAAAATCACTTTAATAAACAGGGAAGGTAACAATGAGAAAAGCTTAAGATCCAGTTTTCCATTATCCATCCGGTTTCCCTTTCTTAAGGGCTTGCTGCCCAACCACCCCTGTGGCTTATGAGCCTTTGTATTGGAAGAGTTTTAGTATGAGCCATGATATTCTCTACTTGTTTCCGTGCTCTGTGTTGCCCTGCAGCAAGCACTGGAGCTCAGTCCAAATGGGACACAGCAAGTTTTTGAATAGCAATCAGACATCACTGGTGGTCTAACAGTGATCCTCAATAAACCCAGTGATACATGTTCCCACAGCAGAGCTCAAAAGCCTGGGGAGCCATGAAATTACCTAAGCCAATCTCACACATGTTTTTCAGGCTACTGCATTTTCTCTCAGCACATCATCTCCCCAAAAGATAGCCAAGCCCTTGTCTGTCTGCTGACAGCAAGGGAGTTTGTTAACATCCTAGATGGAAAGTGCTGTGTGGGGCTTTTTTGGGGTGGAAGAGACCAGACCCAGAGGTGCAAGATGCAGCCAGCACAGCTGACCTGGCTGAAGGAACCAGAGGCCACAAATGAGAGCCCAGCCCTGGGCAGTGAGCACCCCACAGACCCCAGGTACCCTCAGTGAGGGAGCTCTGTACACTTGCACCCTGCCCCCCCCCAGCCCACACTCTGCCAGTTCTCCTTTGTGCTGCTCTCCAGGCAGCTTTGGGCTCGCAGCCGGGTGGCAGAGTGCCACCACAGTGATGGGAAAAGTGCCTTCAGGAATGCAGCTGAGGCTGGGGCTCCTTGCTGGCACTTACGCATGCTCTCAGCTGCTGTGTTTTCCCCCACGAACATTTCCATCCCCTCCAAAACCTGACAGCCCTCTGGTCTTCCTCTCCCACATACCTTTCTTTGTGGAAAAGCAAACTACTGCAGTAGTTCAGGTGTCAGTGTATCTCCAAGGAAAAAAATGTCCTGGACTTAGAACCTATCCTTCATGCTTGCTAAGATCTTGTTGCTTTATTATCTCACTTATAGCCCTCACAAACCATAAGTTAAACATGAATCTGCTGAAGGCAGTTTCCCCCCAGATACCCATAAACCTGAACAGTTTTGCTTTCTAGAGCATCACCTTCCACACAAGCCCTACTCCATCCTCTTCCACTCTACACAGGCACATGCTGACACACCATCACTTTATCAGAATTTCTGCACCCAGGAGAAGCAGCCCCAAGCACTGCTGACATCCCCACTTCCCTGCACCACCCTCCTCAAGTGAGCTCCTGCCATGTGTGCTCACCCAGACCCCATCACCTCTTTGGCACATGCTGTCTCCACACTTGGACACCATAGCGAAAGCACCTCACAGCCTGGGAATCCCAAATCCCTTCTGTGTAACCTCCCCAGGACTTGGCTTCCAACACAATCTGTGTGCACCCACAGCTCTGCACTTCATTCCCTAAACCCTAAGCTTTGTCTGCATCGTCTCAACAGGACCCTGACTGCAAGTTACAGAGAAAAGAGGGAAGCATTGGAGCATACCCAAGCTAAAACTTCTGCTAAAAAGACAAGACACAAGAATTTTGGGAATTGGTCAGAGTGACCAGACTTTCTGGGCAGAGTCTGCCTCTCTCCAGGTGCTGCACATGGGAGTGTTGGCCTCAGGAGGGACGTCCAGCCTGTTACATGAACCACAGCGGCATGCTGGCATCCTCCCTGACCTCACCTGCAGCCTCTCCACCTGCAGCTGATGGGCTGATCCAGATAAAACAGCATTGACAGGAACTCTGACATACAGCATGTCCCATGATCGGAACTGACAACTCCATCAGCCCCACAACAGCCACTTCCCTGTAAGCACTCCCCCCATTTCTACCTTTGCCCAAGTGCAGATAGTATGTTAAGGAAATAAACGCAGAGTTGTAAAGCCACGTGGTTCCTAAGTGACAATCCCGGAGCCTGGGCACGGCTCTGGTCACGAGCTGATCACGAAGGGAACCAGCAGCAGCGAGGGACTCGAGCAAGGCTGGCATCAACGCTCTGCCAGGTGTGACTCAGCAGGACAAAGACTGCTGGGCCACAAGCAGGCAGCAGGGATCTCTGCTGGGAAGCACCAGCCACCCTGTTCTGCAAAACCAGGCCACACGAAGCACATCACTGTGCAAAATGCTTCAGCGTGGCATGGCACCAGGGGAGACATCTCTCTGTGCAGAGAAGTTATGTCACCAGAACCAGAATGTTTCCTTCCACCCTGCGGCCCTGCAGAGCTCAGGAAATTGCACACTCACAGTCCTTCTGCCTCCCTCACCCTTCAGGCAAAGTTCCCAAACTGGTTTGTGCTCTTTTACAGCAGGCAGTGGAATGTTTCTTTAGGGATCTCAGTCTTGGATGAGGATCCTGGGTGCTGCAGCAATGGAGCAGCCTTTCTCCATGGCTTGTCACTCCCCTGGGCACAGCTCCTCACCTTGCCTTAACAAAAGCAAACACACAACAGCTCAAAGACAAACACAGGGGTTACCATTAGGTTTTGTGATTACCATTCTCAGGTGATAACCACTCCTTTACGTTGAGCAAGCACCAACACTCCACTGTGGCAAACCAGAACCAGTGTCAGAGCTGTGACCCAGTCCTTAAGTGTGGTCCTATTCAGCTAAAGTATTCAGGATCTCTAACCAGGGATTTAAGATTAATTTTTCCCCAGGGAGGCAGGAAATCCCTCCTCATCATACTCCCTCCCAGGAGTATGCCACAAATTCTAGACTTCACAAGACTGGCAACCCTTTTAGTTCTAAAAAAGGGGATGATCCCAGATCTCAGCCAGGCCCAGGCATTCCCATCTGGAAAGCAGAGATTGCCAGCAGTTTCATCGGTGCTGATCACTCTGTGATGAGAGAAGACTGATGAGGGCAGCTTTGAGCCTCATTCTCCAGCCCTACCACTGACAAGCTGACTCTGTGCCACACACCTTCATATCGAAGCACATGAGGGGGCAGTAAAGAAATCAACCCCCAAAAAGCAGTGTTCATTCCCTTACCAGCTCCAAATTCAGTGGTGCCAGCCATTGTCAGCCCTTGCTCAGATAAGTATCGTGTCCCCTGGGTGGGGACATCTCATTCTCACTCCCAGGGAAACGGCTGCTTTGTATCCTCTCTGCTCCCCTCCTCACCCATGGCACATGGCTGGCAGAGCCTGGCCTTGATCCCTAAACCCCCACACCTGCAGCCTGGTTTCTGAGGCCACAGACATGTTCTGAACCCCTCCCTGAGAGCTCCCTGTCATGCCCAAGCTGGATGAGAGCTGGGACAAAGCATTGCTAACTCCAGACTCCATATCTGGAGACACAGAAGAAAGAGCAAGTGTTCCTGGCACCTGAGATGAAAGCAGAGGTGCCCTAAAGGCACAGCCCAGTCTCTATGGGGGGCAGTGACTGTTTCAGTACCCTTGGAGACCAGCTAGAAGAAATCTCTCCGTGTGGAGAGCTGCTTCTGGGGAAGTAACACCCCACCACAGCATCCTAGTGCAAATCAGCCCTTGTGCCCTGCAGCTTTGCCCTGTACCCACACAGAGAATGCCACAGGCCTGTGGAGCTCTGTCCTACATTCAGAAATAGCAGATTCCTAGGGAGACAGCAGGGAAGGGTGAGCAATGCTGACCTGGCACCCAGTCCCTGCCTGGGTGCAGCTGGAGCTGTCGCAGACACTCACAACCACAGCCCCCACTCCTGGGGGTGTGTGTGCAGTGGGACACAGAAAAGCACCTTCTGCAGCCTCTTATCACTTTGGATTTGGCTCAGTGCTCTCCTCCAGACACAGCTGGCATCAGGCAGCCAGAACCAGGTATCTGCCAGCAGGCATGAGGACTCTACCTCGTCCTTTTGCTCCAAGAGATCTTTGTCCACAGAAGGGTTCAATGTGTCAGTGTCAACAGCCGTAAACTGTGCCCAGGAGACCCTGTGCTGGAAGAAATGTCAGACAGAGAATGGCTGGTTTTCTGCCAGCTTGGTTCACTCCATGGCTAATCTGCATCTCCTGAGAAAGGAGCAGTATCATGATTCATGTCTAGAATGGCCCAGTGCTTTTTCCACCAGAGGAAAACCCACAGACATGAGTGAGAAAAAGCTCAGAAAGACAAGCAGAAAGCAGTTTTGTTTCTCCCTAGTCAGACTCCTGGTTAATCCTACAGGGCACAGCACAGCCCTGCCCAGAACCCCTCCATTCCAACGCTGACATTTCATTCCCTGTGAGAACGCCTCTCCCTCGCAGCCCTGACTCACAGCCGTGCCTTCCCTTTATGCAACACAGCTCCATTTCCTGCACAGCCGGCGATGCCCGGTGCCAGCAGGAGCCACGGGTGCCAGCTACAGCCAGCCTGCGAGGGAGGCACCCCTCCTGCCCCGGCACCTGCGCTGCTGCCTCAGCTCACTGCATTATTTCAGTATTACTGCCCCCCACACATCACCCCCATCTCCTTTTAAGTGATAAATATCGAGCTCTCCACAATCAGAATCTGATGCTATAATTAGACAGCCCTACAGCACACATTGCTGTGTTACACAACACAGCTCGGAGCTCCTGGGCACCGACTGCATTTGCATTTTAGTCACATCACAGACAAACTCTTAAAGGAAAATCTCCCGAGTGGCTGTGGTTACTGAGCTTTGGTTCAGATGACAAGGCAATCTGAGAGCAGACTTCCCTGGTCTAAAACTAAACCAGAGGTGAACTCCAGTCAGCAGCGGGTGTCAGTCCACAGGACAAGACTGGAATTTGCCAGAAGTAAAACCTCCAGCACACATACAAAGAGGATGTCAGGTCCTTACTATCAACTGTTTGCTCAATATCCAGCCCCCTTTATGGCACACAGGTTGTTAATGCAGACAGAGCTGCTCTCAGTTCCATGCAAATCTCACTGCTGCTTGACCAACAAATAGCTTTGATTCACTTAAAGGTTAATCTCAAAAGCCAGGCTCCAAACTCCAAGGCTTCACAGCTCTATCACATTTCTGTTTTCCCCGCAGCAGCAGGGCAAATTCCTGCCCAAACTTTTTCCTACAGCTGCACCAGGAAGCACTGGTCTAGCTGCACTAACTCACACTAATAAATCAGATAAGTAGTGAATGTTACTCACTTTCAGCTGACTGACACGGTGATAGCTCTGTCATTTTAAAGGGCTGGGTGAGCTGCCCTGCTGCAGCAGTGTGTGCCTTGCAGGAGCAACACACATCCTGGTGCAGCATGAGCCATATGGCATCTCCAGAGAGCAGTGCTGTGAGCCAGAGCCCCAGGCTCTGTCTGCAGCTTCCCCACCTATCTGCTACAATTTATAAGCAAGTACTTGTGCATCTAACTCAGATGCAGCAGGATTAAAATTCTTCCTGGAACTTTAAAAATCCAACCCTGTGCCATCCCTGCTGACACTGCCTGGCAGGAGGGGAGCTGGGCAGCACAGGGCCCAAACCTTGGCAGCTGCACACACAGCCTGTACAGCTGCTTTGGAGTCTGCATCTGCCAAACAACTGCATGAGGGAAACAACTGATCAGGGACAACATTTAGGATCTGTCATTTCCCAAGGTCACCATCAGCTGTTAAGAATGTTTATGTAATCAAAAAGTCAGTAGCAGTGGTGAAAGCCCTTCAGCTGACCCTAGTCAGCATCAAACTTTCTAAAGAAAAGACCATTACCTAATTCAACCTAAAAGACCATTCTCCCAAACCCAAGTTTCCTGCATCATCTGCAAGATGCGATCTAAATAATTCAAAATTTCACTGGATCTAGGTCACAGATGGAGGTTTGTTTTTCAGCAAGATGTCCCAGAGGAATTGGCTATTTTGTTTAAATTGTTCCTGACTTCCAACACTATATGTAAGGACACTTAGAAGCAGACTGAGTGGATGAGAAGTAGAGAGGATACTGACAAGGGCTAATTTCAGCTCATGAAAGCTGGGCTTTTCTCACTCTAAAGGAAGATAAAACCATGGATTGCATCAGAGTTGTGCCCGTGGCTGCTGAGGGTCCACAGGTTAATTGCAAGAGATGTGCAAACATTCTCAGGTCAAACAAACTTGTCTTCTGTGTGCAAGGGTCCACACACACATCTCCAAGAGTCTCCAAATGACAGTGGTTGAAAACCCATCTAAGGAGAAGAGAAACCAATTTCAGCTCTTCCCGAGGAAGTATCCATGGAATGACTTTTCTGGCTGATTGTGGAAGGAGCCCTGGTGGAAGTGCCACAACTACATGACCAAAAAGCATCACCCAGGCCAGCCCTCAGGCTCTTTTTAGTGCATACAGTTTACAGAAGGATTGCAAAGGCAAATCTTCAACCCTGGAGTACTTTTTCCATCTGTGGAAACACTACATCAAGCAGTCCAGAGTCCAGTGGCTGACCTTAGTTTTGGGTATGTTGGTTTTTTCCTCCCCATTACTCGCACGTAATAATAGCGAGTTACATAAAGTCAGGAAATGGGACCAGCACAAAGTTCAAACTAATTTTCATATTAAAGGCCTTGCACAACTATTTTTACAGCAGGTCTTTAATGACATCTTTAGTCCAGTTACAAGGTTGAGATTACAGGCATTTGCAGGTAACTTGGGCAGGCTAGCAATACTTTCTTGGAAACATGTTTTATTTTTTATATTCCTTTGTCAGAAGGAGATAGCAGTGATTAATTTCACAGAAACTAGATGTTATATCCTCCCTCAAAAGGGCAGAAATCACAGGAAAAGAAACTTGTTTCCACTTGACACAGAGTTTTTCAAATCTGCTGTATCCCAGGCAAGCTTTAGAAGTACAATTATAAATACTAGAAATACAACAAACTAATACATTGGCCAATATTAAGCATCTACCAACTTGATCACACACCCACATTCAAAATTTTATATGAAATAAAGAGCTTATCGCTCTGCTTGAGGTTTCCAGACAGATTAATTCAATCTGGGGACAATAAACTTCAGAGAAACTGTGCCACAGCTTAAAAAGGCTGTATTTAAAGGAAGTACTGTCCAGACATGAAGCATCCCATTTCCAAGAACCTGATCTCTGCAGGATACATGAAACTGCACATAAGAACTGAGATGTTAATATAGGTTACATTTTAAAATCCTAACATTCTATTCCACACTCTCCAAATCCCATGTGATGTGTTCAGCAGAACAGCATGACAATGATGAGAAATTTTAGATTAAAATAATTCTATTTTTATTGGCTGAGAAGCTCCAGCCCTATGGATCTTGTGAAGAACTCCGTGGATCACATTGATCCCCTGCTATTGTATCAATGTTCCTAAAGATTTATATCTATTTTTTTAGTGCCCTGACTTTAATAGATGTTTTGCACCTGTACTTTCTGCAAAATCAGACCTTCAATGCATTAGATACCTAGAGTTTTAAGTGGTTAAAAACTTCACCGTTTGGAAACAGAAATGAGTATAGCCACAGCCCCTATCAAACTCACCATCAGCAAGATAATGCTTTCTTCATCTCTAAACTTCCTATTTCTTTCTCTCCTAAAACCAGATCATACGAGCAGAGCTTTGAACTTTGGAGAGTTGATTTTTCTTTTTGTTAAACCTATTTCACAACCTCCACTACTTGCACAGCTCTCTTAAGCAATTACCTTGTGATTTGATTGGTGTGCACACCACGAACTATGTATTTGTAATACACTGCTCCCTGGGACGTGCCGCCACATCCATGGGCTGCAGCAGAAATCAGACAATGGGGCCACTGTTCCAGCCCTGCCTCCTGGCTCACCCTCTCAGTGCAGGTTTTTTCCTCTCTGCTTCCTTGCAGGGCCACCAGGGCTGAGCCACTGCTGCAGCTTCCCCTACAGCTCTGCTTTCTGGAGTCCTGGGACTTGGTGAACAAACAAACAGTTTTTCACTTATAAAAAAGATTACTGGAAACAGAAATTCAGGTTTTAGAAGACAGAAAGGCAATTAGAAGCACACCAGATGGTAAATTCTGATTGTTTTAAGGAAGTAAAGTAATTCTGGGAGCCCAGTGGGGGAGGTAGGGGAGAAAAGGAGATTTAGGTACATATTTGTGCAACTGACAGCCTTTTACCTGACAGTATCAAAGAGGAGTAGAAAAAGCCTACAACATTACAGCTCTTGGGATCATGCTGTACTCAGCCAGTTCCAGCACAGCCTCCCGGTGTTTGGGTGAGCCTGCAGCCTGCCACGCCTCGCCCATCCTCCCCCTGCCTGCGCAGCTCCCGGAGCCGGCCAGCCCCGCAGCCCTGGCAATGCCAACCATCTGCTCCAGACCCTCCCACGCCCAGGCTGCCCAGGCAGGCTCCTGCCCGCTGCCGATCCACCCAAAGCCGCTCACGCCGGATCGGCACTTTCCCCTCGCTGCTCCTGCGGGCCGGGGATGCCGCGGGCCCGGGGCGGTGAGACCTGCAGCACCGAGCCCCAAATTCCCCACAGGGCTGGAAAAGGATGCACAGAGGATGCCGAAGCACAGCAAAACCATCAGAGCTGGCTGCTCCCGCAGCAATGTGCGACCAGCCCACGGCCATTGAGGCACCAAGACAGCCCAGCACAGCTTCCAGAGGCACTGCCCCACGGCAACAAGGCTGCTGGGATCCCCACACGGCTTGAAGGCACCTGTGTCCCTGGCACAGCTCAGGGCTGCTCTGCCTTCCCTTCAGCACAGCCCTCTGCTGCCAGGGAATGGTTTCTGGAGGTTCAATTCCTGCCTGTCTTCATTCTTGCAGTCTGTGGCTACCCAGCTGGCGCTGCTCTGTGCTGGGGAACATGTGGAATCATGAGAACATGTTACAGCTCCAGGATTTATTGGCTCAGGTTTGCATCTGCCAATGTTTATGCTTTGGGAAGAACAAAGGTGTTTGTTTTCACCTGGTTTAGAGCTACAGAAACGTTTCTGATACATGCTGTGAACAAGGAGAGGTGCTAAAATCCTCCTCTAATAATCCATGTCTCTCAAAGAAACAATGCACCGTGATCCAAGCAAAGAAGCCAGCACACAAAACTGAGGAAAAATCATGCTATGAAAAGTGAGTGTCCATAAAGGAGACAGAGGAGTCCTATAACTTCATCCCAAGGAAGGGATAACTCCACTGGGGCACATTCTTGTGGGGTTTCTCTCACAAGGTTTTGGAGGACACAGCCTCCTTTTATCCTGGACTCCCAGCTGCCTATTGCCCTCTTTCTTCCCCCACTGGCTCAGGCACTAGGAAGGCATGGCCTTCCCAAACTGCCTGCCACATATCCCACCTTGAACCTGCCATTTTCCCTCAAAAATCAGAAACTCAGGCTGGTGCAGACTTATTTGTCTATTTCAGGAGTCTGTCTGTAACAAAGGCTTCGAGTTGGTAGAGACAATAAACCTCATTTCAAAGACATTAACACCCATACCCTCACCCATTGAACTGTTTGTAAAGACATTAGCACACGTTTTCTTATCAAAATTGAATTAGGCAATGTTTGTGTGCCTTGGCACTTCCTGGCACAAGTGAAATGCAGACATGGTCTGACACTCAGTTGATCCTGAGCCAGGACCAGAGGGTTACATATAAACTCCCTGAAGCTTTGACATTTGGTCTAGAAAGGCTTGGCTTTGAGCTTTTGGATAAATTCACATCAAGACACAGAATGCACATACAGGCCTGCAGCTCTACCTCCTTCTGAATTATCTGCTACAATCCCAAAATCACTCAAGTCACTGCATGTAATTCTTCCATCAGGATTTACCTGGTTCTCCTAAGGCTAACCAGACCCAGGCTTCAGAATAAGCAATTTTGCACATTCTTGGAACAGTTTCAGCTGCAAGCTTTGGGTTTTGACACTGGGCACAGAAGAGCTTTGGATCACAGTCTCCCAGTCAGGAGAGCAGATAAGAGCATTTCTGAGACACAAACCCATATAGAGAACCGCCATCATCATAGCACACTCACAGCTAAACTCCAGGACTCCCAGACCAAGAGGAAACTTAGATTCACTAAGAGAGGTCAGCAGTGCCCACTGTGTCCATGCTGCCTCCCAGCTTATCACAGCTGCTTTTTACTTTGGTGGGTCCATCTGTGCTATTTTCTTGTGGCTTGCAGCCACATGCCCGAGGGGATGAGTGCAGCCAGAATGAGAGGCTGTGTGACAGCCCAGAAGCATGCAGCACACTCTGCCTCCCCAGGATTAACCACCTGCACTTCAGGCTAAGGGCAGGCAGCCCGAGCTCCACAGGAACATCAGCTACTCCCCCCAGGGGCATCAGCTCCCCCCTCCCAGCTGAAACAGTGGGTGGGTGCTGGGGAAGGGAGCTGTTGGCCACAGAGACCACCAGTGCCTCCAGGTTGAACATGGGCAGACAGGTTCCCCTTTGCTGTCCTTTGGCACATGGCCTGGGGGATGAGACCATGCATGTCAGCAAGTGTGACAGGGCACACAGACATGCCACAGCCTGAAGGCATCCTGCTGGGAGCTTGGGAACCCTGTCAGAGTGAGGCTTCCATTTCTGAAGCATTCTCTACCCACTCTTGCTTCCTACAAGCCCTTCTCCTCCTTCCCTTCCTCCATTTGTAGCAGCACTGCATTCTGCATGGTCCCCAGGAGAAATAGGGCAAACATAACCTGATTAACCAGGAGGATTTGGGCAGGAAGGAGGGGGAGGAGATTAACACACAGAGCACGACAGAGCCTTTCCCTCTCACATTAGCCCTTGCCTATTCAATAATTAATGCGCTCTGCGGTGACTCCGACTTTAGGATTTGCTATGAAAGCTTCTCGTAAACTCTGTCTCAGCATGCAGACATCAGACCAAAGAGAACACTCAGCCTGACAAGCTGAAATTTCTTCCAGGCTCAGGCAGAAGCTTAAAACCACTTGGATGTGAGCCTATGGCTCAATTTTAAAACATAAGGATCCCTCTTGCTGCTGTTTACCCATGGAAGAAACCGAACCCAACCTTTATTTGGCCACTCTGTCCCTGAAACATGGTTTAGAAGTTAATGCAGGCTTTCTCCATCTCATGTACAAAAACTCCAAGGCTGGCAGTGCTCCATGAACATAGAACATCAGAATAGGCTTGGAGGGCAGCCAGAGCCTGTGTGATATATTCCTATCTTCTTTCCATACCTTCTTTCTTGCTTGCTTTCCTTAAGGCATATAGATGTTTCAGGATGGAAAAGTAAAGCCACCCACACGGAGAAAAGATGCCTTCCCTGACCTTCCAAGGAGCTATTTTTGGCTGCTCTTATATGCCTAAGAACTCTTAGAGGCGTCATGCACCGAACTAACTGCCCCTCAGTAACTTCTGCCTAGGAGATATGAAACATTGCAGAGATTATTTTTAAAAAATTTAATTCTCTCCATAATCTAACACTCTAATGACTCCAAATCTCCAGATGCTGTTTGCAAACGAGCACATTTTAAAAGGAACTGCAAGTCTAAGCTTATTACCCAAAGAACACACGCTGAACATCACACCTAAACATACAAACAGAACACTAAAGACATATCCTTAATCCAGAATTTTCCAAAATTTACTGAGTACCACAGCCTTTAACTGACTTCACGTTTTAAGTCCAAACCTCGAAAAGAAGCTCCAAAAGTTTCAGATTGAAACAGATTTCTTTTCAAAATATGTACCCCTCAAAGAATTAATGAGATTCAAAATGGAGGAACACTGGGTTAGCAGCCAAAGACACACACAGAATGATACTCCATATAATGAAAGCAACAGTCCTGGCTCCATGTGCCAGAGCACATGAATACACCACATCACACCCCAGCAGTCAGAAACCTGGCCTCTGGTCTGCCCTGTGTCTCTCAAATTCTAATGCTGATATTTTTGCAAACTGGCACTGCCCAGACTGCAAACATTTCAGTCCAGAGGCCAAGAGGGAAGCGATGGGTGAGCCCCACTGGGAAGCAGCTGCCCAAGGCTCCTCATGAGGCAGGGAGGTAATGCTGACCCAGGGGACTGCACAGCCCTGCTGCCACTCCAGACACTGTTTGCCCTCACAGAGAGAGCAAAAGATAAAGCATGCAGGTATCTTTTCCATTCTGAACACAGCATTAAATATCACACAAACACACAGGATGCATAAAGCAGAAATGCTGTACAACTAGCAAAAAGGATGTGGAGAACATACGGGAAGACAACTGTTCAGGAGACCCAGCCTCCAGAAATCCAGCTCTGTGCACACACACAAAAGAACACATAGTACTGTCTCCCAGATCTCACATTTTCATCACATGGCACCTTTTAAAGGGCTCCTGAACTGAGATACTGCCTCCTAAGACCAGAACTGCATAAGGTTTAGTGATACAACTAATTTTGCATAGAGCCATGAGAAAAACAACACAGGGTTGAGGTAGTCAGTGAGAAATGCTTGTAACTTGCACTTAAGACACAAGCATATTGCTCCTCTTACTATAGGGCCCAACTTAGAGAACTACAAGGCTCTGTAAGTACCAGGATTTCCCCCCACAGGAGATAAAAGTCATGCTTCCTCTCTCCCCCACTTTGGTAATATTCTCCTCCTTAAACAAGGCTCACCACAGTTTGCAAAACAATGAGGTCGTGCCCTGCAAATGTTTGCTAAACATTTGTGCAATTTCATCCAAATACAGGCACAGAGGGAACACAAGTCAGAAATGCCACACTTAGCACAGCATTGTGAAAACTATTCATTGGCAGTCCATAGGCAAGCAGCAATCTTTCATTTTCTATTTAAAACTTGAGTATAAATAAAACCCCTGAATTAATCAATGGAGATAAGGGTTGGGGTATTTGTGTAATATTCTTGGAAAACACAGCATGCCAAGTCAAGAGCCATATTTGGCAATTGTTCTGCTTTACTTTCACTCCCCTGGTTCATTCTGCCTCTTTGGCTGATGAGCTCTTTCTGCTGTGTGCCTTTCCAGTGCCTGTGCTGCAAACCTGTGCTCCCAACAGAGATGTTCAGCTTGGTGCCTGCTTGAAGGGTATTAATGACCTCACTACAGCTGCATAATCAAGCTGGGTCAAAAGACCATTGCCCTATAGCAATTGAGGCTGCACCTCTCTCTCCCCAACTTCATTTTTCCTTGGAATCACTGCCATAGTTCAGACCTTTGATACTGAATACATGGTACAACATACCATGTTTCAATTAAGAAACACAGGCACTTAAAATTAAAAAGGTGTGGAAGGAAATTTGGACTACAAAGCAACTCCTTCCTGGAAAGGATAAAAAAATCACTCTTCCCTTCCTGAGCAGCCACACTTTGAACATATATATGACAACAGGGCTCTGCTGGCAGCACACAGGATATAAATGGCATTTAAAACTCTGCCTGGTAACCTCTCAGGACAGTACCCTTGTGTCACAGTCATGTCTTTTGCCAAGGGCTCTGTATTCACCTATAGAGCTGCAAACAGCCACCAACATCACCAAACCAAATACTTAAAAGAATACCTTGTACAGAGACAGTGAAGCCATTTTTCCCCTCCAAGAAGAGCAGAAGAGTTGAGGTCTGCAACACAAGCCAACATCATCCCTCAGGCCTGCTACCCTTGGGCTCAGCCAGCCCAGCTGCAGCTCTTTAAGGAGCCTTAGGGGTGGCCCAAGTGTGAAAATGAAATCACCTGGCTGCCTATCTCCATTCTATTGCTGCATCTGTTGAACTGCAAGTTAAACTTCATCTTCCTCCTCCAAAGGAGGGATAATCATTTATTATATAGTCATCTGTAGGTCCCTCTGGGTGTCTGTAATGTTGAGAAGTGCTCTCAGCTTCCTGCAGTGGTTGGTATGGCCCAGCAATTTCTTCCCCATAGGATGCTGACTTTCCAGCAATGTAACTTGGAATTCTGATTCACAGAAAGGAAAGTTTGGACACAGTGATTTTTGGCTGGGAGAGAATGCACAATCTGCTATTACACAGAGAATCAACCAGATATATAAAGTCTGAAATGCTGGAAAAGTGTCTCCATCCAAAAGGGAGATAGCATTGTGTAGTTAAGTGCATGTCACTTATCAGAGCATCCCATTTCCTGCAGTTCCTAAGTAAATGAGTAAGATTCCAGAGTTGCATCAAGGGAATGGGTTTGGCTTGGAATCCTGCACTGTGACTCATGCTTTCATGAATAAATTCATTTCCTTAGAGAAACAAGACAAAATCACGTGTTCCACTTAGTCCAGCTACCTAGAGTGTTGATTTAGGAAGACATTGGGAAAAAATACAGTTTTGTCTAGCTTTATATTGAATGCATAATCCACTGCAGCTGTACTTGCAAACATAACAACCTTTTAAGGGGGAGAGAAAAACTGGTGTAACTTGGAAGTTCTGGGTATTGAAAGATGTCAGCTAGCAAGTAGTTTGCAATCAAACCAGACAACTGACAAAAAAACATTGTGGAAGTCTGGGTGTTCCAGAAATTGACTCTTACTTACACAGCTCTCCATATTTATTCCCCTCCTGCACATTTAAAAATAGGTTGCAGACACACAGACCCGTAAACACCAGGAAATGAGAATTGCATCAGCTAGGCCCTCCCCTTCCCCACAATGACAGTGCAAAGAAAAGGGGCGTGAAGCAGCAAAAGCCCTGGATCTCTGTAACACCAGCATCCTCAGACGTGCATGGAAGCAGCCAAGGAGAGGCACCCAGAGGTGTATGGATCGTGGCTAATCAGTTCTGTGCAGAGATACTTGTTAGTGCAAGCCAGGATGAAACTCATATTTCAGGATGAAACTCATCTTTCAGCTTTTAGTTTTCTTAGGAGATCAATTCAAACGGTTTGATGTGGCTATACCAACCAAACTGGAGCAACACAAAACGTGGATTTTTATGGAGCATGAACCAGCTCCCTGTATCTTACCCTGGTAAGTATTTCAAAAGAATAATGAAAGAAATCTGGCTGTTAAAACTTTTGGTGTCAAGTTCCACTTTGGAGTCTGGACATGTCTGGTTCAGGAAAATACCATCCATCAATTTCATGCTGCTTTATAAAGCTGAAATGTTTCATAATTAACAAATCTCTGCAGTACCACCATCAGGTTGGTAGATAAAACACATTTTACAAAGGAGAAATGAAGCCATTAAAGCTGGAGGAAATTGTTCAGGTCTCAGAATAAATCAAAGGGAAAGACAGGACAGGAACATGATGTAGCTATGGGTAGTGCCAGGTTCCCTCACACACTGACACCATGTGAAAGCAGAGCCCTTGATGATGTCAGAGCAAAGGCAGGACTGATCATAAATGGAATAGACCCTGGGATTTTTAAGGGCAAATTAAACCTCATGTCTTAGGTAGAAATGCCACTGACCTTTGCAGGGCTGGTCAGCATCCCCAGGAGCTTTGGGTTGCTGATAACCTCCCAGCTGAGCTGTAGGTCACTCAGCAAACCTGCAGGTCCTGGCTTGGTGTCCCTGTTCAGCCCTGCAGCACCATCAGATTTGACTCAGTCTGTCATGAGCCAGGACCTGGGCAAATAGAGAGAGCCAAAATTAAATGTCACCATGTAAAACTTCTTGTATACTAGCAAAATTGAGAGAAATTTATTAACATTTTGTGTTTTACTGAAAATTGCAAAATGTACACATCAGACCCACCTTGTATAACTGTCTCTGGACTTTATTTTTGTGACAATAGTCTAATGGTATCTCATAGTTTGAAGGCATATATGTTGTTGAATAAGAATGTGATATTTGTTTCCATCTGTTATCACTCAGCTCCTGATCAAATGCCACCTGGGGCCAGTGGAAAGACTCTGCTTCTAAGTCCTAAAATAAAAATATTAGTGTTTCTACATTCAGCAACTTCTATTGCTTTATTATTCATGTTTAATCTGTGAAAACTAATAGGAAAAGGAGGGCAAGCAAGCTGAGGAAGGGTCAAGCTTCCCTGGAGAATCTGTCACATTTCTGGCATTCCCATCACTCTATCAACACCACCTCCTGCTACCACAATAAAAAGCAGCAGTGGAGAAAGAACAGGAAGAACAAAACTACTTATGCACACATGTAAGATAAGTCAACCCATCCCTACAATCAACCACTTACAGGAAATCAAAACAGAGCTGGCCTCCATCTTCCAAGTGCAAGAAAAATGCCTGTAAGTTGCTCACCCCATTCTGTTTGTGCAGTTCTGAGCCTTCTCTCATTGAAGCTCTCTGAGGCAGAAAATCAGTGTCAATCATGCCAGATGACTGCTTTCCTCCTGAGCATCTACTGCTGATAATAAGATCACAAAGGCCACATAAAAGGAAAAATTTGTCCATCGCAGCTGCCCTCTCAGTTCTGTAACTGAGATAAGTTAAAAGGTGAATGAGCACTGGCATATTAAAAGCTGACTCTATTTTTTAATTAAAAAAGGGTTCTAATCTGCTTATCATCATCACTGAGGACACACTGGGACCAGGATGGTCTTGAAACATCCCAGCTGGTTTTCTCTGGCCTGCTCTACTAAAAGTAGGACCCCTGGTATCTGAATAGGCACCAGAGAGATAAGAACAACCTGATGCCCTATAGAAAACAGCACTTCATTGTTGGTTCTGTTCTCAGTAACAAGCAGCACAAACACAAGTGAAGGCAAGTGAAGATGTTACAGGAACTTACACCCTGAAAACCACGTCCAAGTTCATTTTGTCTGAGCCACAGGCTAAGAAGATTCTTACAATACCAATAGTGTTCTCTTACGAGCTTTGGTCTCACTGTGAGTAGTAGAATACCACCTACTTTACATTAGTTACCAATTTTAAAATGCTTATTAATCTTTTCAGCCAGTATTGTCATAGAAGCTTCCTAATCTTGCATTTAACCTCTTTAAAAGTAAAAGTTTTTATAGGCCAAAATATTTCTTATTGGTCAAAATTCCTGTCAAATGTTCATTTTCTGTCCTGCCAGATGTCTGTAACTCAAACCTGGATGAGATGTTCAGTCCCATTCATATAGAGCCACTATAAATACAGATTCCTGGGATGCAGAATTAAACTTCCTAATCCATCCTTGAGGCTTCTGACAGAACAAGATGCTCAGTGAACCCAGAATAATGCAGAATGACAGAACAATGTCTCCTTTTCACCCTGCATTCATGTGGCTTTGGGCAAGCTCAGCATCTACCCACACTTCCCTTCATTAGTGACCAGCTTTCTCTGGCATGGCTCATCCCACAGGCACTGCTCCTTCCTCCAGCAGCAGCAAGAACAAAGGTATATTTAACCTCCCTTGCTGGAAGTGCTGGTCTTTATAATAAGCAGAATTTTGTATTTTTCTGTCTTGTTTCATGCAAGAAACGACAGAAAAATATGCCAATTCTATGTTTCAAGATGTTTTCTCCCCAGTATTTTTTGTTTCTGTTATTTGCCAATGGGCTGTCAGATAATGGTGAGGCTTTGGGTTTCCATTGCTGTCAGATCACCCCAGCAGAAGGGAATTGTCACTGGGATGGTGTGTGACCAGGCATGCCACAGCAAGATAAGGACCTCAAAAGGAACTCAAGCACATCCTAGGAGCTGAGGACAGATATGGCCAAAAATCAGTTAGAGTCAGAAACCCAAAAGGAAAGCACAGTCAAAGATTGTAAAGGTACCACAACTACAATAAATAATAAAAAAAAATATTACAGTAAAAACAAGAATGAGAAAATAAAGGTAACACAGCTACTCACACAAGATTAAATTAATACTTACCTGATTTTTAGTAAAGATGAACATGATAATCCATGGGGTAAAGACAGGATGTCTGAGAGAAGAAGGAGAAAGCAGAAGTGGGTAAAAGATACTAAATGAACACGACTCACAGATGGTGAGCAAAAGTCACTGAGTTTGCTGTTTTCCAGCTGGAGGAGCCAGGCATTCTCAATTCCAGAGCCCTGACGTGCACAAATCCAAAAGATTTTAAGTAAATTTGCCTACTTGAAGGCATTACCAGAGGACCAGAGAACAGCAAGTTCTAAGAAGTAAGCCACGGTGGAAGCAGTTTGGGCCTGTGATTTTGATGTCTGTGAAGTTCTTCAGAAAAACTTACAAAGGAGAATCTAACTAAAACCATCTTAGTCAATGAATAACAAAGGGATAAAAGGCAGCGTGGATTTACTAAAATCCAGTTTTGTAGGATGACCCACAAAATAGTATAGTATAAAATTGAAACTTCAGGCATTCAGGAAATAAACTTTTAAAAATTTGGTTTTGCTTTTTGTTGGGAGTCTGAGCAAGAAATAAGTGAATGGAAGGAGGACTTGGCTTTCCTAAGCAGCCGCAGGGTGACAGCATGGTGTGACTGAAACGGACCAGTGTGAGTCCAGTCATGGAATTTCCACTGGCTTCAGGAAAACATTAGTGTTGTGTTTGAGGCATTGCTGTCGGACACTCCATGCAGCAGCCCCTTTCAGGAAAAAAAGCATTTAAAAAGCATTTAAATTGAGAGTGTGCCGCAGAACACACATCCCAATGACCAGGGAACCGCTTGCAGGACCGTGAAGGGCTCAAAAGGTTTGGTTTATATAACCTAGCACAACAAATGAGTGGGAATTGGATACGTAACTACACGGAAAGGGGAAGTAAACAAAAACCCACAAATATCTATTGATTTAAATGGAAATTAGAAACTGGTTTTCTGCCACCCGAGAAGAGGCCCCATCCGGAACCATGGCCATAAACCCCGGAGGAGGAGGCCGGGGCCGGGACTGCCCGGGCGGGAAACAAAGGCAGGAATGCCTTGAATTCCCACAAACCCTGCAGAGCCGGAGCGTTTGCTTTCACTCATCGCGGCTAACAGCGGAGAGAGTGAGATGTCCCCGGACGAGGGCCCTCAGACGAGCCCTGAGGGCACGCATAGCTGAGCTCCTCAGCCCCGCCCCAGCTCCCTGCGCTCGCCGCCCTCCGCCCTCCGCTCCATCTCCTTCCCGCTGCTCCTTCCCCCTCCTCCCTCTCCGTCTCTCCACCCCGACGTGTCGGCGGGCACGTCCCCGCGGCCGCAGCCCGCCCGCCTCACGTCAGCCGCCCGGGCCGTATTTAAGGCCGCGGCCGCCGCCTCCCCCGCCCGCCGTCACAGCCGCGCTCGGAGGAGGACGCTCGGTAGGTGCGATCGCCGCGGCGGGCGGGATGGCTGCGGGGGCCGGGGCTGCAGGGACAGGGGGATGCGAGAAGGGGGATCGCAGGCGGTGCTGGTCCCGCAGGCGGTGCTGGTCCCGCAGACCTCCGGGGGCACGCGGTGGAGCAGGCGGGACAGATGGACAAAGTCCGCTCCTGCTCCGCTGAGTCCCCCCGGCCGTGGTGGAATCTGCGCAGCGCTGGGCTCGAGTCCAGCCGCGGTGATTTCCACTCACAACCCCCCCATCGTCCCCTCTCTCCTGCCCTTGAGCCTCCATGGATTAACTTCCTTCCCGTAATCGCTGCGTGCGGCCCCGGGGAGTGATCCTGCAGAGAGACTTGAGGATGGGCTTAAGGCTGCATTTCAAATGTAGATCGGTGGACCACCTACCACTCCCCCAACTTGTTTCTTTGAGGGGTATAGCACTCTTAAAGGGTAAAAAAAAATTAAGTGTAACAGACGTGCTTGAGTGGGTGGCTGTGATCAGCCTCGAAATGACTGTAGTGCAAAGGGAGGACTTGGCACGTGGAGAGTGCTCTGCATGGCCACGCTTCAGGAGCCTCCTGCGCGGCAAGACTGACGTAGCTGGGTTGATTTTCCCTAAATATGGGCCCTGCTGGCTTCCTGGCCCTCCCCTCAGCCCCAATATTTGCAGTCCTTACCTGCTGCTCTGCTTGGCTTCTCGTGCTCTGAACGAGTCGCTGCGTGTTCAGAGTCGTGCGGTGTCTGTACTTGCATCCGTCTGTGCTGCTGCTCCTGCCCTGGGCTCTGCAGGCTGCTCCCAGTGCAGCTGCCAGAGCAGCACCATTTCCTGGGAAAGCGTGGTGGTGGTGGCTTCCACGCGGACATGGGGATGAAGGCACAATCCTTTGTCATCGTAGTGCCATTTCGGCACCCCCTTGGCTCTCAGAGCCCAACTAACCAGGATGCTCTGCAGCTGAAATGTGCGGGTGGGAGAGACGGTAACACCAGACTCCAGCCATCTTAATTCAAAACTCTGCAGTTTCACTTCAGAACAAATTCAAGAAGTTGACGTGGAGGCTCATGCTGTGCTAAAAAAGGGTTTGCCTAAGTGTTGCACAGCTTGAGCTCTGGAAAGGCTTCAGGGCACAGAATACCAGTTTTTCAGGGTGAGAGAACAGAGACTGCCAGACTGTGCTGTGCTTAGAAGTACTAAAATGGCTTCCTGTACCCAAGTGTAATATGGATGGTCATTTAGAACGTTCTGCTGCTGCTGCTGGAGTGCCACCAGCTATGTAATATAATCAATGGCTTTCAGGCTGTATTTGAAGCAAAGCTAGGTTGAGCTTGAACAGAGGATTGTCATCAGCAATTCAGTTTTGCAATAATTTTTTGGCATACAGACAGTATTGCCAGACATTTTATTCATGTGTTTTGTATCCATTTTCTTATCATCCTGGAAGAAAGTCTATCTTGCTGGATACAATTATTCTGGTGTCAGTAAAAGCTCCAAAGCTTGGAGAAATGATCTGTTTTCTTTCCTTTCAGCACTGCACCATGTCTCTCAAGGATCAGCTCATCCACACTGTCCACAAACAGGAAAGCCATGCCGAAAATAAGATCAGCGTGGTTGGAGTGGGTGCAGTGGGAATGGCCTGTGCCATCAGCATCCTCATGAAGGTAAGTGGAAGGGAGGGAGCAGCAGAAGAAACTGAGACCTAAAAGAGGGGCAAAAAAAATTAAGTCACCCTTATTAGATGAACTTTTGGTTATACAATCCTTTTTTGGGCCTGAAATGAAGCAACAGTCTTCAAGCTATTGACAGAGAACAAATAGCTGCAGTTCTTGTAAATGAACTTTGTCTCAAGATCAGGCAGAATGTCCTTTATGTATCTTTTTAAGAACTGCATTTACCTTTGTGGGACTTGCAGACTCGCTTCTAAGTGGGAATTCTCTTAACACTTCACTTCTTCACAAAAAGATTGTGAACTGAGGATTTATTTTGTCTTGAGCAATCAAATGGAATAATTCTTTGCAGTATGGTCTGGAAAAAATTAGTCCTTGACACTCTGAATGACTTGTCTTCTGCCTTCAGTTATACTGAAAATGCTATGGTTAACATCAGGCTTGCTTTTCTTGACTGTCAAATAGGTTGCATATGAATCACTATTAAATTATTCTTTGTTAGTGTCCTGTTTAATTGTACTACTATTTCATGCAGAATGTGGTTGTGAAAAGTATAAAGAGAGCTCAATGAAGTGGATATCCCAGGGGACTAATTTAAGGACTTTGGGAAGACTTGAAGTGTTAGAGATGAGCAAAATTATTTAAGTAGCCTTTGAAATAATTGCAACTTCATGTTTGAAAACCGGGGTCTTTGCTGAAAGAGGCAGCAAACTCACCATTACTCTTGGTCTCTTGTAGGACTTGGCTGATGAACTCGCCCTTGTTGATGTCGTGGAGGACAAGCTCAGAGGAGAGATGCTGGATCTCCAGCATGGCAGCCTCTTCCTTAAAACTCCAAAGATTGTCTCTGGCAAAGGCAAGTAGCTGTCTCTCATGTGCTCATGATTTCCAAATAGAGGTAGCCACTTCAGGTCTCACACTGGACAGCCAAGTCTAGCACTTAGCCTGACACCCTAATTGTTGGAGGGGAGAGCTCATGGATATAGTTCTCAGCTGACATTTTTAAATATGCCTTCTCCTGGCCAGTCCAGCTAGGAATTTTCTCTTAGGGTTCACTACTCAGTACAGAAAGATGGATTTCTTAAGTACTTGTGCATCTTAGAGAACTTTTATTTCACAACCGATTAACCCCTGAACTCATTACTGCTTAATTCTGATAACTTTTAGTGGCAGCCTTGAGTAGGGCAAAGGCTTAACCAGCTCATACCTTAATTGCAGCTCCTACAGGTAGTAGGTTATGAGGGCAGCGCCTTTTTCCTCTTCTACACAGCACTTACCCTGAATGCTATCCCAGCAGCTATCCCTAGTCCCATTTGTGCCTGAGAAGCAGGGAATATCACTGCCTGCAGCTGGGTGTTACGATATCAACATGCCTCCATGTTGTCACAATGCTGTGGCAAGAGCCACTGTCTTAAAATGAAATTCCATTTTCTAAAGAGGCAAAGTCTAGGGTAATAATTACCAGGAAATTGCTACACCCTCCAACTTGAGAATTTGAGATCCCAGTACAGAAAGGAAGCGAGAACTCCTGTTCTGAACCGTGTGTAGTAGAGATTATGTTTGACACAGCCTTTTGTCTGCAGATTACAGTGTGACTGCACACTCCAAGCTGGTCATTGTCACTGCTGGTGCCCGGCAGCAGGAAGGAGAGAGCCGCCTTAACTTGGTCCAGCGCAACGTGAATATCTTCAAATTCATCATTCCCAACGTCGTTAAATACAGCCCTGACTGCAAGCTGCTTATTGTCTCAAACCCAGGTTTGTCTTGTGTTGCCATAAGAGGATTTGGCTTAGAGAATAGTCTTTCTTCAGTAAGGTGGCATTAGTGCACAGGCTTTTAGAAAATACTTGTGCTGGGGAAGAGAAGGCTCCAGGGAGACCCTGGAGAACCTTCCGGTACCTAAAGGGGCCTAAAAGAGAGGTGGACTTTTTACAAGGGCATGTAGTGATAGGCCATGGGGCAACTGCTTTAACTGAAAGAGGTAGATGAAGCTTAGCTCTAAGGAAGAAATTATTATGAAGGTGGTGAGACACTGCAGCAGGTGGCCCAGGGAAGTTCTGGATGCCACATTCCTGGAAAGGGTCATGGCCACGTTGGATGGAGCTTTGAGCAACCTGGTGTAGTGGAAGGTGTCCCTGCCCATGGCAGCGGGTTGGAATGAAATGATCCTTAAGGTTCCTTTCAACCCAAACCATTCTATGGTATCTGTATAGCAATAAATGTAATCTTCCCTTTCCAGGCTCTGCAATTTGGTCTTCTGAGAAATAAACTGGGGTTTTCAGACTGAGTGATCTTGAGCACACTAGGGTCACTGATTATTGCATGCATAGCATAAAGGCAAAGCTCAGAGACTGTTCAAAATAGTCATTATGTTCTATACAACAGTCACTATGTTAGCCCACTGCAGTGTCTGGCCATGGGCACTGCTTTGTGCTCTGTTCCATGCAGCTAGCACGATAAATGTAAGGTACCATCTTCATTATCAGTCTGCTCATGAGTGGCATTTGTTATGCCCCTGTTCTCTTCACAGTGGATATTTTGACCTACGTGGCCTGGAAGATCAGTGGCTTCCCCAAAAACCGTGTCATTGGGAGCGGCTGCAATCTGGACTCTGCCCGTTTCCGGCACCTCATGGGAGAAAGGCTGGGCATCCACCCACTGAGCTGCCACGGATGGATCGTGGGAGAGCACGGAGACTCCAGTGGTAAGGGAGAAATCAGGCTGACTGCTACACAGCTTTGTCTGCCAGGAACACCCTGAAAAGTTACAGCAAAACATTGCTGCAAAACCTTTGCACTGCAGCACTTTAAAAATGCAAGTTCTGATTTAAGTCATTTACTGCACAGAGTAACCCTAGATGATCTATATTTGACCGGAATGACTGTGCTTGGAAAAGGTCATTACTGTAACCTGAGCTGGCTAAACATTTCTAGGCTAGATTGTTCACGTAACTCCCAAAAAAACCCAAACTGAAGCAGCAGGAGGATAAAGTTCTCTGCAAGGCCCTTGCAAAGATCTGCACCAGACCTACTGGCAGCCACTCAGTTGCCATTCCTGGCATCTCTCAATCACTGTATATAGGAATTGCAGAGGCAAGTCTGGAGGACAGGAGAAAGCACTTTTTCCTTATTTAACCTGTACTTTTCCAGCCAGCACCAGAGCAGTGCTGTCTGCTTCCTGACACCCACCAGAATGCACCTGGAATTAATTCTTACTTGGGAAAACTTTGCAAAATGACTGTCATTTTAGTTCATGTTGCTCAGGTATTTCATGTTAACAAAGGTGTATTCAAACCTTTTGACATTGTGTATAAATGTTGATGTGCTCCTAGGTTCTCGGGCTTCAATTTAGGCTGGCCTTATAGGTCATACTATATTTAAAATCATAAGTAAATTGTAAGTGATGTGTTGCAGATTAATCCAGTTAGATCTCATGTTAACTATTAATTGGAGAAGGACTGAGTATTGTGAGATAATTAATCTATGTGCAACTCTCAGTGCCTGTCTGGAGCGGAGTGAACGTTGCTGGCGTCTCTCTGAAGGCTCTTCATCCAGACTTGGGAAGTGACGCAGACAAGGAACACTGGAAGGATGTCCATAAGCAGGTCGTGGACAGGTAAATACTGGCTTGGCTTTTTTCTAAATTTCAACACAAGAACAAATCATGAGGAGCTGAAAAATCTCTGTTCTGCAGTACCCAGATCTAGAGTACCTCAGTAGCCCCAAATGTTAGGATGCAAACATAATGGAACACGAAATAATATTTTAACAAGTAATGTAGTTAAGTTTTTATGATTAGTAAACTGTATATTGGGGAAGAGCTTAAACTTCTAGGCTTCCAGTATAATTGTGGGGACTAGTGTAAAATGCAAATAGAATTATTCACTGCTGAGTTCATTTTGGTCCTGCCAGAAAATCATTCAAGCTTCTGATGCCTCCAAATTGATCCAGAGACCTCCAAAAGCCTTTCTGATAAACTTGAAGCAGTTCAGCTGATGGCACTTGTTCTTTAATGAGTGTCTGTGTCTCTGCAGTGCCTATGAGGTGATCAAACTGAAGGGGTACACGTCCTGGGCTATTGGCCTTTCTGTGGGAGACCTGGCTGAAAGTATTATGAAGAATTTGAGAAGAGTGCACCCCATCTCTACCATTGTTAAGGTGAGCAGCCCCTTCTCCCTAATTTTTGTCCTACTGAGAATTAAGTATGTCTGGAATTCTGAAAAAACAGCAACTGCTTTCCAGTTTAATTTCAATTAAATTTGGTTTCCTGATAGGATAGTCTATGAAATATACAGCCTAATTCCAGCCTAACAATCCTTCTGTACCTTTCAGGGCTTGCATGGAATAAAAGAAGACGTCTTCCTAAGTGTTCCTTGTGTACTGGGCAGTAATGGCATCACTGATGTAGTAAAGATGATCCTAAAACCTGAGGAAGAGGACAAATTAAGGAAGAGTGCAGACACACTGTGGGCAATCCAGAAGGAACTACAGTTTTAAACCTGCCCAAGCAGTTTTCGGGTCTTAGCAGTTTAACGGGTTTAGTGGTTTGTCTTACGTTGCACTTTCCAAGTAAGTCAAATCTTGCAATGTATTATCTCAACTAGAACACACAAAAAGCTCAAATCTGAACAATGGAGTTTCCTGAAGATAGCATTAGGAAACTAATCTAGGGTTTTCCCGTTCACAGACACCCCTGTTCTTAGCCAGAGCTAGATTACCTAGTCAGTCTTGTTCAGTGAAGTGGTATGACAAATCCAGCATTCAAAGCAGCACTGCCTAAAAAAACCTTTGCCTTTTCCTCATCTTGTTTCATGTTGGTTCAAGGAATAAGGAGTAATTGCTACACAATGTGAAACCAAAGACATTTCTTGAAGTTAAAGGATTGTCAAGCCAATTGACCAACCTTCTCTGCCAGCTGAATCGCTTAAATATTTCACTGTTGATAGGTCCAAGTGTATTTTCCTAACACTGCTTTGGAATTTTTGTGGGTATTTTTTTCTTAGAGAACCTTATTTTTGTGTACTATATCAGTCTAGTTGTAAGTTCTGTCTCCAGAGCATGTTTAAAAAATGTTAAGGTTTCTATGTGCAACAAGACAGTGACTGTCCAACTGTAGTACCAACTACAACACCAAATAAACCACAAACTGTTATTTCTGTCTCTTTGTTTTTCTTAATAGGCCTTTGTCTCCACATGCAGTGGAGACTACTACTTCCAACTTTCACCCACCTAAATCAATTCTATTCTTCAAGTCACACTAACTCAAACATCACCTGTGTAATCATGTTATGTGTGTGGAAGTCCCACCCAGGTTTTTAAAATGAACTCCAACCTCTTCAGAGCCAGCAGGACCATGAAAAGCCTCAAGGCAAAGGCTCAGTCTTAAGCTACGCTGGTTATGGTGCTGAGACCAAGAACCTTTTGAGTTTTCAGTTTTCACTGGTCATAATAAATGTGATTTTCTCCAGCGTGGCATAACATCTTCCAAATCTCACAAGTAAAAGCATGGTTAAGCTGACACTGCATATTTGAAAAGAAGGCACATCATACACAGCTCTGTAGAGGAAGAAAATATGCAACGAGTTTTATTCAGCGTTAAGTCCACCAGCACAAAGATTACAGGAGATAGAAAGTGCATTAATAAAAGCTAGTTTTTACCAAAAAGAAAATATATTATTGATTCAAAATATCTTACACTTGGATGATGTAATAACTTACTCTGGGCACCTACTGATTAAGAGAAAGATCAAGAGAATGGCTGCTTCACAAGGAAACCTAACTTCCCAACTAGTCTGGGAATTCAGTAGAGATCACTGAGTCCAGCAGTCTTCCTTGCTTTCTGCATCAATGCCCTCAGCTGGAACTGCTTGCGAGACAGGAGACGTACATGCTGCAGAAACAAAAACAGCAGCTGGCTATTGTAAAGTTCTGATAAAAACTGAAAATTGCCATACAAATGTACTCTGTGACCCAAATGGGATGTCAGTTTTTCGGAAACACTAAATTCATTATTCAACTAAATGGCATTTTCTTGCCTTAAAATGACTGGCAGGTGGTTACCAAATGCAATCACTACAGTCTATTTGTTTCTATTTTTAATGATTAACTAATTTATTGATTTATAATATTAATAATTAATTATTAACTCCACACGTATTTTTATCAAAGTAATAATACAAACTCCATAAGGTGCAATCAGACTAATGCACTTCCCATGGGGCAGAGAATGGTTCTTCTAACAGCAGATAAACAGAACAAGGTCTACACAAGAAGAAAACAACGTGACTTTGTATCTATAATATTTTCAGAATTGGTCTTTAAATTCTGAAATCACTTTCTAAAACTTATGCTTGAATGTATAAATATTCCTGTTCCTACAGGATCCTCTTCTGTGAGGAGATCATGAACATGAGTAAGCCAAACCAAAGAGTCCAAAGTAAACACATTTAAAATGCACATTTTAAAAATATCCCAAGAAACCTACCTTTAAAAAGACATCTAAATCTATCACTCCACGTCTCAGTGCTTCCCCAAGGTAGAAGATAGTGTCTTCAATTGCATTTTCCTCTGCATATAAGTTCAGGATCTGCTTGTAAAGTGGTGCTGTAGGAATTATAACTTCATCTATGTCATTATTTTCTGACTGACTTTCCATTTTCTCTAAGGCAGAACTGAGCTCCTCATCCTTCTTTTTGAGAAGTTCAATGTTCTTGTCAACTTCAGCCTAAAAACAATTAAGATGTTTGTTTATCTTCTTGTGATACAGTTGTCTAGATGAAAGATTTTTAGACATACCAGTTCATTCTGTACTTCTCTGCTTATCTTTACTATGATTTTTACAGAACAAAGAATTACCAATCTGTAGATTTCAGATTATTTTAAAGAAGTCACATCTGCTTTAGATAATCCATTACCCATCTATAACTGTAGAGAAAGCATGCCAACACTCCAAGTATTTCTGAGTTGCCACATTAGGAAAAATAACCATTTACACTAGCTAAAGATAGCAAAAGGAAAGCCAAAGTAATTATTTTCTTTAGAATGCAGTATTCCCCAGTTCTCTAGTCCAATTAGTAACTTCTAATAATTTTTTAAACCACATCTGAACACTGAGCTGGTTTCAGAAACTGTTCATCAATCCCAAAATCTTACTCCTGAACAGCAGTGCAAGGAGCAGATGGACTAAGCAGAAGATGCCTTAATGAAAAACTGCAGGAATTTCTGAGCATACTCTGAGTAGGAGAGACTACTGGGAAAGAAGTTACACAAGGCGGCTGTACCAAAATCAGGGTTTTCTGAGACACTGACATGTTCTCCAGTACTGGTGTTGCACATTATTATCTAGAAACTGAGATGCAAATATGAAATAATCTCACACCACTAACATCTTTCACAGGAAGAATGGGGGAAAATAACACTGTTCCTCTACTACTGAGCAATGACATTTGTAAGACACATGCAGGACACTGCATCTCATGGTCACTGCTATTTCTGACTTGCTTCAGTCTGAGCACAAGCCCCCAGCTGCAAAAGAGAGAAAGCACAATGCGCTGGAAGATTTGTTATTTCTATCACACTTAATAATTAATGAATTACAAGCTTCTGTTCACTACTAGGAATACTCAGGTGGGGAGCAGTGGCTCCTCTCAGCTTACCACTTCCTGATCCAGGCGAGTCACCATCTCTTCCAGTTTCTGGTGCCCCTTCTTCAGGTCCTCCTCTGTGCGTTTCAAGGCGTTGAGCTCGGCCTGTGCGCGATCCATCTCCTCCTTCATCCGCCACCTCAGCTTGTCACTGACGGCCGAGATGAGGGAAGCGCGGATGGTGTCCTCGCTGATGGTGCCATCTCTGCTGGGTCCTGCACAGGACGTTTCACAAGCTTAACATTAATGCTGGGCTGCACTACAAAGCCAGCTGGAATAGCAAGTGGCCAAGCTGCTCTATGTACTTCAGCAGTGTGGGACATTAAAATAAGCTGCTCTCCATAATAATTTCCAGAAGCAGCAAAGAGACCACTGTGAGATGACATACACTAGGATGGACACAAGTGAATTTAAGAGCATGCATCCATTCATCCACTTCACCATTCCCATATCCACAATCCTTTTTTATTTTAAAAATGAGGTGGCCATTTCCTCTGAAGTCCATAAGTGTTACTAGTGCAAGACCTTTTAATGAAAAACAAGAGTTACGGGCAGGATGTATTCAACCACAATTAATGTAACAGCTGGCTTGAGACAAGGCATTTACCTACTGCAGGTATTAGTTTGGGGTTTGTTGGTTTGGTTTTTTGGGGTTTTTTTGAATTGCCTAGCCTGGTAAGAAAATTTTGAACTAGGAAAGACAAAGGGAGAGTTATAGACACCACCCATGCAGCTCAAGTGGGGATACTCCCAGGAAGGGCATGCAGCCCAGGTTCTCATGGGGAACCACCCTGACACCTGCTGGAGGGACAACACAGCCAGGAACACACAATCCAGGAGACTCCTGGAAAGCACTGACAATAACTTTCTGATACAGATGCAGCCAATGAGGAAGGACGTGCTGCTGGACCTTGCAGAACTAACAAGGAACGTCTGGTTGGAGATGCGAAGGTTGAGGCAGCCTTGGCTACAGTGCCCGTGAGATCATGGAGCTCTGCATCCCACAAGTAGGAAGCAGGGCAATGAATAAGATTGCAACCCTGGGCTTCATAAGAGCTAACTTTGGCCTCTTCACAGACCTTCTTGGAAGAATTCCATGGGAATTCACCATAGAGGGAAGAGGGGTCCAAGAGAGCAGGCAAATATCCAAGGATCACTTCCTCCAGGCTCAGTACATCTCTATGGGCAAGTGAGCAGAAGGGGCAGGAGACCTGAATAAGCTTTTGAAAATCAGCCTTTCAAGGATAATTTCAAGAGTCTGTCACTAACACACTTTTAAATAGAAAGGCAAGTACTTTGTGTCTGTCACAAGAAGTGCAATATGTCTCCAGACCAGGAAACTCGGAGTGCTCTAGCAAATCTGAAGTGGCTACTGGTGATATTTATCTCAAACCACTTCAATTATTCTGTGGGAAAAACTGGAGGGTCACAGTTTCCCCAGGCTTGTGCCTCACACCTTCTAGGTCAGTGAAATTTCAACAACATTGGATTGTAACAACACAGCAAGAATTACAGCAGCTTTTGTGCCTAAACTTCACAACACCTATGAATGAAAAGCAGAGAGGTTTGAAGCTCTATAACTGCAAGGAAAATAAGCAAGAAGAATTTTTACCAGAGTATCTTTTTATCCAGAGACACAGCTATCAAAACCCTGAAGCTGTTACAGCATTATGCACATCACATTTTCCAGTGCCCTAGATTTCAAAAAACAATAAAATGAAAAAGTACTTATCACTGCTCACATGATTATTGTATAATTGAATACTTTAAAAAATTTTTTTTACTTCTGCTATCAAAATAAGACTGCATAAAATTGTATCTCTTCCCTATGTTTTTTACTCTGTTCCAGTCCACAAAACCTACACCAAGCCACATGGGTGGAAAAAATAAAGCTATGCAAATGAATGACAGTAACTATAAAAAAAAAGCCCATCATGCTTACTAATCCACCAAAGCCCTCTAAAATACAGAAAATATAAATTTTGATCATTACTAATGTGAGCACTTTGCATACATATAAGTTGTGGCAGAATATATGTACTTTAAAAAAACCAAGCAAATTACAAAAAAAAAAAAAAAGATTGAATTATTAAACAACTGGTGCAAATACAGCCTTAAGAAAATATGCATGTCCCAATGTTTTATCTGATTTACAGTTCTGGCTTTAAAAAATCACCCTATTGCCAGTCAACAAGATAATTTGCAAAATCTGATTAACTTTTACAGCCAGCAACAGAAGTGGTCAAATAGCACCATATAAGACACAAACCCAGGAATCCACCACTGGTGCTTCTTATGAAAAGGATAGAAGAACAAGAGCACTTTCTACACTGAGAAGTAAATCTCAAACCAAGTCGGTCAAACTATCTAGGATAGAATTTATTCTCTGTATAGGACTTCCTGATTAAGGCAGACAATTGCTCCCAATCAAAAAGGTCTGATTTCCCTTCAAAAAACAGCATTAGCATGACTTTAGTTACAGTTTACTTTACATAATGAATTATACTCTAACACAAAGTCAGAATCAGCCAGAACCAGTAAAACTTATATTTACTTTCTTTTCCCGTGACATCCCTCACTCTGGGAGTTTCTATGCAAGGCTCACTTTAACAGTAAAGTAGGACAGAGGAAAAAAAATATAAAACCACAATACACCTAACAAAATAAAAATTCACACAGAAATGCCACCAAATAGGGAAGAGGTCTTTGAACATAAAAAGCATAATTTTAATACAGCTCAATCAATGTATCTTCTTACAGAGCATGTACCCATAGCATCTTCTGTTACTTCCATAATTAGCCCAGCTTGGAGAAGATTTCATGGCACATGGTCATTAAATCAACAGAACTCTGAAACCTTTAACCTTTACTAGGCAGAGTCTGGTTTCAGAAGTGACCTTACAGAATCATCAAACCAGTAACTGCATCAGAAAAGTAATTAATGGCAGATAACTGAACAGAAAGAAAAAGCCTAAAGGACTATTTGAAAAACCAGTGATTGTGAAAAACTTGAGCTACTTTACATGAACATTTTCATTCAACTCAAACTAGGTTTGAACTATGTCCACTATAGGAAACACCACCACCCACACAAAACTCTGATGTTCTAACAACTGATGTGCTCCTAAATAAACTATCACAATAAACCACAGCCAAACAAACAAACTGTACAGAAAATAAACATTTTCAGTTCAAAATAAAAACTGGACTGTAAAAAACACCCAACAAAACAAACACAACAAACCTCATATTTTAAGTGCAGTGGATGATCAAAGAGATGTATTTGCATTTCATCTGGCACAAGAGATAAGCCATGTAAACCAGGTGTAGGGCTTTTACCTAGCTGCAGCAAACCAGTCAGTGTAATGTTAAACTGTCACTATGAAACCTGCCATTACAACATTACAGCATGGTATCACAGATGATCTAACTCAGGACTGGAAGAGTCTTCCATTTTTGCCAGATACTGCACCTCTATTCATCTTCAGTGGGCTTGAAAAGGAGGGAAAAAAACCTAAATAGAATATATTTCTATTTTAACACTATGCTACATAAAAGCAAAACTGGATTTGTTTGAGAAAGACACTCCAGAAAGCCAAGTTTGCCTAGAAAGGTTATCAGCTCCCTACACAAGAGCCAGTGGAGACCATTACTTCTCCAGGACACAATTCTCCACAACACCAAGCACTGTTTGAGGTACTTGAGTGGGACAGCAGCTTCCTTGCACTGTGCATGGCAGACTCACATCACCTCAGGGTGGAGGGGACCACTGAAGCAGCCAGGAACTTTCAGAAAATACTTTCTTAATTGAAAAGGCTGAAAGAACTTGAACACAAAGGACAGGATCAGGCACAAGAAAAAGACAACATACAACTTACTGCTGCTTTCAAATTCTGTAGTAACAGAACTCCTCAGATATTTTAGTAAGAGTAAAGTAGAAGCATCTCTCTTCCCTTGCCTTGTCCCCATGTATGTGAAGAAAAATCACAAAATACACACAGTTCTGGAAAGAAAAGACATTCTATGACTCTAACCCAGGCCATTCCATAAATAACTGAGTTCACACATCAGATGAAGAACCTACAGATGCATTTCTAAATTAGGGGGCTCAAGAGTCTACAACAGATTGCTAATGAACAAGGTCACAACAGAATCTACATCCTCACCATATAACCGTGCCAAAAGGAATATCAGCCAGCTGGAAAGGTACTGCACCAGCTTCCCACTTAACTAGGTGACATCTATCACTGGTTCCCAGTCTTCTACACATACACTGAAAGCGAGGGGCAGGGTGGAAAGCAAGGGCCACAGAGCAGCAGACTGGGAAAAGACACAGGTCAACACCCTAAATGCTGATGCTGCAGGGAACAAAGGAGGAAGTGACAAGTAGAGATCAACAAGAAGCAACAGGGAAGAGGCTGGAGAAGAAACTCACTAAAAATGAAGCTCATTCCAAAGTGCTACTTTAGAAAGGTACTATTTTGGGAGGAAAGAAAGTATAAATAGAGTCCATTAGATGTTTAAATGATGACAAAGGTATTTTTCTAAATCATGAACAGAGCAATGCAGACAATCAAAAGTCACCTACAATTAAAAGGCAAGGAAAACCCCATGTAGTTACATGCAGTGCTCTTCAAAATATTCACAAAACATACACAATGCATTGCATAAACCCAGGAATTCATTGAATTCCTGAATAAAGCTGAATAAAATGTACTTTTCTTCCTTTGAGTAAATTTTAATTAAAGATCAATGCTCTGGAAGTTCAGAGTAAGAACAACATGTTCTTTTTTCCATTTTATTTCTTTACATATCAGTTACAGAGAGAAGCTTTACTTCAGAGAAGCCCTTTCCAAGGTACTCACCAACAGTGGTGACAGGAGGCTGAGAAGGGTAGTACTGCACACCAGTGGTTGCTGGAAAGGGAACACCACCTGGGTAAGGATAGTTTGGGAAGCTGCTTTGACAAAGAAAAACATGCTAATGTTATGCAACTATTAGTAAAATACCATCCACCTAGAGTATCTTTATTGCCACCATGTTAAACATTCATTTACATAATAAAAATGTTAAAATTGCAGGCATTTTTGCTGTTCACATTAACATCTTTCACAACTGGTATTTCTGGTATTAAGGTACCATGTTATCTGAAACCCTATCCAGTTATTGCCTGGTCAACATTTGGATAACAAATCCTCCTGAACCTCTTCGTTTTGCTATATGAAATCACACAGGTATCAAAAAAAATATCCTAGCTACAAACTCCCAAAAAACAATTTCAAATTAATAATTTTCACTATGAGAACAGTTAAAAAGATGACTAAAGATGACTGATTAACTGCTTTATGTAAACCTAAAAATGTAAAATGCAAAATATGATTGCAAGGTGAAACCTACTCCCCCAGAAATTCTCAGTCCTGCTCTGATGGATAAAGAAAGCAAAAGTGTTCATTTGCTCACTGAAGCAATTATGAGATGACATGTGACAGTCTACAACACCTTTCTAAAATACATTTGCTGTCAACTAAAATAAGGACACAAATTAGTCAGTACTAGACTGAGAAACACCTGCATGCAGCAGAGTATTAACTATAGTAATAATTAAAGTGGCCACAAACCCCCTGCAAAATATAAAATAAGCATGTTCTGTCTCTCTTCAGCTAACTGCAAATTTAACAGTTCTTAAAACCTTCCTATTAATTAACAAATTATATATTTTAGAAACAGTTCTTCTATTACTTTTGTACAAACATTAAGAATACTTTAAACAAACATATTTAGGAGGAAATAACATGCTGTAAGAACGTTTAAAAATCCTAACTTTTCTCCTTTTAAAACATAACACTCCCCCCACTCCCAATCCTCAGAGGTTTTTACATTTTAAATATCCTTTTAAAATAAAAATGCTCCATATTACACCAAAATTGCATATGCTCCTAACACAAAATCAGGACATAAGGATATTAATAAAAAAACCCAATGAGTTATGATGTAAAAAACAGAAATACACACTAGGAGGCAGTAGTCAATATCTCACTATTTACTAACACAGATCTGCAAGTCTTCTGGAAATGCTTTATTCCTCACTATTATATAGAAAAAATCCTGGTTAATATTAATAAAAAGCTTTTGAAGTAACTTTGTGTTCTTCAAATTCCCTTAGATTATGTTAAATCCACATTTACACTGGAGTCAAGGCTTGTATTAATCCAGCAAAGTTTTTTTCAATTTTTGAGATGCTAATAAAATCTTGACTTTTAGGGGTACATTTCTTTCCATGGAATGTAAAATATAAATATATAAAAATACATGAGTGAAGAAAGATAACAGCTGGGAGTTAGGTGATTTTAAAATCAATTTATCACACCCATATATGTTTTATTTGAAGCAACTAAGCAAGCTAGACCTTCCTCCAATTTTGACTACTGACAAGAATTCAGCCCTCACTTTTAACAAACCCAGCTAACATGAATACTTATACAACAAATACACCACAAGAAAATACAATTATTATTAGACACTATTCAGTGAAATTCTCTACCAGGAAAATGATGATAGTTTAAAGAGGCTCTTACCTTGGGTTTGGAGTGCTTGATGCTGGATAGGGAGATATTCCACCTGGAATTCCTGGCACATAGGAAGCTAAATAAAAGAAGAATTTTGTGTATGTTTACATTTCAGAAATTAAAACCCTCAATATAAAGAATTTTTTCCTCATATATAAAAATAACCCTATTGCTATATTGATTTTTTTTCTTAATCATTACTTTAAACTAATTACTACATGGATAAAAATAGGTATTGATTTTAAAATGCAGAACAAATAGGTGTACTAAGAAAAAAGAAGAAAAAAAAAAAAAAGCATCTGCAGCTGGGGTACTCAGGAAAAAAAACCCAAAACATGGTATGACCCACCTGAAGAGTGTCTCCATTTTTTATGTAAAAATGTAAAAAAACCCTTTCTAGCCAATGATGTCTACTCACTAAATAACAAGTGTATAATTTAAGTACCTTCAGAGTAGTTGATTAGCTGTTTAATGATCCAACCATGTCCTTATTTAGTAATTTCTGCTGTTTAGAAGTTTTATTTAATTTTTTAAATAATTAAAAAATTTAAAATTACTTAAAAATAATAATGTCTAAATAGTCTTAGCAAGTTTAAGATTTCTCTTGAAAAGCTGACAAAATTATGTTTTGGACATACTTTTCCCACATTTCTAGCAATTTTAGGAATACTTCATCAAACAACTTTTTGATTTTTCTTGAAAAGCTGACAAAATTATGTTTTGGACATACTTTTCCCACATTTCTAGCAATTTTAGGAATACTTCATCAACAACTTTTTTTTTTAGAGCTATTAAGAGTGGATCTATTTCCACTCTTCAATGCTTTCAAATGATGTAAAATTTTTGTCAAAGGACTTTATTTCTTCTTAAACAATGTACAGATGTATCAATGTAAACAATAATGTGAAGAAACCCAAACCCTAAATGGCTGTAAAATAAGGGAAGTCTGATTACACTAGTAGAACTAAGTAGCTATTAATAATTTCTAAACCCTGAAACATTTTAAAACCCTAGAATTACTTCAGCTATGAACTAATTCATACCACTTCAGCTCAATTCAATTGAAAATAGTAATTCAAAGCACTTCAGCTTGGAGTGACTACAAGAGCAATCAAATGTGGTTCATTGCAGGTTTGTCCTTAAGGCACAAGTCACAGCCCCTGCTAAACCCAGACTTATACTGACCCCCACTGTTCCTGGAAAATCAGGACAATCCAGTCCTCTGGTGCTCTCACAAGCAGGGTAGCCACAGACAAGCTGAAAACACCTGCCTCTAGTCAATTATTCCTAATGGTCCCATTTATGTTTGCTACCCATTTTCTCACAGGTTCAGAGCCTAACACCTTGCTAAAAATGGGTTCTGCTGGAAATGGCAATGAATAGCACTTCAGCTTTTCAAATGTAACACTGTGAACAAGTAATAGCCATATTTCAATACCAAATGGACACAGCCTTAAAAATCTGGCAAAAATAAATAACCCCAAATACAGCTACTGTACCATTCAATTCATGTTATGAATTTACTGTTATAACCTTATTAAATAAACAATCTCCAGCTGAACTGCTCCCTCTTCCCTACTGCCCCAGTCTTTGACTTTAGGTCTATGCTACTGTTTTTTGGCCTTTTCCCACCTAATACAGAGTCTCCTCCTGGAAGAATTTCTAGGATTTTCTGTTTCCCACTACTTTTTTTTTCCACCTGCCTATCCCCATCTTAAAATAAGATGCCTGCAGAGGTTTAAATAAATAAATGATTTAAAACGTCTTGAGGATTTTTGCAAGAAAATAAGAATGGGTACCAAGTCAGAACATCAACAGAGAATAAAACAATCACAAGGCATGTTGTTTTTTTTTTTTTTAATATTCAGCCAGCAATTTTAAAAAAAGAAGAAAACCAACCACACAAGCAGGAGTGTGGGCATATGAAACAAGCTGTAGGCATGCTTATGCTTATGAAATCAATGGTTGCAGGACACTTAAAAGATGGGCTTGTATTATTAGAATGAAAAAAACTGAGATACAAAGCTATTTGAATAACCACTTTGTAAGTCTGTCTTGGAATGTTGACAGGACACTGGTTGTTCTGAGGGTGTTTGAGTGTGTTCTGGGTTTTGCGGTGTGTTATAACACAAATTTGATTTTTCCCCTCTAAAATCCAAAGGCTCTCATGAATTCTTAGACTCACAGAACCTTTTTAGTTGGAAAAGACCTCTAAGATCATTGAGTCCAACAAGGTAAAGTGAAGTAAATTCACAGCCCAGGTGAATTCATTAGTCAGAAATACAAAAAGTAAAATGCATTATTTGTGGGCAAACTGTGCAGGGCAACAATCCCTTTGAAATGCTGACATGATTGTTTGCAGAAATCAGCAGTGAGGAGCACTTACTGGTTGGTGGGCCTGTTGCCTGGTAAGGAGGGTAGCTGGAGGAAGCAGTAGGCCGAGAAAACACTGGAGGTTCCTCTCCAAACACAACAATCATGACCTGGATCAGCTCCAACAAGTCTGACTGGGGCTGGGAGGGAAAGTAAATCGCAAGTTGGTCATTTTGCTAACAGAGAGTTAGACTGTAGAAACAATAGGATGCCATTCCATCAGCTCTCAAAAGCATTCCTTTTATTTGTGGGTTTAAATGTTCTTAAAATGTGTACCTCTCATGTATATATGAATGTGCACAATTAACTTCCTTTCTGGATTCTATTACACATACCAAACCCAGTCAGCCGGTACTCAAAACCATACAGCAAAACACACCCAGAATGAACCAGGTAATACATGGCTCCATATCAACTGCAGGACAATAAATGACTGGGTATAAATGTCCAATTATGAACTATAATAATATTAAAAAAAATTAAATCCACCCCCCAACATGAAAAATATACACATCCCCAAGTTTTTTTAGACAGTTCAATTTCACACATCACAGCTTTTGCTCTGATTCAGAATGTCTCAACAGAAAAAAATATCCCAACCCACTACGGAGTGGCACAAACCTCCTTTGAATACAGTTAAACCAGGCCTCTCTGTTTACAACTACTTAATATAGGCATGATTTCATTTTGCCTAAATAAGAACAAGCATCATGAGTGCAGCACCAGATTAAATACCCCAATTCAGAGTTTACTTAGCTCTATAATCCACTTACTTATTTTACCAACCTCTCAAACTGAAAGAATTCTGTATCAGCTGTAACTTAGATGATCCTCTTGCTTTGTGCAACACCTGACCTGAGCAGTCTTTTTCCACCATTACTATGCTAGCACTGAACAACCACCCAGCCGTAGAAAATGCATTCCTGGTAATAAATTTTTACAGAACCATGCATCTTGTATCATTTTTCTAATCCTGTCAACACAGTTTAGTTTCTTTACAAGTCCATGTTTTGGCCAAATCTGCTATGAGGCCTGCACTGCTCAATGCCTCTATTTACTGATAAAGCAAATATATCCATATATAGGAGGCTCCAGGAATATCTGCATAAAGAAGCCCAAGACCTTGTAAAAGTCCATTTTAGTCACAGAGATGTTTTAATTATATTTATAATTTCCTTTTTGTAAATATTCTTATCTCACAAATCTTCACATCACTCTCTTGCCAGGGGAGAGGACACCTTGTGCTGCACTGTTTAATTAGACAGGCTGTAACTGAAGATGCAATTAATTACATTAAATAACCAGAACACAGAATGCAACATCCTGAACTTTAAGGCATTCCAAAAAACAAAACAGTTCATTTAATTTTCAAAATTATTTAAGATCTCTAAGAAAGACTATGGTTTTTATTAAAAATGATACAACTTTCTTGAGGAATGCAGAATGAGCAGTTTGAGAACTTCAAGTTCCCTGTACTTACATATTTCCACTCATGCAGGTAGGGAAGGTATATCTTTCCATTTGCATCAACATGCTTCCCAGTTTTTATTGTCATAGAGCTAGTGGGTTTAACAAAACAAATTGGGGGGTTGAAAGGGTAGGTGTCCAGCAGCCACAAGCAAATTGGGATATTATATGTGTTACCTAGAAAAGATATTTTGAAAGATTTTAGAAGTTATTTCAATTCTTCAACTGCCCTCCTGTATTAAGATTCATAAAAAACTTCTAAACCCAGTAAACTCAACTGTACAAAGTTAGAAGTTGGACCCAAAATCTACTAACATTCAATAAATAGGTAACACTAATGCCACAAACTCCACATCTTTCAGAACAATTTAACTTTGATTTACAATCATCACTCACCACTAACACACAATCTTATTTGTTCTATAATGCAACATTTTAAGTCTCAAATTATCATTAGCTGCAGCAATAAATGGTTTGCAACCCTCATTCAACTGACAAGCCTGAAAAAACATGCCATGCTGAAAGAAAAAAGATGTTACAAAGTTGTAAATGACTGAGGAAGCAATGCTCAGCATTCAAATGTTATCCTGCAGCAAAAAGGAGAGCAATTTCTTTAAAATATCTTACTTTGGACAAGTAAAGGATTTCAAGAGGAGAGTGATCACTGAAGCAGTGAAGCTGGACCAGGACAAATCCAAATTTTTCACGCAATTTGGGAAAATAATGGGGATGATAATAATAATACATGCATACCTCTGTAAGGCACAGGAATGGTTCCACTGAGGCTCATCAACTCTCTGGATGAACCATCATTAAAAACTGAAAGAGAACAAACACTATTTTTAAAACAAATACATTGGATACGTTAATCTCAGTTCAGGTTATTCCTCACCTATTTATTAGCACATGTTTTCACAAGTTACACACATATAAACTCAGCCTGAAAGGTTCAACTCTTGCACACTTATGGATTAGCACATGACTGTCCACAGTGAGGTAACTCCTTATGAATAACACCAATTCTGAGAAATGAATGACTAATCATTGTCAAACTACCTTCTCTACAAATAAAAGTGTTTCCTCATTCAGTGACCAAGTGAAATGATGGAACCTTGCAAACTGCAAGTAATGCAAACTGCTGCAAAGATAACCTGAACTCAACCTTGATTTAAAAAAAAACAACTCTCATCTGAGGTTTAAAAAAGAATTCCTTATGCTTTCTTCAAATCAGCTCAGCAAGAATACTGAAAATTCCTAGGCCACAGGCATTTATTACAAAATCAGTAAAGGTAATTTAACCAAACAGTAACACTGAAGGGGAAGAAAAAGTGCTTGACTCTGACAAATATTAATCACAAACTGCACAAGAACTCTGACCTAAATTTACTGAGTTGTTGTATTTAGTTTCCTCATACATCTAATCCAATACATTATTCTTGGCTGAATGAACCAGCTTCTGTTGAGGAAGCTTTTATCTTCTTAATTCCTACTGAAAGTTTCTAGCCATTTGAATTTCATAATTCAAATGTAGGTTACTGTGCACAGTTATTGTGGTGCTGATATTCTGCAAAGGCAGGTAGAACATGCTGGGATGTCAGTGGGGATATGTATTTCATTATTAATATGAACTAGAAAACTGTCTTATCAGCAAAATAATTGTTGGATTATACTCTTCTCTGACTTAGAGATGGGGCAACTGAGAGGCATTTAAAAAAATTTTATTCCATTTTTAGTCTCATGTGAAAGGTGAGACAATACAGATGTTATAATTTACACCATCACAATTAGAAGCTAACTATTTTCTAATTGCAATACATTATAACCATTTTTTAGCCTATCAGCTTTTGCCACACCATGCTGTAAATGTCTTAAAGCCAATCCTCTAAAATTCCCCTCGTGGGTCCTACTACAATGAATCTCTCTCAGTTCTATTTCTCTGAAGTATCTAATCTTATTTGCAAGGCCATCCTTTGAAACTTGTTTCTAGTTCCATGGCATTTCTAAGTCAGCAGTTCTTATCTCAAAGTCTGCATACAGATGCATACTATGTGAACCTTCTGTCAGGCTTTGAGAATTCTCTGCAAATCCATTGCCCACATTTCCCCTTCCCTCTTGAATGGAAAAAACTTTTTTGATGTCTTTGTTCATTGTTTGTCGTGTACAGTGAGGTACACAAGAATTCTCTACAAATCCCTTTCCCACATGTAATCACTTTCTTGCAGCTGATGTCACTGCTGCAAATAATATCAATTATCTGTAAGTGATTCTGTGCTTAGCCTCTTCCAGGCAGCTTAAAGAGCTTTAGGGAACACAAATGGCTACAGCTCAAGGATATCTGGAATTGTGATCACCATCTTATGCAAACTTGTGCAGCTATTCCAGCCACAGTCCTTTCACTCCTGCTTTGTTTCTCCAGTCACTGCATGAATTTTCATTTCTGTGACAGCTGCTGGCTTGCAGCTACTCAAGTTAAAATTAATTCATCGTCCATGTCTCTTCTTAACATTTCTCAATCCAGATACACAACTTAAAAAGCAGAAGTTAAATTTTTTTGATGATGTATTAGTAATATAAATTAGAATCATAAAAGAATCCTACATGTAACAGTTAAAAAAGGTGACCATAAGCCTCCTCTAAGAAGGCTGACCTCAGCATCTACACTGACTCACTGTATGCTGTGAAACCCTAGATATCATCTTCCTTTAACACAGTTAAACTTAAATTAACCTAGATACTTTAAAACAGCTAACAAACAGTGATTATTTTTGATAATTTACATTACAAAACTCTAATGCCAATTTTATGTATACTTAACTCTGATTTCTTCATACTCTTAAGGACTACCACAATGATTTTAAATGAAGCATTTCTTCATTGATTTACAGTTCTTCCTACTCAGAATTTTAAAAATGTCTTTATATGGCAGCAAAGCTGAATTTGTAAGATAGCAGCAATCTCAGGACACCAATGATGACATCAGTGAGTGATTAACTAAAAGTTAAGCTGTGAAAAACGTGACACTTTTTGGCACGTTAGATAGTTATTTTCCAAAGTAACCTTACTATATTACTGAGTCTGTGCTTCTAAAGGAGTGTTGATGTCACTGTTGAGACAAAAAAGAGAAACCCAAATTATGTTTTCTGGTGTTAATCTTCTTTTTCCCCCCACAAAAACTACCAAAGACATCTAACACATCAACAATTCTCCAACAAAAATCTTCTCATGCACAGACTAACCATATGAATCCATGACAGGTTTGAGGTCCTTGTACTGAGTAATAACACTGGTTGTCTCCTGTATGGTTAGGTCTCTATACTTATACTGAAAAACAAAAGAGAAAGAAATTACTTCAGAAGCTAAATTTTTTGTATAATTTAATTCCATTTTTTATTTTACCCAACAGACAGCATTTATGAGAGTTTACATCTATACATGGACATTCTTCCCCACTCTCAGTTTGGAATAATGATTTATCTGTCCATATTACTAAAAGGACCACTGCCTATATTATTAATTGAACTTTAACAAGATGTTAAGTCTTAACAAGGGTGTAAGCATCAATTGATTTGGCAAAGAGCTGTTGCATTTTCTTTCATGTTCTACCACAACCAAGTGTATCTCAGAAATATGCGTGAACCTTCAAAAAAAAAAGTAATCTCCAAATAAATATGGCGATGATTTGAACATTCCTAATAAACAGCTCTCTAAGATATGAACCACACAGATCTATTTCATAGCACTTTTCCAAGCAACACCATATCTATGCTAATCATTGACTGGCATTTAAATGTGTTGTCAGCTACAAAGCAGACATATCAAGGCATACTATTACCAGCAATAATACTGGTTTTACTCCTTTTATCAGGAGCAGGGAGTAACAGCACAGATGCCCTGTCAACCACAGAGACACCACTACAGAATTCACCAGTCTCAGAGCCATAAGCCACAGACAGCAAAGAGGCTCCTGGGAAACAGAGTTGGTTCACCACACAGTGCAGCCCTCTAGCCTTGTTGTCATTTCTCCTGATAATTACTATTAAAAAGAAAAGCCAGCAATGTGGTCCCTTGACATTTTTTTTTATTCTAATACAATTTTAAAAAATTGCAATCAGTTGTCTTAAGGAACACAGCCAGCAACCTTTCACTGAACCATAGTAGGAAGACAAAGGGCCCATCACAATGAAATGTCAGACATCCAAAGCACGCAAATGTTAACAACATCTAAACAAATTAATTCAGACATTATCCAAGAGCAAACTGTGGTGCCACAGCTAAAGGTCACCTTGGCCCTGACAAACACTCTTGAGTTGTGAAGCTCCTGTCACCTTCAGAGACTGACAAGGATGCTCCTCCTGGGCATGACAACTTGGATTTGCTGAGCAGAGATGAAGCCACCATGCCACTTCCCACAATGTCACCTCAGCCTAGAGGAAGCACCAGCACCTCGGGTGATGCTGTGACTGCTCTTCCTCAAATGACCAAGGACAAAACAGCCACATGGTCTGTGGAACAGAAGGCAACCCCTCCAGCAGGAATTCCTGTGTACACAGGGAAGCACCAGCAGAGGTCAATCAGCCCCTGGATGCTGTTTTGGTGGGAGGGCTGCAGCAGAGCATCTCCTTTGTAAAACTGGTGCAGGACTGGGAGTGTGCAGGAGGGCTTGAAAGAGAGACAACTTAGTTAATATTTGAATACATTCCTCCCTCACTCCCCAGCACCTGGCAGAAGCAGGAACAGGCACTGCCTGGACATGGAGGAATTTCCATGTACACCAGCCAGAGACTGGCAGCACACACCCATGCCACTGCAGGTGTCACTACAGGACAAATGACAGCTGGTCACCAGCGACTTTTAAGAAGCAGAGCCTTCTCATAGGAACAAACCTTATGGTCCAGGATGGAGCCTCAACAAGATTGGCATAATCACTATTAAAAAAGAGAGCAGGATTCCACTAACAGACGCTCCAAAAAAGCACAAGGATCATAGAATGGTTTGGGGTGGAAACAACCTCAAAGATCATCTTGTCCCAAGCCCAAGGAAGAAAACCTTCCACTAAGCCAGGCTGCTCAGAGCCCCATCCAGCTCTGGGTGGACACTGCCAGGGATGGGGCATCCACAGCTTCTCTGGGCAACCTGTGCCAGGGCCTCACCATCCCTACAGCAAAGAGGTAAGCAGAGTCAGGCTTTACTTCCACTTCTGGCACAAGAATCTCAGCTTAGTTGAGTCAAGAACTGATAAAACAATGCCTGCCTGCTCAGCAGGGACACTGTGAATCTGGTACATGATGGGGCTGATGAACCACAAATTTGGTTATCAGGGGTGCTTTCAAAGAGGCACAACACCTGAACATTAAGCAAGCATTTTCATATCCCTATTAAAACACAGAAAGATAATATTCTTACAAACTGTTTTTACACTGAGAAATGATTACTTAGTAGAGAGACAGCTGTATGATTCCAGCTACTGCCACAAGCAAAATTAAATGTTAATTTCAGCTGTTAATTTCTGTACTTAGATTGATTTCCAATAAATGTCAAAATCTATTTGGAAAATATAAGATCCTAGTGATTTCTACAAAGGTAACTAAAATTGATTAATTTGAATTCTTAATTTCTAGACTCCTTTTTCCTCCTCCATTCTCAGACTGCAAATGCATTCCCCTCATTTTACATACCAGGAAACAGATCACAGAAAGATGAAGTTTTTCAAGATCTGACAGCAGGTAAATACCTGAAGTTAAATTAACATTAGGTTTCCCCAAACTAGGCTCAAGCTTTTGTTATGTCATACACTGAACTATTCAATACATGAAATATTACTAAACTTCCCTCTCTAGAACAGAAAGTGTAACTATTTTTGAAAAATAAACATAATGAAATAGCATCTTCATTTTTCATCACCTACAGAAAGCCAGACAGGAGTATAAACTGAACAAATGTGGGGGAACAAGGACAATGGACTACCTTAAATTCTATTTCTTCTATGGCATTGCAGTAATTAACTTAGCAAAGACAGGTGTATACAAATACACACATGATGTCATTTGCTGACACTGACTAGGTATTCAAGACTCATTTTCAAGCTGATTAAAAAAATCTGCTTATGACTCCATGCAGGTGAATGTGCCTTTGGTTTTGATCAGATTCTCAGCTATTGCACTTCAGTTCAAAACGTCACACGTATGATTACACGCTGCCAAAAAAAAAAAATCCAAAATGCCCCCAACAAACCCGTGACTCTCCCTAAGTGCCAGCCGTAGGGGTTTCCATTCCAAGCTGCCGGACAAAGCCCAGCTCTCGGCGAGGAGTGGCACGCGTGGCTCTGCATGATTCACTCGTTAATAATTCGCCTTCCGTGAGACGTTCCCGTTTCCTTACGCAGGGGCGATAACCAAGCCCACCGCAGCCCGGCCAGCGATGCCGAGCTCGCCTTCCCCCGCTGTAAGCGGGGGGCACAAGCGCCGGTGCCTGGCACAGTCCCAGCCCAGCCCCGCAGCCGGGCACGACCATTTCAGGCTCGCCGAGCCGCTCCTCCCTTCCCGACACAACCCCCCGGCGCTGGGCCCCGCTGCCGGGGCCTCGCCCGTACCTTGGTGAGCATCTTCTTGAGCTGGCTCTCGGACACCGCCATGGCGGGCGCCCCTCGCTGCCGCCGCTCCCGGCCCGGCCCTACATCAACACAGGAAGCAGCCGCGCGCCCGCTTCCGGCGGCGGCGCCGCTGCCGCGCGTCACGGGGCGGGCCCCGAGCGGCGCCGGGCCCGGGAGCGCGGCTGGTGCCACCACCGAGCAAGGGCACGCACGCGACACATCGGACTGAGGCACAGAACACGCCTGTAGGGGCTGGCGGCATTTTAAGGTTAAAATTGTTACATAAACACCAAGCTAAGTAAACAGCAGCTTGAGTATTCGCATGAAGAGAAATGCTCAACAGATGAGAAGCACCACCATGAAAAACAATGTAAAACCTTAAATTCATATTTTTTTTTTTTTACAAAGTAAGTGAAGAAAACCAAACCCCAAAGTGCAGCTTTTAAAAAATATAGCAGCAAAGTTGGTTACCTGCAGCCATCACTAATTTTGCCCCATTATTTACCACTATAGAGAAAGACATTTGGGTATTAAAAAAAAAAAAGGTCTGAATTATTGAAGGTTTTTTTCTTCTATGTTTAATCCAGATCTGAGATCAGCATACACTCAGAACTCTCTGCGTGTCTGGCTCTTTGTGAGATGGAACTGGAAGGCACAAAGGATCAGATCTTTTGCTCTGCCATAGATCCTACTTTTCCTCAGAACAAATTTCCAACAATATTTGGAAAATTTCCAACCAGCCGCCTCTCAAAGTGTAAACACAGAATGACATTCCTGAGCTGCACACAGCAGGAGTGGAGCCCAAGTCCCCTGTGCCTGCCATGTGATGCTGAGGTATAATCAATCAGGAGTAACACAGTCTTGTGCCAGTAGTAAATCCAGAGGTTAGAACCCAAAAATCCCCTTGATCTACAAAACCATCTGTTTTTTACCTACAAATCCACATCCTGCTTTTCCATCACATCCCTGGCCTCCAGGAAGGAGGGTACAGGTTCTGTTGCCTTCTCCTGAGGCTGATGTAAAGCTCCCAGCCAGCTTTGGTTTGACGTCTGAATGTGCAGATACTCCTGTGCCGTTTAACTGCTGGATTTTATCTTTTATCTTTATTTGAAGCCCAGCTCCTGCTCCTCCCGTTCAGGAAGAGCCCCTGTTCCAGTGCTGCCCGTGTGTAGTGAGAACTGCAGGTGCTTCAGTGCTCTGAATATCCTCATGAAATAAAAGCAAGCAGGTCATGATTGGAGTATTTCAGACATGATAAAGTGTGAACAGAAATCCATAGCCAATAGTTCAGGTTTGAAGGATACTGTGAACACCACGTTCCCCTTAGTAAATAGCAAAATACCAGGAGTCCATTGACATAAGAGCATCGACAGCCATGGAAGATGGAGCTGTGGAATTGCATCCCCAGTGCCTGTGGAGCTGCAGTGTGACTGTACCCTAAACAAGCCTCAGATACAGCATTTGAAAGCTGTGAGGAAAGGTTCAAGTGGGCTCTGCATGCTGGAGTTTCTGCAGAGCTGGGTAAGCCCCTCTCTTTTGCCTTGTAAAGAGGTGCAAAAAGCTAAGAATAACCCAGGAATCAGGCTATAACTGGCAGCCAAAACCCACAGGCAAGTGGCACCTGAATTTAGGTAAAACATTCTTGCGTGTTACCTGCCTCATTTTGGCTACCAAAAGTGCACTTGTCGAAGAAAATATTGCCATACAGTGTGGTATTAAATTATTTAAACCTAAACTGAGAAAGCACTTTTGGAAAGTAAAGGAACAAAGCTTCCTGCTTTCTACAGAAATCCCTATATACAAAGCAACCTCTTCTGCCTTGCAGATCTCCAGCTTCAGTGAGCAGGCACAGAGGCTTCCCTTGGGCTTCCTTACAGTTTCAGCTGCTGCTGCAGGTCATGAATTGAGCCTGCACTGCTCTGCAGTTTCTCTTGCACCAGTGGGTCTTCCTCCAGTCTGACCATTTCAATCACTCCACTGGCTCCAAGAACACACGGGAGACTTAAGAACACTTCACTGTTTATATTGCAGCACCCCTGAAACAAGACACAAAGAACACTGTCACATACAGTTACTTATTTCTGCTGCAACTACACAAAAGTGTACAATTACACAAAATTACTTGATTATTTTAATTAAGCAGGGATATTCCAACATATGGCATGTTTGGATAGGTCAAATTCTATTAATTTTAGATACTGTGCAGTGAGTTACTGTATAGAAATGGTAAAATATTACCATGAAGATAAAAATTTGTGAACCAGGCCACAATTGGGGGATTTTTCCAAAATAGATAGATGTCTATAATGCAGACAAAGTTTCTACCACTAAACACCAATTCTTTGCTAGAACAAGCAGGGACACTTCATAGTACAGTATCAGTTCTTTTAGGACTGAACAAAGTAAATTAAATAATGCAGCCTAAGAACGGTGGAAAATGTCTCAAATATTGATCCCATACAGATTCTGCAGAAGAATTTATCAAACTTGTATCCCTATAATTCAAGTTTACATTGTAGATTGTGTTTATTTTTGTAATCTGGGACATTTTCCATTCTGTAGATACTTTAAGAGACTTGTGATTCCTCTGTATCTATATTTAGTTCAGGAATGATTAAAAACTTCACTTGAAACATAATGATTTAATTAGGTATGTGCTTGCACTCAATAAAATAAGCAGCCAGCTGAACTTCCCTGTACAGGAACAAGCAAATTGTCCTTCTGAAGGCTCTAAACTAAAGCGACAAATAAATGTTTCTACATGGGTTTTCTCATCATATGGAATGACCTAATGCTTTAGTGAAGCTTCTTAGAGAAACTTCAAACAAAATTCAGTCTACAATTTTAAATTAACTATTGCTTCATAATCTTTTCCTCTTAAGGAAAGTACTAAGTAGTAAAAAAGCAGCTGTTTCAAACTTAATCAAATAAAATGCTGGCAGAAAATGCATTTTGCACTTTCAGAAAAGATACAAAACTCTTTTGGCTCCTAAAAAAGCCTACATTTAATACTAAGTACTCTGGAACTACAATTCACTTTTTATTTGCCAAACCCAGCCATTCTAGGGGTGCTGGGCAGCAACCTTAAATGTATTTTCTCTTTGGACTTGTATTTTTATGAGAATAATCCAGTTTTACTATTGCTTTCAGGTTAAAACAGTATGTGATTTTTGCTCATTTTTGGACTTGAACTGAGAGCTGTTATTGGAAGAAAGTAATGGCAGCAGCACTACTTCAGAACACTGAGATGTCTGTGCTGCTAGAATTAATGGACATATCTGCATATCTGGTATAAATAATATAATTACAGTGCCAACCAAAAGGTATTAATAACACATTTACCTTTGCCAGAGTGGATACAGAATGAACCTTTCTTTTATCTTTCAGAATGCTGTCAGCCAAATCAGCAACTGAGAGCCCAACAGACCAAGATCTCTGACCTTTTCCCTTCAGGACTTCCATAGCTCTACACATAAACCAGGAAAAGAAGAAAAACGTGATGCTGAGATTGTAATTATTTTTGTTTTGGTTTTTATGTAAAACCCAAAATACAGGTTTAAGTGTACCTTATCAGGTAAAGTGTACTATAAAAATATGATTGTCTGTGTTGGAAAACAACACAATATAATAAAAATTTGTTGAAAATAATTTCTTTACAATAATTTTTCTCTATACTTGTAACAATTATCTTTTCTGTCAAGAGGTGTAACTGATAATTAAGTCAGTTAAATTCATCCAGACTGGTGCTTGACTTGGAAGAAAATGCTTCCAACACAACCTCTGAGAAAAGTGGGCCAGAAGTCTTGTCCAGTATTTGTTTTAAATACACAATCAAACAGCTCTGATATTCTGCTGTATATTGTGGTCTCTTTACATTGCCACAGGCACAATGTCAGTAAGAACTTCAGAAAAACAGTGGCCATATACAGATCCATAAAAGTGAATGACAACTTGACCTACAATTTCCTATAAATTCAATGTATGAACATTTTAGAGGAAGCTTCCCCCACTTCATAAAGAGCTGAAGAACATGTAAACACCAAGTGCCTAAACATGAAGGAAAAAAAATATAAAAAGGGTTATAATGGTGCTACCTGTTAGCCACCTTTTCCCTTGAGTTACGAGCAGCCATTGCTTCTGTTTGATTTGCAGCTACATTACAGCTGGTCCATGATGGTACTAAAGAGAAACAACCAAAAAAAAAAAGCATTTGAGGTTGTTGTTTGTTTTGGTTTTTTTTGTTATTTCCTGTGACAAATGGCAAATTCTTTTGCTGCTACTCCAGGTCTACAGATTTGGCACCCCACAACTGCATTACTTAAAGCCATTATTATGAGAATTTACCACTCTTCTTATTGCTTTTCTCATTATCTTCATTACTTTTCTCAATTATTCATTCATTATTCAGTTACTCAGGCACTGCCAGGACATTACATGCTCATGCTCATAAAAAAGCATTACTTTACCTTTGTCTTCCCCTTGTTCACCAATAACCCAGGCATCTTTTGCCAGCACCTCTGCTTTCAAAAGGTTGGTCAGAATGTACCGAAATCTCTCTGAATCGAGGTTGGCACCAACTCCAATTACTCTGCTTTTGGGAAATGAGCTCAGCTTCCACGACACAAATGTCATTACTTCAACTAAATGTCAAAGAAAAAATAATGTTGTCAATGAAGGACCACTCAAAATTCAACTCAACTGCAACTTTTGAATCATCATTATGAAAAACTCTGGACTTATTTACTTTAGAAAAGGCATAAGCATGTAAGAACACATTGGTAGTTTATTTCAACCTAAAACACAAAGTTGAGTGGGGAAGAAGTGAAAAAATAAGAACAATAATGGTAAGAGAGTAGGAAGAGCTGTCTTCAATGCATTACAGGACAGAGGCTTACACTTCTTTCCTTTTCCTAAGCTTTTGTTTTGTCTTAGTTCACAGTACCACTGGCCTGGAAATTTAAACCTTCCACCAAAATCTAGCTGCAATATTTACTATTAATGCTATACTTTGTATCTGAGTAGCCTGTGTGATTATATGGCACATAACCCACATGGATCTATCCTTCCTGCAAGGAGAAATGTGCACATAAAACTCACAACTGACAAGACAACAGCCAATGGATGCTAATGATGTAGACACAGGTTGAAACTATGCACAGAAACATACAGAAATACATACCTGTTAACCAAAACAAAGTACATTATTTTCTTTTATCTTGTAACAGTAAAGAAAAAACAGTGTCCTGCTCAAAGCTGAAAAGGAAAACATCTTTCAGAGTAGCAAGAATTTGTGACTGACCAGGTGTATTCAGCAGTAACATATTGTTAAAACAGGCAAGAGAAGCAGCCAGGTGAGGGGCAGAAGCTTATGCAAAGTACCAGCATACCTGGATGAGAAGCAACAAGGAGAATGGCATTCTGACTGTAGTGGGACACTGCTGGAATAATTCCTCTGAACAAATCCACATTGCTTTGTATGACATCAAGGTAAGTCTGAGCATTACCCAGAGAATTAACTGTAAGCACCACTACTTTGGAATCAGCTGAAGCAGAAAAATCTGAAAATAGAAAGAAATTAAATTTTGAAATTTATGTCATTCTACTGAGTTTTGGATGCAAAACCAAGAGCTGTTCTAAAGGCTGAACTACAGCATCCAGCTTAATTAGGGATTCTTTGCCTCCTGTCTCCCTCCTATCCCCCAGTGTGCAATTTAGGGCACTTCCACAGCACCCATAAAACACAGCTCTCCCACAGAGCTACTTTCCTGTTTTATAGGTGTCAAACAAAAAAGGTAGACTACAATTTGTCCAAGGTTACAGAGCAGAGACCAGAAGACATCTAGACAGCTTTGACAGATAAACTTTTCCAAGTTTTCTTGTCAAGAAAGAAAAAAAAAAACAGTGAAAAGGCTCCTTAACTTTTATTCCAACTGTTAAAGAAGGGGAAAGATTTACTCCTTTATCTGAGGCTTCTTCTATAATTTTTGATCTTATACCTTAATATAAGGGCATGTAGACAACTATGAAAAGCACTCCAAAAGTCTCTTTATTAACTCAAATAAAAGACAAATTATACTTATTAGCCCAAAGAAACACACAACCACACTTGCTGCAGGAATTTATAAGTCAAAGCTGCCTTGAGCAGGTATCTCTGAATATCTGAGTGCCACACAGGTGATCAGCCTGGACAGAGAAAGAGGATGATTTGTCTGTTGCACCACTTTTGGAACCAGCTGAAGCCAAAGCAGAGGTCTAATGCACTGACAAATTAAAACCATACTAAGCAGGATATAATTAATACTAGCTTGCCCCAAAATTAGATATAAACATACTAAAATAGCAGGTGACAGTGTACCAGCATTTTGCAGTATTGTAACACTACCAAGCTTCTTGTACCACAGCTAAATGCAAACATACAGCAGGCAACCAGAGAGGCACAAACAGATCTGTGGTGCAGTTGCACAACCAGGGTTCAGGCAAAAAGGTGTGCTAGCAGTAAAACCTGCAAGATAAGATCAAAGAATGTACAGCAGGCAATGCCAGGTGCAGAATAAGCCACAAAGATGCTTGGTGGAACCAGAACTAGTCCCTGTCCCCAAAGTAAGATAAATGAAAAGAGAAGCATAAGAAAACCCCTCATTTAATCTTGCAAAGGGTGCAAGGAACATGGGAACATGACACATAAGCAAGGAAGAATGTTACTCAATTCATCTCCAGCTTTCCCTGTGGAAAAACTTCTCATGGCCTCAACCTCTGCAACCATCAAAGGCTATAACTAATCACTAATTAAAGAGACATGGCACTGACTCTGTTGATTTGTATGCTCACAGCTGACTGAGGACAAAGTTATTAAGAACTCATTGTTTGAGTATGCAGTGATAGAGATCAAGGACTCACTATGGGCCATGTGCATGTTTAATGAACATCCAGCTAGAAAAGCAGCACTTGGAAGCACACCTTTATTTGTCAGCCTTTTGAACACTGCTTTCACAGCCTTCACTAATTCCTATGCAAATATTTTCCCCCTTCCCTCCCTCCCTCTGCCCATGACAAAAAGTTCTAGCTTGGCTTCTCTGTATTTCTGCATGAGTCCAATTTCAGCATTAGCTTCTTACCTGCAAGTATAGACTTTTGAAAAAAGACAGCCTATGTGCCACTGTATCTCCCCAGGTGTCCTGCTCTTGTTAAAATGAGCACAAGCACACACAGTGTAGCACCCACTCCTGTTCCAGCAAAAACATCTCATACCTTTGCTGATCTCCACATCTGGCACAGCAAAAATCTCCAAATCCATGGTCCCTCCTTTTGCTGCACCTTCAGAAAGGTCCAAAAGAACCACCTTGTCTGCAATATCCTGTATGAATAAAAATAATACAGATCAATAATAAACCAAAACAAAACTTGTCCATGTGGGAGTGAGGAATAAAAACCAAAATTCCTCCCATTTCATTGTTTGCTGTACTGTGTACAAATCAAACAAAATTATTGGTCAAAATTACAGCCAAATTACAAGGAAAAGGACTTAGTTTTGTGAGGTTTTTGTTTGTTTTGTAATGTGTTTTTTCCAGTTAGACTTCCTAAAATATCTCTAGGAAGTCAAAAATTACTGTTACTGTTGCTAAAAACTACTGTTAAAAAATACTGTTACTGTTGTATCTAACACACAGCTGAGATGAAGTACAGCCCATCTACAGTCCATCCTTTTCCAGGGAACTAGGAGATCCCAGCTGGAAGAGGCTACTGCTGAGACAAGAATCCTTCAGGGATTTTCAAAGTAAGTGAATTCAATACTCAACCCTGTGAATTAAAAATGCTGACTGAGAAACCAGGGCAGCAAACTAACACCTCTGCATGTCCCTGAGTTAACTGAAGAGACAAATGACCTATGCAGTGACAGTTGTTAAAACTGAGGAGATATTCCTTAGTGTCAGATATTAAGAACTAGATTGGAATCCTCTTTCTTAAACAGGCCTCTTGCTATTTTTAATCATTATGTACCTTTGCTGCAACTGCTAGTACACATGCAATGCCAAGATCTCCAGCTCCAACAACAGTAATTTTGTTAAAACATCCTTCATTTCTGCTTCCAGTTTTACTCCTCGATTTCATGTCAGTCTCTCCTGCAATTAAAAGAAAACCACAAACTTGGGTGCTGGTCCACACTGTACCAATACAAGTATTGCTGCTTCCTAAAGGATCATGGTTGTGCCAGAGTTCAATCAAGTTACATGGACTTTTTCAAAACAGCAGTCAAGACTGACCACAGAAAATCCATCACAACTTGCAAGGCGTAAAACAAATATTCCTCTCTAGACAGGAATGGTTTTTTTCACTAAGTAGAAATACACAAGTGTGACAACAGCAAGAAGTTAAACACTAATACCACAAAACCAGCACTCCCTTTGCTGCTGTTACAGGTGTGCATACAGACCATGGTCATAAAATTTGTAAAATATAAACCATGTAGGTTTCTTTGTGACATCAAGTAATGACAATAAATGAATATATTTTATAAAAACATTAGAAATGAGTCCATGAAAACATCCCCACCTTCAGTAATCTTTGCAATATAGGAGAGAAGTTCTGATTGCCTGGCTGCATCAGAAGATGACAGTGAGTACAAAGGGAGTTCTTCCTCAAACTTTGCAATCATTTCCTTGATTAATCCAATGACAGTTGATTTAGGCTGAAATACAGCAGACAAACAGAAGACAAAACAGCTGAACAGCTATTTCATGTAGTGCTATCAGCTATGAACTGCCAGAGCCATACAAAATTTAATCAAATTGTAAGTACTGACACTCTTAACATTCACACAAACACCTAAGGGTAAGAAAACCATCACTTTGAGAAGATACTTTCCAAACAGGAGCATGAGGAATTTAACAAAAGGAATTTGAAAATCGAAATTACCAGTGCTAGGAGTTTTTGAAGGCATCCACTGAATATATGGAAGCCTTTGATATGGCCACATCCAGTATTATAAAAGGGACAAATCCTAGCTAAAGAGAAGTTACTTCAGTGTTCTTAGATGAGCTCAACTCTCCAGAGTTCTGGCATTTCAGTCCTCCTCCAGGTAAAACACACTGTGAAGTCAGCAGGAGTTCCCTTAGGAATTTCTGTATTAATAATGTAAAACACAGCCCATTCATTTACAAAAGCTGGCATTCACTGAATAACTTTTACTGGCCTGGCAGTCATATTTAAATGAGTAGTTTAATACAGTGCATAAAATCATTTAGCAACAGCACTGACTTCTGAATCTCTGTGCTGTTTCAGAGTTCTGCCAAAAGAGACATACCCAAAAGGCAGAAACTTACACTGAACTTTCCTGAGGGACACTCAGCTGGTCTCACTATTCACAGCAATAAAGCATCAGGAGGCTTACATTGCTTTGTGAAGAATCAGTCCCTTTTTTCATTAGAATTAATTCCAAGTGTCTTTGCAAGCCTCAAACTGCCTGAAAGCTCCAGATGATACCCTGCAGTATTCCCAAGAGCTTCCCTCCCCTGTCAGCCACGCCACCTCTTACATGGCTCCAGTTCTGCAGGTAGGGCAAATAAATCCTGCCCCGTGCATCCACGTGTTTCCCCACTGCAATGCCCATGTTTGCAGTCGGCTTCAGGAAGCAAATGGGGGGAGCAAAGGGATGAGAATCCAGGATCCACAGGCGAACAGGTATGTTATAGGAATTACCTGCTAAAATAAGAGCCATTATTAACTTCTGCACTGACAAGAGGCACTCAAAACCAGTCGTGTGTGATGTAATTCACACGTGGTGGTAACAAAGGAAAAAAGCCTGACAGAGCACTTCCAGATTCACACTGGAAAATATTTCTATTACTTAGGCTAATTAATAAAACCAGACCAACTTGAAATGCTACTTATTGTGCCTTTCTTAATATAAAGGTCTGTTGCTCATTTTGCTTCCCAGGGTCCTCTCTCAGCCACCGTGTCCCCTTTTCCCAGCAAAGAAAGGTTTCATGCACACATTTCATACCTATTTTATGACTTCACACCTAGTGCAAAAAAGCATCTATAAAGAGCTTTGCAGCAGACTTCAAATGCTTTAAGTTGAAAACAAAAACATTGCCTACAAGTTATTTTTGGACACTGACTATACAAGTGTAGGTCTTAGAGAGTTCACACAAGCTCCATTAGCATCAAAGAGCTTTCAACATGGTCTCAAACAACAGTAGCTTTTAAATAGTTAATTTACTTATTTAATTAATAGCACCTTATTTCAGCATCTGTGCACTTGTTTGTGCAGTAGAAGTGACTTCTGCCAATTCAAACAAAGTATTTTCTAGTCCCCTTTGGAGACACTGCACAGTGAACTCTTAAGAGGCAGCACCCAACACATTCTACATTTAGAGTGATAACTATTATGGTCAATTACATTTGATTTATCTTACCATATTTCACTGGAACAGTGCCACTAAAATTCAGGAGGTCCTTCTGGGATCCATCCTTGAAGGCTGAAATTAAAAATACAGTTAATAAGAAATAACTCCTTTCAAATCTAGCATAGCAATCCCATCCACAACTACAAATATACAACAGTGATTTTTCTTTAGAAATCAAATACACTGCTTCTGAAAGAACTAAGGCTAGAATATTACTAAGGCCACTCCCTACCTTTTAAAATATTTCCTCAATGAAATTTTAACAAAAATTGCATTGGTACAACCAAGCATATCATTAGACTGAAAACCCTTTGTCCTGGGTAATTCTGATGTTGTGGGAATTTCCAGTCAGGCTGATGGATTCTGGAAGGCACACTCTGTAACCTAAAGCCATCAAAATACTTTCAATACAATAATGAAATATGGGGGAAATGGTGTTACATATAAATAATTTAAAGTATCAATCTTCTATAATTACTGACAAGTTGAAGTAAGATGAAGTAAATGAGTTGCTAAGGTTTTTATATGTGTGCATGCTTGGAAGGGCATTCAGGAACAGCAACGTGGCATGAAAAATTTTACTGCAAGTCAACATAAAGACAGGAACATAACAGAAATATATTCACATTCTATTACACACAGTCTGCATTTGTGGCAAGTAAGAATCCCCACAAATAGTTCAGAGAAAGTGTATCACTTCTTACTGTACGTGTTCATGGAGAACATGAAATTGGGGTAGGTCTTGCTAACATCCTTCAGCTCTTCTATGGTCAGGTCTCTGAACTTGTACTGCAAAGAGGGAGACAAAGAGAAGGAAAAAAGTTTCACTTCAAAGGCTTCTGTAGAGAGATAGGGAAAAGGACACTATAGAAGGCAGAAACACAAGAAGGGGAAAGTAATAATTACTTTCATTATTATAAATAGTTTTGATGTGAAATAAATTATCAAAAAGAATTGATTACAGAAGCTTTGGAGCTATTGCAGGTCTGCTGTTGAAATTCCAATCATCACCCCTTATATACCATTTCTTTCCCCATGAGCAGAAGTTTACTAAAACTTAGTCTCCTCTGCACACATTAAAAAGAATACCAAAATTTGAACCTCTTAGGAAAGTAAGGTTATTTTCTTACTGACACAGTTAAACTCAGGTCCACCTGCACACATTTTAGAAGAGTTTACTAACATGTCACTTTCCACAAACATGTCAAATATGTAAGAAATTAGCCTCTAGGAATTTTTTTCATTTTTAAGCTGTTCTTGAGAGCTGAGAAAATTAATTGCTGCTGCTTCATTGAGATTGTGCCCAGTCAGTCCAATACCTGAACTTCCAAGAGATTTGCATCCTCCCACATCCCAAAGTTACAAATAATATTTTCCATTTCCTAGATTAGAGTCTCTGCTTCTCCTTTAGGAAACCTGGTGCTGTGTTTTTGGAAACCTTGCCTAAGCAAACAAAACTGCTGCCTGACAGTGCTTAGAGAGCTGCTCACTGCCCTGGAATAATTGACACAAACCAGGAGCTAAAATCGAATTTCTCTTCCGTCTGCTGCCCCAGCACCAATGTGACAGCAATGGGCATGGCACAGTTATTTTCTACTGTCTACAGGAAAACAGAGCTGCTGACAAAAAACACCTTTCAGTCAGCTTCTCCCCATCACTGGAGTCTGCAAAGTCATGCAGAAAAAAAATAAAAAGAATCCAACGTTCCCTAATTATGAATGTCTAACAACCTAGGGCATTTTTCAGAGGCGTTGATACCCTGGTTGTGAAACCAAAGTCATCTTTCCCCAGCTGGCCTCCTTCTACTCATAATACAAAACGAGGCATTCATATCAAGCAGTTTTTGTCCTCTTCTAAAGATCAGGATTTACGGGGTGACTCAGACACAGACCTTCCTCATTTCTCACCCAAAATTATCTGGCATGCCCGAAGCCTAGATACGCTCCCCTGTTTCCCACGAGGGAATTTAAATTAATCAGAGCGATGCTACAACAACGCGCCTGTGCTCCTAAGGCGGGGAGGCGCTAACGCGGGCAATGACACCAAAAAACCCAAAAACACACCAAAAAACCCCCAAAACAAACAAACAAACAAAAAAACCCCACAAAAAACCAAAACCCACCAAACAAAAAACAAAACAACCCCTCAAAACAAACAAACAAAAGTTATGGATTTCCGACGAGTGAAGAGTAAGGTTGCAGTCGTGAGGCACGGCGTGAACCAGACTGATGTAAATTGATGCGTGGCGCAACTTAAAGCTGGGCTGTGTTAGGACAGCGCAGACACCGGGATGCGACGGGACGGCACAGGACGGCCCGGCCCGGGAGTCCCTCGGCAGGCACCCCCAGCACGGCGCTGCCATCCCGGCTCGGCCGGGCCCGGCGCTCCCCTCAGCGCCCGCTCCCCCCGGCCCCGCGCACCTTGCCCAGCTGCCGGCGCAGCGCCTCCTCGGCCAGCGCCATGGCGGCGCGCGCCGCTTCCCGGCGGGCCCCGCGCCCGGCAGCGCCGCCCCTCAGGGAGGCGGGCTGGGCTCGGCCGGGAGCGCCTGGGGAGGCTCGGGGCTTTGCAGTACCCTTGTGAAGCGTCTGGGAGCGGGGAGGCTTATAAGCGCTTGGTGACCGTCTGGGCTGGGTGCTATTTCCAGCCGCCATGGTGTTGCGAAATGTGAAATGTGTCGAGATTGTCTTAAGCCAGGATCTTCTTTGATGCAAGATCATTGTATACTTTCAAGGCTAATTAGATGAAGAGGCAGCAGCCAGCGTCCAGTCAAGGACAGTCGTTGCAAACAAGCTTTAAGTTTACAGTAAATCAAGGTGTTGTTCATAGACTCACAAACTGTGGTGAGTTGGAAGAGACGCCCCAGGAGCATGGAGTCCAGCTCCTGGCCCTGCTCAGGACAGCCCAGGAGGCACACCCTGTGCCTGAGAGCAGTGTCCGAATGCTTCTGGAACTCTGGCAGGCTGGTGCTGTGGCCACTGCCCTGCAGAGCTGTTCCGTGCCCAACCACCCTCAGGGCGAAGAACCCTTTCCCGATACCCAACCTGAACCTCCCCTGACCACGGCATGCCATGTCCCCCACGCCTGTCACTGGTCACCACAGAACGACATCAGTCTCTGCCCCCTGCTTCCCCTCAGGAGGAAGCTGTAGACTGCAATGACATCTCCTCTCCACAAGCCAAGTGACCTCACCCACTTCTACAGCTTCCCCTCCAGGCCCTCCAACAGCCTTGTGACCACACACGGATTTTTAGGGATGTGGGGATTTCTTCCCTTTGTGTTGACAGTATCAAAACTGATTTGCAACTTTATGGAATTACATGTACGTAAATACAAACCTGACATGAATTTATTTCACTACATTAGTCTATTATTTTTTAAGCCGCCCTACAACATAGCAGAGAGACTGGAAAACTGCCTTTTGGAAAGTGGGCTGTGCAAGTCTGATGGCCAATTCAGTGGAAAACACAGCTGGACTTATCCAGCAAGGTTAATGATGACAAATGCCAGTTCTATCCCCTTAACTGACCAGAAAACTGACAGAACAGGACAGACCAAGCATGATAGTAGCATGTTTTTACAAGGAGCAAGATACTGAGCAAGCTCATACAATTTTTTTGCTCCCTCACTTGAGGCCACTGATACAAGGCCAGAAGCAGACAGTAACTAAGAGCACAGTTGTTGATACAGCCATAGCAGAAAATAATTAGGTTTAGAACAACCTCCATTAAGCTTCTCCATCATACATAATGCTTAATGCTACTGATTCTGCTTCTGTGCTGAAGTTGTGTGTGATGTAATGAAGAATGTTACAGCTTCAATGTTCAGTTTGGAAAGTAGCACAAGATCAGTCCTTCAGGAACTGGCATTGCAGATTCCAGCAAGTGCTACACATCATTTGCCCAGCAAGCATAGTACATCTTCAGTTAAACTGCTACAGAATGACCAGCATGAACATTTATCTAAACCTTTTAAGTGATAGTTTGAAAATAATTTTGTTTTACAAAGGTCCTAGCATAGACTCATGTTTGAGAATAAAACATTCCTTTTAAATCTTAAATCTCAAGCATCTAATTTTTTCTTATTATTTCACAGTAAAAACAACTGGGAAATAATAATAGTCTGATAGATATTTACAGTTATTACTAAGTTTGATGTTTGGAAACATTTTAAAAATCTGTGTTCATACATAACCAAAACAATCCTAGCAACCAGGGCAGTGACCACATCCCCATGGCAGTGACACACTGCTGCTGGTAGTAGTGTTTCTATTTAAGACTTACAAGTCACCCTTGACTAAGCTTGCACCCAAACTACAGATGCAAATTTCTTGGTACTCACTGTTCCAGCTCATTTCAATTCCAAGCTGGGTCTGTGCCCTCTGACTCAAAATCTTCTCTAAACATAATTTGCAATGAATAACTCTGTATTACATCAACAGAGTATTGCCAACTAATCTCTAGGTAATTAAACATCTTGCTAGCAGGCTAACACGCAGCCTTGCTACTCCATGTATCCTCTAGTAGTTCCTCTGCCCCCATCACTGGGAACACTCTTTTAAGTGAAGCCATAGAATTTTGCATGTATTCTCACCAAACAAGCTGTAGAAATTCTCTCAAACTGGGATTTATCAAGCAATACATCCAGCTCTTTTATTATTACAACTCCTCATTGCATAAAAGGTTACACTATGTATTAAAAACCAGCATTTTGCCAGCAGTACAGATCTTCCTGACTGAGATGTTTTATTTAAGATTTGGTAGAAAAGATGGTTAATGAAACAGAAAATAGACTGCAATTTCTCAAGTGCTAAGGGAGAGGGCAAAGCAAAATGATAGTCTTGGGGTGACATGGATCTTGTCTTGCAGCATAAAACTTTGGAATTTTATTCAGCTCTACACAAGAGGAAAATGACATTTCTACAGCCTCAAACTTTCATTCTTTAAGTACTAGTCTTATTATTCTGCTTGCCTGTGAACATCCTGTATCTGTACAGTTGCTAGCTAAGAGAAAAGTCAGGGGAAATTATTCTCAACAACAGGAAACTACTATCCAGGAAGCATTTTAAAGGATTTTCTCCAGTGGAGAAAATCATACAATGCTATGAGTTGTCTAAATTAACTTCAGAGTAATGGAATGGAAATTACAAGTTCAACTCGTAAATATTACATGCTAAGGGAAAAATTTGCACTTCTAAAATAGACTCAAGTGATCATCCCAGATACCAGAGACTGGGGAATAATTGCAGACCAACCACAGCACAACTGGCAGGAACAAGCTTCCCAATGAAACCCAAGCCACCTCCAGCCCTGGGAATATCATGACTAAGAGCATTATTTATCTCAATGCTCCCCTTTGTTCTGAACAACCAGCAAGTCACCCATGTGTATGATCTACACTGGGACCATTTTGTATGTCATAACAATCACTTCCAAAGCACCAACTAACCAACCAAGGCTGGATTTCAGCCAGCAGCTATGAGGTACATCAGCCCTCATTGCCAACTGTAAAAATAGTGAAGAGACTTTCCACAAAAGCGTTATATTGTGCTGCCAGCTTCAGCATCTCACACTGCTTGTAAACAGGGCTCCCCATAGCCCTGGGCCACGTCAGGCTCTGTGCACTGCCATTGCCACATTCCCTGTGTACACAGCTGGCAAACAGAAGCCAGGCTAATAAGGGGGTTGCTGGCTCCCTCCTTTTGGCTGGGGAAGAGGGTGGTAACAGCAGCACATCCCTCTGCCTGAACTCCCAGCATTCACCAGGACCAGGTGGGACCAGGTGCCTGTCTACATATCATTTACAGTCACATTTGACACTACTGTGGAGGTTTCAGAAACCCTTCCTGCACATTCTGTACAGATCAAGAACCAGATAAAGTGCCTCTCCTGAGAATTATTGCCTTATTGTGATAGGGAGCTGAGGACAGACCCACAACAAACATCATGCACCCTTAGTTGCATCATTCAAGGAAGCTACTTACCTCTCCTGAAGGAATTCACAAGAGGTTTCATACATGGAGAGGTGCATGTAAGGCACTCAAACAGCCTTTTGTACTCGATGTGTTCACAGGTATGTGTTCAGTTATTCCCATGCACTGCAAAACCTGGAACTCTACACTCAAATGTTTTTCAAATCAGAATCAAGCCAACTCCTTGAACCAAAAAAACCTACTGAAGCTCTTGATTCTTTAAATTGTTGATTGCCATCAACTTTCAGACAGAGTATGAGAGATGGCACCAGTTCAGAATGCTTGCCTATTCTTAAGCAAGGAATGTTGAGAAAGTTACATCCAGGATACAAAGAAATCATGAATTTGCCAGTGGAGGGACAAGGATGTAGGCAAAACCCAAGACTTCCATGAAGAACCAAAGAGAGGAGCCCTCAAAGCAAATTAGGCACCAGGTGGTATGGAAAACTAGAACTAACAATTGTGGACAGAGAAGTCAGAACTAAATTCATGGTATATATGATTACTTCAGGAATTACCTCTGTCCTTAATTTCATTCCACAGAGTATGGTAAGCATAGTATGCCCAGGCTTTTTAGATTACCAGGCTCATGGAAAAATAAATGTTTCCATATGCAATTCCAGGGGTAAGAAGAGGCTATCTATGAGATAAACAAATTGCAGTTCTGTCTTGTGGAACTGACATCTTATTCCAAATAAACTACAACTAAAAGCTGCCCTCAAACAAGGGAAACCTGTAATTACTTGTTTTTCCCCAGTCTGAATAAAACAATTTTGCTTCCAGAAGTAGCTGTATTGGATGGGTTGAGATAATGACTCAATGTAGAAGCACCCTCCATGTGAACAGAACACCTCTGCCTTGAAACAATGGCAGAGATTGACTGATCACAGCTATTAAGATACATTTAAAATCTCAATGGAATTCTATACAAGGTAGATCCAAAGAAGATATGATTTCATGCCTTCAAAACAAGGTAGTCATAGGACACATTAAATGCAGATTTGCAATATTTTAAAGACTGTTTTTTTAAGCACAAGTCTGCAAGCATTGCTTTTCCTCATAAAGGCAGGTGGGCTCACTGATGTGTATCCATTCATCCATTTGGCAGTGGGTCACAGCGTCAGCTCATCAGAGCTGTCATTTACTTCCACCATCAAAGCACAAAACCCTTCCAGAGGAGACAGCCATCAAGGGAGTTCAGACTCCTTACACAGGAATATGGAAACCCAGAAGGATGCTGCTTGTGAGCACTTCAAATGCAAAGGATCAAAGGCAATGGGCACACTCGGGTATATTATAATTGTAAATACATGTTCCTCCAAGTACATACCATGTACAGCCTAAACTGCAGGAGACACCAGGAACTTTCAGATCTTTTCTGAAGGGTTAAGTGACTCCATTACATTTTTCATACCTTCTTGTTGGCTGCATGAGAACCATTCTCCAAGAACATTCAGACTGACACCGCTATATGTGACAGCTCAGAGGAAACAGCAGAAAGTAATCCTGATAAATCTTTTATAAAAGTAAACCAATGAGAAATAGCAGTAAAACGTTTAATGCCTGTAATTTATTGTGTACATACTCTGCAAAATTTATATGCATTTGGTGTGTGCTAAAGTATACACTTCCTTGACAGCACCAGAGAGCAGGTAAGCTATGTACGAGTTTTTAACCTGATTTTGTCACATTGTGTAAAAAGACACTGTGCACACATGATATCCCCAAAGGAAAAAAAATCATTGGCTAAAACTAGAAGCACCCTTATTTACACACTAACACTTTAATATTGCATCACACCCACTCACCAAAATAAATAGAAGTACATTCACCACAATTTAAACACCAGTCTCTCCATATATTTATTTTCTGACAAGTTTTGGTCTCCAGAAATATGCTATATCTAGAAATATGTATCAGCTACTAGATTATGTTACAAAATGCAAAAAAAAAAATAGAAAATTAGTTTTCCTGGACAATATTTTGGGCTTTACACAAAAATAAATCCAGATTTCCATAGAGATCTCATATACTTCTTGAAAGATTTTTATTTTAAAGCACAGCACAGAGTTGCACACTAAGGCTTCCTGTGATATGCAAAACCCTGGCCTCCAAAAGACATTGCTGTAAAGTGAAATACAGCTCAAGTGTAAATACAAGACATTTTCAAAAAGTAGTCATCAATAGAAAGTGCCCTTCATTTGATTTAGCATTAGCAGTAAAGAAGTAGCTACCTTAATTGTGCAATCAAAGCCAGACCTGGAAGGGTTTTATGAAAAGTACGTCATTTCACACTCTCAAGTTTAAGGATATAGAATCTGAGATAGCAGAAACCAACCTTTTTATCCTCCTACATTCATTATTTTTTGACACAATTTAGTAAAAAGGCACATTGTCAAACAGTGAATTAAAAATCTAAAAACCAAACCAGAATTTCCTTAAATACAATTAAATTAGCTGAACATCCAATCCTGATAAACCAATGTAAGCATTCTTCCAGTTTTTCTTCACCTCAAATTCAGATGCACTTCGGAAGTACTGAAATACTGTCATTAGATGAATTCTATTAATCTGGCAAACAGTAAACAGGTTTTTGGATACAAGGTCAGGAATTTAAAAACTAGTTTAGTTCCTTCCTAGCTGACATACAAATATGCAACAAATATGCAAGCACATTAAAAGCCAAACATTTGTACAAAATAGGAAACCCATCAGCATTCCATGTCAATTATGAGAAAGTACTTCTTGACTGTAAAATTACAAATGTGTCCTTGAATAATTTTTCATATGAAATAGACAAAACTTAAGCAATGATCACTGTGTGAAGAAAGTTATACAGTGTCTTAGGGAGGCTAGCAGAGTACATTCCAGTCACCATCTAAATGACAAAGTGCTTTACAGATTAAGAAGTTTAACTGATCTTGCATGGTTAAATAATTGGAAAGTGGTGAAATAATCAGGTTTTACTGAACCTGTACTTGTCTGAAATGCAGATTTCTTTCCCAACTGAACCAATTCCAACTTAATATATTTCTTTTGTTTCATAAGAGATTTTTTTCTCCCCAACCAGGCAGGAAGTTGCTCACAGATGATATAGCTGTCTGGGTTGATGGACCTCGAGTCTTTTTCCAACTAAAAAGAATAAAAAAGTACAAACCCAGAACTTGATCATGGTCCCAAAGTCCACTGTCCTGAATGGGTAATTCTAGAAACCAGGAAATCTCCAACAGGAAATCTGAGATGGTCCCAATGCAGCAGAGAATATAACACACTTCTAGACAGTGAGGCTACATGGTCTCAAGTGTATACACTGAGAAACAGTTTTTGTTAGTTAACAGAGAAAGTCAGAACAACAATGGTATCCTCACCTGGGCTCCATGTTAGCCAATACTGAGATAGTCTAGAGAATCTGTACCAGTAACTTACATCAGTATTTTGCTGAGGCAGTGAAATGGTATACCATTGACAGAAAACATCTTAAAAAGGCAAAGCTGTTTTTTCTTACATTAAGAACCAGATGTTTAAACTTCAGCAGCTTCCAAGACTGTTCCTTACAGGTTGCTATCTGAACTGCTTCTTAGAAGCAGCACTGTTAAAGAGTAGCCCCAGTAGGAAAGGTTCCTTTGTTGTTTTTCCACAAAGTAATTTTTCCTTTTTCCCCACCCCCAACTGATGCCCAAAGCTCTCTACTTTTTAACCTATTCCTAGCATTAAAACATAATGGCCTGAAGCAGCTGAAGGCAGATGCTGCCAATGGAGTCCTGGAGCTCAAAGCAAAGCTGAGTAGTGACACTGGTGAGACTTGAAGGGCAACTTGGGGAAAACCAATAGATGCAACACCAGATTTGAGCTTAAGGTCTCTGCAACTCCTGTCGACTTACATGAATCCTGTGCTGATTGTAAACAAATTCAGTTACTGAAACAAACAGTCTTTAAATGCATAGTTAGAAATAATGTGCAAATATGGGCATTAAGGTAAGTAACTGAACTAAGTCTCCTGCTATACATATTATTTTAGGTTTTTGGCTTGCTGAAATCAATCACAAGTATTAACTAGTTAACATTATGTTAATACTGAAAAGCTGCAAATGCATTCTAACAGAACTTAATTCTGATGTTCTTTCTGAACAGTAAAACTAATTAGATAAATGAGTGCTTCACATTTTAAATAATTTAACCATCGGATGTTTAATGCAAGAAAAAACACAGTTTGTAAAGCAGCAGAAGCTGTTAAATAAATCTGAAAATTTACAGGGCAGGAGAAGAATTCCCAAGCATATGCTTGAGCCCAAAAGCACAGGTTACATACAAACACTAGAAATTTCTGTTTCCAGGGTGTGTGTTTCTCATACTGAATTAGACTGGCACTGGAATTCCAGACACAGCAAAAGCCAACATAATTTTTTGGCCATATCCATCACTGCACAGTTTGCAAACGACATGCACTTTTCTGTTTAGAAATAAAGAGGTTCAAATTATTTTATGGGTCCTCAAATCTAAAGATCTGCAGCACTTTATTGCCTTAAGCACCTGTGGGCTGTGGCTGAATTTACACCCAAGCTACTGCTGTACAGAAGATGACATTTTAACACTTTGAGGCTCAGGTTGGGAAACAGGGCAGGATATAGAGCAATCTCTCCAAGTCTCAAGAAATATCAGGGAACAAGAATGCTATTTCTTACTTTCAAGTGAATGCAAAATTGGTTTACTGGTACGTGGCCCACGCAGTTCCAAGTCAGTGCATAGCTAGTCAATATTTCTGCTGGCATCTTGAACTGGTTAAATCAATGGAAACATCTATTAATTTTATTCCATTTAATATGCATTAGTGCATTAATTTCTTCATAAAAAAACAACCCTGGCAAGTATTAAAAATAAATATCTTATTTAGGTCAAGCTAAAGCCTTGCTTTTCAGTACTTTAATCCCTTTAAATATTCTTTTGCCCTCTAACAAGCAAATGGAAACTGAAGTAGAATAAGAGATGTATGGAGGCAGAGGGGAGCAGAAACATGAACAAAGTGAACACCGTAAGTCAGTTAACGTGTCCTCAGCTTCTTGGACTGTCTCTTGCGTTTCAGTTCTTCTTCTTCCCGCCTCAGCTCTTCCAAGTCTTCCTGAACACCAAGTCTCAAGCTGCCAAACAAGATTAAATCCTTTACACTGCTACTCCAGACTTGATGTTTTACTTCTACACACCCGAAAAACAATGCTAAAAGTACTACAGCTGATATGAAGAATGTCATATCAGCTTTTCTTTAATTACAGAATGAATGCAGATTTAAGAAATCAACATTTTTTTAAAATCGTAAGATCAGAATCAAGTATTTCAAGGGAAAAAGATATTTAAAATTTCTGTCACAAAATAAAGATTACATAAAAAAGTTAATACATTTAATATACAAGGTCTTTTTTTCTCCCAAAAAGCAGCTACTGAAACATATCCACTGAAAAAGTAAAATTTAATTTAACTCAAGTTTCTCATCTCCACTTCCTTTATGCAACATGTGTAGTTAAAAAGCGAGTCAGGAATTCAACTCTGCAAAACCTCAGTCTAAGATGTTAACAGAGAGTTTAGTTAACAGCAATATCACTTTAAAGTTCCTTGTATTTCTCCTAATATAGCTTTCCAGACTATAGCTTTCCTTGGGCTGCAGATATTCCTCAGGAGCCAAGAAGAATAAAAACATTGACTTAAAACTTCAAAGATGCAAGCTTCTAATGTTCAAGGCACCTTCTGAATAGAAACTTCAGTAGAACCAAAGAATTTGGTGACTCCATGCATTCCAATATTAGCATTTTATATAGAAAACCCTTATAGCTTTCACAAACACTCATTTAAAAACAAAGAATCAGCTTATCTCATAAGAATTCTGCAAGCCCAAAGGCCAAAACCAACATGAAAATATCATCTTCATAATTTAAATCAGTGACTATACAAGCTTGTCAGCATACTTTTTATGCTTCTACAGAAACAGACACACACACATATAGATTAAAAAAAATACCATTTCCAGACCTCAAACTAGCAGAATATTGTAATGGTTGGGACCAAATAAAGAATTTGGAATTTGAAATGAAATGTATAATTTAAAATTATTTTTGAAATTAATTAGTTTTGGTTTTTATTAGTTCTTAACAAGCAAGGTTTGTGATAGATAAGGACATACACAACTTAGTTTATCCACCACCATCTTTTACTTAAGCTTTCTTACAAAAAATTGTAAGGCTTGCTGTTAAAAGCAGAGTTGATATTTGCTAGCTTAGCCCTATGACTTCAGCAAACAAACTTTGCAATTTGTATCCAAGTTGAAATCCATGCCTACCTCCTAGCTTCTTCTTTCTGTTGCTCTCTCCAGCTGCTCTCCATATAACGTAAGGCATAATCACTTTCATCTTTGTACCTGAAAATTAAATATCAGTTTGTAGCACATTAAAAAGTAGGGAATGAATTAATATCCCCTTCTTAGGAAGAATAATTACTTGTTCTACTGCTTGTTCTGCAGTATCTTAAAATTGTTACTTCTCTTACCTTTTCCGGTCATAGCCAAATATTTCCCGAATGTGTTTTGATATTTCTTCTTGAGGTTCCCCTTCATCTTCAATGAAGTCATCCATTTCAGAGTCATATTCATCATCATCATCATCATCTTCTATTTGTCTCTTGTAACTAATAGGTGGTCTTCCAAGACCTAAATGACAGGAGAGAATAAAATCATTAACTAATAACATGAACACAATTTTAATTTAACAGTACTTCTCCTTGCTATACCTTGGGCGTAGCCATTTCTGGGCTTCACGGTGGAAAACTTCTGCCTCAAGTTAACCAGCATTTCTTAGAAATTCAGCAAGAAAGAATACTTCCTGAGTTGTGCTAGAGAAGATTACCTATCAGGATCAGCAATGGCATCCTGAGGAAACCACTCAGCAGATATCTGTTCTTTGCTCAGGGCTTTCCAGGCACTTATTCACTACACTCCACACTGCTTGCTCCTGATCAGAAATGAATTTTTAGAACAGCTTGCCACTGATAAGATAAATCTGCCAAAACACTGAAATGTAAAACCTGTGAGTGATTTTTCATCTCGCCCTTCAAGCATCTGTTATTTAGGACACAACAAAGTTTTACAGACCAAATTTTAAGCAATGCTGGAAGGAAACCCTTCAGTTCTTTTCCTTCTAACAGCGTTCATATACCAGTATCCATCACAGGCTGCTTAGTTTTCTTTCATGTGATACTTCACACCCCCTGTATTTCAAAAATTACAAGCATAAGTAAAAATAAATAAAATAAATTAAAAGCTGCTATGTTTAATTTTGCTTCAATTAAACTGTTTTTCCCTGAGTTTCACTTGGGTTTTTTCCAATTCTTCTCCCCACTGGGGGACAGGGCATGCAAGCAGCTGCTCAGTACTTAGTTGCCCATTGGAGTTAAACCACAACAGTGAAAAAATGCTTTGTTCTATAAATACATACCTTGTGGATGAAGCACAGGTCTATGCCCTGGAAAAGGTCTCATTCCATTCATCTGTCCATTGCTAGGTCTTGTGACGAGGTTTTTAGAAGAAATGGTTTCTGACACGACAGTACACTTGGGTTTCACAGCTGTGCCCAGGCCGCTGCCTGGTCGCGCAGATCCTGCGCTTGTGCTGATGCCCGGCCTCCCTGGGCCAGTGCCCAAGCTGCTGCCTGGTCGCTTGGCTCCTGTGCTTGGACTGATTCCTGGCCTTCCTGGTCCTGTTCCCAGGCTGCTGCCTGGTCGCCCTGGTCCTATGTTTGTGCTGCTGCCCGGCCTTCCCGGTCCGGTGCCCAAGCTGCCGCCCGGTCGCTTCAGTCCCACGCCTGAGCTGCCTCCCGGTCGCCCAGGTCCCGTGCTCGAGCTGCCCGTCGGCCTTCCCGGTCCCACACCTGAGCCACCTCCCGGTCGCCCAGGTCCTGTGGCTGAGCTGCTGCCAGGCCTGCCAGGTCCTGTGCTGGAGTTGCTGCCAGGCCTGCCAGGTCCTGTGGCTGAACTGCTGCCAGGCCTGCCAGGTCCTGAGCTTACACCACTTCCTGGCCTTCCCGGTCCCACACCAGAACTGCTGCTTGATCGTCCCGGTCCTGCACTTGAACCACCACCGGGATGTCCAGGTCCTCCTTTCCCTAAGCTGCTGCCGGATCGTTTTGCATTGGAGTTGATTCCATGTTGAAGAGCTGCAGGTTTTCCTGGTTTTGCATGGTCAGACTTTTTCAGGCTGGATTCTTTCACAGAGGGCATTCTCTGAGCCCCATTGGCCGTGGGTTTTGAGGGTGGCACCTGAGAGCCTGAGCCAGACTTTCTAATACCATTGACAGGTACTTTATTATGACTGCTACCGGTAGAGCTTTTTAAGGAACCATTTTGTGAGGTTTTTTCCATTTGATCAAGTCTGGAAGAAGATGATGACCGTGGGTGTTTTTCAGTCAATGCTGGTGCTTTGGATTTCTTATCGATACTACCCATAGAAAGCGATAGACTGCTTTTAGATGTGGAATGTTTATCTACAGAGCTTTTATTTAGTTTTGTGTTTACAGATGGTTTTTGAGAAGACAGTTTTTTTGAAGAACTGGATATCCCTGTAGGCTTAATCTCCTTCTCACTTTTCTTATGCATTTCTACTTTTTTGTTTTTGCGTCCCAAAAACTCCCTCTCTCTCAATTCTTCTGCAGTTCTGGGCCTCTCTTCTACCTTTTTCACTGGTTTTATTTCCACTGGTTCATATTGTTTCTTTTCAGCAAGCCTCAAGAGCTCTGCAAAGTTCAGAGGTGCTGGTGCACTTTTGGGAGGTGCCTTTGGTTTCACTGCAGCTTTGGATGGTTTCTCTTCATATTCTTCTTGCTCATGCTCAGATTCCGTCTGACTGTATTCAAGTTGCTCAGTTTCATCTTCTGTTGCATACTCAGCCTCTGAGGCCTGAGCAACATTCTCACCAGACCTCCTCTTTTTAGGCTTCTCTTCAACAGGAACACCATTATAGCCATAAAAATTATCCTTTGTTCGTGAGGCCATAGCTCTTGCCTTTCTGTCATGTTTCAGTTCAATGCGCCTTGCCAAGAGCTGCTCTTTCTTCCTTTTTTCTTCCAGTGCTGCAAGAAAACCAGGAGAAAGTAATGCAAAAAGCACTACTTTTTATGTCAATATTTTCCAAACTAACAAACCACTTAGGACAGTAACTTCAGGCTATCTGGCTGATAGCTATCCAAAATAGACAAGAAAGTGACCCCAGGTCTGCCAACACCCTCCTGTGTCAGCTGCTCCAGCAAAGGCAAGCAATTGAGTGAAATGCTGCTCTAATAAAACCCACTAAGGTTTTCTGAGGGAAGCAGCTTTCCAGGATGCTATGAAAATTGTGGAGAACCTTTGTATAAGGAGGTACAGCAGTTATGGGATCTCTGTGTAGCGGAGGGAGTTCTGAGTCTGAGCAAAAGAATCTTGAGACTATACAGAACTTACAATCAAATGCTTAAGGGAAGTTGAGGAAGAGGAGAGAATAAGAGTATTGAGAGGATAATAACTGGAAAATAGCCAAAGGGTGTGTCTGTGTAGAGGGATATAAGGGAGACACAGAAGCAGCTGAATGCAGATAAACAAGCAGCTGGTCATTACACAAATGTGATAGAGCCCAGTGCCCTATCTCCACAGTCTGTCCTATATCTTTACTGTTCTGGCTTAGCTGTTTTCTGCATAAGTATGCTCTCTATCTTGTGTCTGTGACCTGCTGACAAGAGTCAGGATGAACTAGCTGGTGAATGAGACCTCTAAATACCAAATACCAGACAAACCAAGGAGTAGGGGCTAAATACCAAAAAGATTCAAAAAAAAAAATTCCTAGAAAATGAATCAGGCTACTCATATTTTGGGTGCCTATAAAGGTACCATTCCTTGTCTGTGTTATTCTATTGTCAAGGGCTGTGACAGCACAGAGTGTACCAGCATGCCCCATGTGGAATTTGTGCTTAGTCTTGCTTCTGGACCTGGCAGCAGGATTAAGGAGCAGTCATGACTGGCCCAGGAGAGGAAGAATAACCTGGGCCATCCAATCCATCAGATTTGGTTACCTTTAACAAAACATTAACATCAGAAGCAATGCAGCACTGGTTTATTCCATAGACTATTTAAAGAAAATATAAAAGTGGAGAAATCATGTCTCAGAGACTCTTTAAAATTCACTGTATTGAAACACTAGGGTAAGACAGAATAATGGCAATTCTTTCCATTTTTTACACAGATGAACTTTTCAAATCTAAACTAATGAAAGTTGAGATAGTTTTTTGCTCTTCACCTTAACTGCTTTCTCAATCTCCAGCCATAAATCCTAATGTAGCTGAAAAATGTTTTAACCCCTTAGGAAAGCAAGTAAACATCCCCAGCCCTTACTTAGCTCTAGCTTTCTCTCAGGATCAGGTCTATGCATAAATTTCTGAAACACATGTGCAGCTGTATTTGCAAGAAATTTGAATAAGGTGACAAATAGCAAAGAATAATTTAAAGTCTCCCCTAGGAGATATTTTGTACTTTTACCTTTTTTTCTCTTTTCTTCTTCTTGCCGTCTGAGAAATGCTTGCACTGCTGCAGACTCTACACCCTTGACTTTGGGAACTTTTTTGGGAGGACCAACAGCCAAACTGTACCTTTTCTGCAAAGAACAAAGAAATATGTCAGAAGAGTTTAAAAATGTAAAATATCAGTCTTTAAGACTGAGGAGTTGCATAACAGTCCTGTACTTGACTTAAGCACAGAGACGGTACAGAGTAAACAATGAATTCCCACTGAAACTGAGGGTTGTGCTGGATACATTTGACTCACAGTTGTACTTTCAGGCTGAGCAACCAGCCCCAAGTCCTCGGGAGAAACTTGCAAGCTAGAAAGTGCCTGGTCCAAGCGAGTAGATGTGTCTTGAAAAGTTTTTTTTCTTCATAACCATTAGAAGAGCAAGACGCACAGAGATGGTACAGAGTAAACAATGAATTCCCACTGAAACTGAGGGTTGTGCTGGATACATTTGACTCACAGTTGTACTTTCAGGCTGAGCAACCAGCCCCAAGTCCTCGGGAGAAACTTGCAAGCTAGAAAGTGCCTGGTCCAAGCGAGTAGATGTGTCTTGAAAAGTTTTTTTTTTTCTTCATAACCATCAGAAGAGCAAGATAATCAAAGTCCAGAACAAGATATCAGCACTAAGATAAGGACATTTATCTTGTCTATACCATTGGCCAGCAGCCAACTACTTCACCCTATAAATATTGCTATCAGGATGAGCCTGATTTGAGCTCTGCCTGAACTGCAGCTTAACTGGATGCCAGGTGACCCCTGAGCAGGGATGCCTCTCAGAGTTAGAAATTCCTTACCTGAAACTAAGAGATCCTTCCTTACCCAAGGTGGAAAGATTCCTTACTCATGACAGATCCTCAGTAGGTGACAGAGGATGTTGCATTAGTATTATCAAACATTACTAATCCATCCACCCCAAATTATTACAAACACTGTATGGACAATTCCATTATATATACACCACTGACCAAGCCTGAGACTAAGAATGGATCCAGCCACTCCAAACTGAGTTTAGAAAGCAAGGAGTCCACTCAGAACCTTGTGTCTCAACAGGACTGTGCTTCTTGCTCTTTGCATTACCAGTCCCTGAGAATTATTCTAAATGAACTCATAAATGAATGAATTTGAACTCAACCTTATTTTTTGTATGTTTCTTCCATTAATTAAATACTAAAATGAATCTTGCATTAAACTTATTAAACCTTGTCAAACCCCTGTTGAACTTTGTTAAATTCCAGTGAATTGTCAAATCATTATTTTATCTCAAAACACATTGCTGCCTATCTTTTGAGTGAGATACATTCACAAGGATACACCCACAATATGTGGATACATCCACAAAAGGGCTCACTCAGCTTTTGGAAGGAATGAACAGGAAACCAGAAGACAGGTAGGGAAACAAAATTAGTGAAATGAACTGGACTAATAAGAAATGCAATGGCTGCATTAGTAATGGAATAAAAGTATTTCAGTTCAGCCTTAGTCTCTGACCAAAAGCAAACTACAGCCCAAGCTGCCAGAGTCAATTCAATTCCAGACTGCAGGTTTACAGCTCCATTTTCACCTTGCTTGTAGACACTCATTGCAGTTTCAGGTTACCTAATTCACCAAAAATAGATAAATCAACTCAAAAAATTAAATTACTCCAAAAGCTGGAATGGACTTCACCAGCATAATAAATAGGCTGACGTAAAACTAACAATACTGATTTTGGTTCCTGCTGGCAGTCACCTTAAACACAATACTGCTGTACATCAAGGAGTTAGTGACCCACACACCAGCTGACCTGAAACTCTACTTATCACCTGAGATCAGTGTGACCTCAGCACTAACTGTGAGAGAATACACAGCCCCCACCTGGCACCTGGCAATTACAGCACTTGCACTTGGTGTAATTTGCCAGGAGAAGAGAAGGCTCCAGGGAGATCTTGTTGCAGCCTTTCAGTACTGAAAGGGAGCTTATAAGAAAGATGGGGACAGTTTTAAGCAGAGACAGTAGCAATAGGACAGGGGATATTGGTTTTAAACTAAAATAGGGTAGATTCTGACTAGAAGTTTGAGAGGAACAGTGAAACACTGGCTCAGATTGCCAGGAGAGGCTGTAGACACCCCCATCCCTGGAAACATTCAAGGTCAGGTTGGACAGGGCTCTGGGTGTCCTGATCTCTTTAAAGGTGCCCCTGCCCATTGCAGGGGAGTTGGACTAGATCACCATTAGTGGTTCCTAGTCTATGATTCTATATCTCGTTATATCCTGAGGTGAAGCTGCATGTTTTCATGTAACATCCTTTTCCTTGGCAGAGGAAATGATAAATTGTGCTATTAACTTCCCAGGACACCCTGCAAAAGCTCTAAAGCCTACAACACTGATTACATTCACCACAGACAGCATTTGCACAGCTTGCCATGCTTAAAAGTCTGTCCAGAGTTGTTCAACCTGGGGTTCTGGCAACTGAACAGACAAAGTTATCTATGCTACCCCCTTTTTGGCTTCTCTTATATCCAATAAAAGTTACTGAAACCAATGTTAGGTGCCCAAGTGCCTCTTACTGGGTTCTCTAACAACCACTTGCACTAGTGTGCTGCACCTGTTCAGACACTGCCTTTCAATCTTGGATTACTTTAATTACTAACATGCAAAGCCATAAATTAGCTTGAATGTACATGCACTAAGAAGCAAGCATTTCTAAGCTGCATCCAAAAGAAATCTGGTTTACTCCATTTGAACTGGAACAGACAGAGAGGCAAAGCAATCCACACATTATCAGTCAAAATCCTGTCAGAAACAGGTTGAAGCAAATTAGTACCTTAGAAATTATTTGCAGTACTTTGTAGCATGCTCATCTTAATATAATGATATCTCTGTAAATTATCTTACAAGGTTAAACATGTCATGTTTTGCCATTGGTAACCTAATTTGGCAAAGCTTCATTTAATTATTCCATTTCAACTGTGCCCTCAGTTTTGAAAATTCTGTTTTAAAAACTGTGTAGTACTCAAGCATCTTTTCCAGCCTAAATGATTTTGTGCCTAAGGAGCGCCTTTGGAAAATGCTACAGAGCAGCGACAAACGTAGACTGATCTATTCTGTTAGGAAACCTTATAAAGAATTAAAGTGATGGGGAAGCAGTTTTCAGGCTTTGTTTTGCTGCCCTGTGACCAACAGCAGGAGCAGGATTGTAAAGTAGATGGACAGACAAGCTTATTTCTGACTGCTGTTAACATGACAAATCATGCAAAATTTTATTTTAAATTACCAATCGGTAGCATTTCTAAATATTGACTAACAACTGAAAAATACAGCAAAACAATTCATAAATGAATACCCATTTTCTGTACTATTGCTGACACAAGCCTTGCTCACTTTCATTCAGTAACAGCATAAAACAACCTGCTGAACTGTAGTCTTTCTAAAAGCACTGAACCACACACTCATTCTGCAAACACTAATAAAGGGTTTTATATGCAGTGCAAATGAATATGCATCAGACTGCAGGTAAAGCAGGCCAAATAAGCCAGCACACGTCACTATACCATCCAAACAGCAGCTGCACTGTTCTGGCTTTTAATAACTATTACTGAGTTGGTTAAATCAACAGAGGAATAGAAATGTTTAGCCTTTAGGAAAGAGCAGGTCACGCTGTTCCCAGAACACTGCACTCCTCAAGCTGTAAACAGTGACTATCTGCTCTGAAGTCACTGACTTCCTTCAAAACGTGGCACATGATCCTGACAGAGTTGTAGCTACTTTGATGTCAGCATTCAAGTACCAAATCTTGGACTACAAAACAGAATTTATAAAATAATTGCAGACTTTCTGGCACCCAAATGAAGCCCCAAGGGGCCTAGACCAAATACCAGTGCCAGCCAGAAGTAGCAGTAGTAGTATTGCCTTTAACAATGGTCAATATTTACACAGGTGGCAATACAAGATCAATGCAAGTGATCAATTCTGCCAAACCCAATTCTCACGTAGAGCACCTGAGCAGCTCAGTTACTGAAATGGGCTTGCACATGCAGTGCAAAGACAATTCCTCTTGCGTTATCCACTGCAGGCAACTTGCAGGGGCTCCCACAGGCTGGGGAGATTTTTATTTGCTTGTTTTTCACTGGCATGTTACAACACTTTGCCTGTTCTTCACAGATAATTTCTTCCTTATCATCTTCCAAGACATGTAACTTTCTCCAATGGGAAGTCCTCATTTCCCCCCAAATATTCTTCAGGGTTGTCTTAAGTTGCAATGCAAGATGTAACCAGAACTATGTACTCTATCACCATCTGTTGAAACCAGTGTTCTTTATCTCTTCCACAACCCATCCTCCATCAGGGAGATATCTGCTGTAAATGGGCCGCTGAGCCTCACTGCATGAATGATAAAATTACATCAGCCCATTGTGAGATGCTCAGCCCAGGGGGAGGAACCAAGCATTCCTACCAGGATAAAAATGTGAGAATTGGTACACCAGGGGAGCATTTTCCTACTAAATTCTCAAAGGAAGACCAGGCCCATCTATACCACCACTGCACCTTCAAAGAAAAACTACATCCTTCTGTAGGATCATTGCTTCAACAGAACCACATCTGTCACTGCAGGAGGGCTGCAGCCACCATCTAATCAGACTGCTACCAACACCCTGACCCACAGGGTGTCAGGTTGTATTCTGACTCTGCCAGTGGTTTTTATATTACTGAATTTTTATTTTAATTTTCCTAGTAAATAATTGTTATTCCTATTCCCGTATCTTGGCCTAAGAGTCCCTTAATTTCAAAGTAATAATTCAGAGGGAGGGGGTTTACATTTTCCATTTCAAGAAAGGCTGCTGCCTTCCTCAGTAGACACCCATCTTTTTAAAATCAAGACAAGGGTATTATTTTCTGAGAACATCGGGAATGGTTCATCCACCACACACATCCTTGTTTGTGTCAATGCAAGTCCCTCAAAAGACAGCTTTCCACACTGTAAGTGGCCATTTGTGTTCACTGCCCAGGGGCCTCTGCCCTTCATTCTGAACTGGTATTTCCAAAGCTTCTGCTACAGTTTCAGCAGCTGACTCTGCAGTGAGACTGTCTTAGAACACACACATGGTGATTTCGCAACTGCTGCTTTCAATTCCTGGTTGTGACAAAGTAAATAGTACGTAACAAGCATGTTTAAATTTGCTTCATTTCAGGTTCGAACAACTCCTACCAAGAGAAAGATAAAACGCTCAGCTTATCCACTCACACTGTTCTCCTCTCCCAAAACCAATTCAACAGGTTCATACGTTTTATTCCTAAAAAAGCAAAAATTATTTTCTTCCAATTTTGCAACTGCTGCCACAACTGCCAAGCAGAACCCTTAGCTGAAAAAAAATTTGCAGATTTCTTCTATAAAAAGTCACTTCACACTGAAAAAAAAAACCCAAAACCAACCCATAATTTATGTTTTCCTTTCTGTAGTGGTATTGTGGTCCCTATTTTCATCTGCTTTAGCCAAAAAAAAAAAAAAAAAAAGACCATGGATAGGAAAAGCTGGAAATTTTACTAGTCAGCATTTAAACCTCGACAGTCTGGAGCTTCACTATCAGGACAGTCAAGCTGAGAGCAAAAGCCCTCCCCATCCCTGCCAACATTTCACATTGTGTATCTTGCAGTTCCCTCCTGTGGAGGCTGATGCAATCCAAATAATTTTAGCCCCGTTTTGAGGCCAGTTTTAAGCACACAATAAATGCACACACATCAATCGATGCGAGTCTGGTCCTACAGCATAATCTGCACTTCACAGCCATTCCCATTATTCCTCACGCTGGGCTTCTCTTGCCTGCGGGCAATCGCTCGATAATTTGTAGATTAGAATTCGATGGGCAGGCTCTGTAACTCAAGGTCCTCTGAACAAACTCCGGGATTCTGTTAGTGTTTCACTTCACAAACACTGAATTCCTCCTGGCTACTTGTATCGGTCAGCCTCGCTGGGGGTGGCTTTGTATCAGTCCAACTTACAGGGAGACCTCACAAGTGCTGACGTGGAGGAAGAGCTCTTTCAGTTTTGCGTGGCCTCTCTGTGGTTAAATTGTATCGCATTCTGTAAATTCTGTACACCAAAGTTTCACCCTCAGTCAAAAGGAATCGGGAGCAATATGAGATGCTTATACTGTCATTAATAATTTATTAGAAACTAAGGTGAAATAAAATAATGACTTGGTCCCAACTGTCCTCAGGGCTCTTTTTTTTTAAAGCTGCAATAAAATTTCATATTTTAAAGAATAGCTACAATAAAAAATATCTGAAAGTGCTTTGTCATGTCATGTGAAACACGTGGCATAACACAGTATACCAATTTCACCAAAAAGAGTGACACCATCTATTTAAACCTCCCCTAAAGTCAACATTAAATCTCCTGTTATCATGTCTAGTCAAAGCAAGACCACACTGACAATCTGATGAACTGCTAACACAGGTAACAAGGTACAGCAATGAAACCCCTAAGGAATATTAGATGATAAAACCCAGGGCTCTACTCAGCAACTGCTGTGCAGATGATTAGCAGCACATCATTAACAGCTTAGGCAGTAGTTCATATATGTTCTGTCTTATTTAGAAACAAAACCTCATGCAACTAACAAGGGCACCAAAAGGCTGATTTCAGCAATGTTCCTTTTGAATCCGGATTTCCATAGGGAGATGAACAAGCAGATTCATTTTTACAGGGACATGATGTAATATCTGCTTTATCCAGGCCTCTCTTTTACAATACAAGGCCACATGATTTCTTTGAGTTATGTTGAACTAAACACAACCTGTTATAGTGTGTATATATATTTATATATACTTTGAATGTACACTACTTGTTCATGTCACTGGTTTTCATTACAAAGGGCATGGATCATTTAGTTAGGTGCACTGTAAAGTTTAAAACAAACTTCTCAGAGAAATTCAGAGGACATGCTTGTTAATGCAGGAACTAACATTTCTGGAAACCTGGTAATTTTATATACCAGTAAATGTGTAATTAGTTCTAATGGCGTTTTTAATAAAAGTATTTAAAAATAATTATATTCTTCTTATATAAACACATTTAATATACTAGCTTTAACACAGTGGAGTTGTTTAGATGTCCAGTGATTGTAAAATCTCCATGGGCTCTCTTTTAAAGCCTAGCAGCTGCAAACAGCTTCGAGCAGTGCCAAGTTCAGCTCTGCTTTTGCTCAGAGACTGGGGCCAACTTCAGAGTTAAAAGCTGCACCACTAATGTGCTAAACCAAACTCTTTCAACTATGGATTCAATTGGACTCTCACTCCATGAGTTAATCAGGAATTAGCAAATCCCAACCCTGCCTTTACTAAAAAGAGTAGCTAAACCTTCATTCATTGCACAAGAAGTGGAATCCTCTCCCTCACCATCACAATAGAGATTATGGCAGATATTTTATCAATTAATCATAATGGATTAAAATTTGTGACAAAAAAAGTAGTGGTCACACAGTAAAGCTGCATGGGGAAACTGAGACTGTAAAGAGAAGCTTTAAGCTTCTAAAATAATAATTATAATAACACAGTAGCAACTTAGTGAAACTGCTTAAGACCAATCAAATGGGCATTTAAATATCCTAAATATTTCTGTATTTGTAATTTTATCATTTTTGTTATGCACCATATTCCCATGTAGGGTCAGCGACAAAATAAACATGCCTAAATATAAAGAAGTTGATTTTATAAGATATTAAACCCACAATGGAATCTGATTAATTTCACTTCTACCATATGGTCGGTACATACTATCAACTGGTCACGCTATTAGTGAACATTACCAAAGTTTTACTAATGGTACAGACACAGAGGCATTCACTAGTTCTGACACCATCAAAATGAAGACACTGTACACTTGAGAGTATGGGTTTTTTTCTAGTTTTCCCACAGTTTTTGCTAAAAACAACTACCCCTGCTTTACACTGGCTTTAAGCAAACTAATCACAGAAACAGAACTCTGGCAACTCTGTTGAAGAGCAAACAGCGTCTCCCTAGCTGACGTCTACTAAGGAGAAAACATGATTTATATTCACGCATGACTTATAATTTGTGTCCTCCCGGAGGAATGAAGCCCAGGATATGAATGTATGAACAGGCCACGTGCCCTTCCTGCTGCCAGACTTCATCCAGGCAAGTCAGTGGGCTCTTGCACACGGAATCCACATGTTACTGATAGCTCGAACTAAAACACAAACTGCTGAATGCAGCCCTCTGAACAATGTTGTTAACAATACACCAAAAGCCTGCCGCCAGCCCTCCCCACAGCGCTGTTACACCTCATTCCCTCGCGGCGCACACCGAGACCTCAGACAACGCAGCCCATTCACCCGAACTTGTCACTTTGTCTCCGACCCGCACTTGAGACGTGGCAGACTCGCGTTTTCAGGGCGAACAAAAGGACTGAGCCGGCTTTTGGGCACTGCCTGCCCCCGCCCCGCGGCTCCGCTGCCGGCAGGGATGTCGGCACTGCCGGGCCAGGAGGGCGAGCCCGCTCCCGGCCCGGGGGTGCCGGCACCTGTTGACAGAAGGGGCCTCGCTCGCCCCCTCCCCGCACACAGACGCTCTCCCAGCCCCCAGGAGCCAGCAGCCCCGGCCGGCGAAGCGAAAGGCCCGGCAGAGACAGCGGCGGGCGCTGCCCGGGCAGGGGCCGAGGCGGGAGGGGCTCCCGCGGCCGCGGGGCCCTCCCCGGGCCCGACCGACCGCCACCGCGCCCCCCGGCAGCCCCCGAGCTCACCGGCACCGCGTTCAGCCCCTGCTGCTCCGAGGCCATCACGAGAATGTTGTGGAAATCCATGGCCGGGCCGGAACACGGGGGGCTGCGGCAGCCGCCCCGCTCGCACTGCCCGCCGTCCCCCGCCCCTCGGCCCCGCTCGCTTCCGCCCGCTGCCGCCTACCCTTTATATAAGCTCGCCTGGCGCCGGCGTCACTTCCCCTGTGGCGGAGCCTCGCCACGGGAAACGGGGCTGGACGAGGGGCGGGAGCGGCGAGATGCGGCTCGGGAGCCCCGCGGCACGGCGGGGCCCGGAGCGGCGGCGGGGGCGGCCTTATGAGACCCCCGGGCAGCCCCCGGCACGGCGGGGCCCGGAGCGGCGGGGGGGGCGGCCTTATGAGCCCCCCGGGCAGCCCCCGCCCGGCCCGGCCCCGCCCGGCGCTTCTCGCCGCCCCCCGCCCACAGCCGGCCCCGGGGCCGCGGATTGCCTCGGCTGCGCCCCCGGAACGCCTCAGAGAGAGGCTGAGTGACGGGACAAGGAGTGATGGCCTCAAACTGACGGGGAGTAGGCTTAGATTAGGTGTCGCGAAGAAGTTCTTTGCTGTGAGGGTGGTGAGGCACCGGGACCGCTTGCCCAGAGAAGTTGTGGGTTCCCCATCCCGGGAAGTGGTCACGGAGTGGTTGGATGGGGTTTGACACAACCTGCTCGAGTGAAAGGTGTCCCTGCCCGCAACAGGGAGGTCAGAATTAGATGGTCTTTAAGGTTCCTTCTAACCCAATCCATTCTATGATTCTGTAATTACCACCCCCAACCTCGGCATGGGGATGTGTCAATAAAACATCAAAAACTTGTACTTTCTTCTTTTTTTCCAATAGCAACTCTTCATTTTTTTTTCAGTGACAGTGAGAATTGTGGTGGTTTGAAAGGAAAAAGCCTTTGGGGGCAATGGCCAGCAGCTCCAAGCACACCCTGACACCTGCCCCTGTCCCTCCTGCATTCCCAGCTGCCAGCTTGTCCCTGAGTGGACACCAGCTAGGCAGAAATCCTGTAACAAAGGAAGAATATGGATTAAGTTTCCTCAGCAATCTTTCTTGGCTTGTCAAGGCTTCAGAGTTGGTGCTTGACTTGTAAGTGTGTCACAGTTGCTTCAGCAGTGCTCTCCCAGCTGCAGGAATACTGCTGGATAAACAGGGCACCCAGGAGCAATGCTGACCAGCAGAGTGGCCAAACAAAATGCTCTGTGCGTGTGTATGTTTAAATATTTTTCTAAGTCTGACAAACCAGAAAATTGTGCAAGAACACCAGCTGACTGAAGATTTCCCTTGCATTGATTGCTAGGTCATTTCCTGGATCTGTTATCTGAGATCCATCTGGCAAAAATTCCTCTATTCACACTGCTTCTCCTAGAAACATGGGCACTGAAAGAAAGCTTTTTTCTCTTCATTTAAACCTTCTTTAGCATAAATTCTTTAACACTGCTAGTACTTGACAACTTTCACTCTCAGTTCCTCCAGTTCCTTCCTGCCTTTTCCAGTTTCCCATTGCCTCTCCAGTGCCCTCGCTTTTTTGTTGCATCTGATATTCCCTTCTGGGCATAGTTACAAGTCACATTGCAGCCTGGTGTAAAGATGCCCAGTGAGGCCTTAGCTGATGGGAGGGACAGAGCAATTTATCTGAGCCAGGCACTGCACCAGTTAATTTGCAGGGCCTTTGTAGTTCTTGAGCACAGGAGATCCAAATTGTTCCTTTAATGCTTGCTCTGGTGTCTCTGCATGGCATCAGTCCGTGCAGGGTGGACAGTCCTCCTGACCTACCACTGCTTTTTCTTGGGACAGTCCTGATTCAACCCCTTATCCTGTAAGAACTTAATCCCTCTCTCTTTTCCCCTTTTTATTCTCATCTCCATTTACTGACGTTTTACTTCTGACTCAGACCTGATCACCTCTTCTGGTTCCTGCCCTCTTTGTATTATGATTTTCTTATTTTAAGACTTTCTAGTGTGGCTCTCTTCACGGGAAGTTAGTGCTTCATCAATTTTCGTCCCATTTTTGGCATTGTGTTTCCCTCTGTGCTACTCTATAAGGTTGTGATGCTATTTTCTGGCAGTCTTATCTGCTACCTCATCACTGCTGTGGTGCTTTCATCAGAATTTCCCTGCTCCAGCTTGAATTTCTGGTATCTCCACTGTGCCCTTCCTTGAGAGGCTTTTAGTATGACTCAGGTTCCTGTGTGACAGCAGTACTGACAGAGCAATGATTGCTCTTTGACTTTTGTGCGTGCTCTCTTTGGTCCACGTTAGAGTTGGCAGGAACACTTGGCTAAATGCAGACTTCATTCTGCTGACTGTGATCCTCCAGATGAGTGGAGGAAAAATCTCTCCCTGCATTACAAGAGGAGCTACAAGCAGGCCAGGGAATGGCATTGCAGCTGCAGTCTGTTGCATGTCACTCTTTGGAAACCCCTAGCCACAGCTGTTGGCTTTTCCTGTAAATGACAATAGTGTGACATCACATCCCTCAGCAGAGGGGATTTACCTCCGTGTTTCTCCAGTGGGAGGAACAATAGCACTGTGTAAATGTGTGCTGTGTGCATTTTATGGGGCAGTAGCAAGCCATGCTGAGCTGTGCTGGGATTCCCAGACTGCCCCTGTGGTATTTAAACCCAGCTCTAGCACAAGTTACAAGTCAGCACAGTGCCTTGATGTGGCCCAGCCTCTTCTTCTGGCAGACATCCTGCAACAAATGGGAACCTCCGTGCTGCGTGTGCCTGCACCTCTGTCCTCCACTCGCTTCCCAAATTATCTTCACTCTTCACAATCTCTGCACACGTTTACAATGTGATGAACTGATCCGGACTAGGCTTGCCAGGACTCCCAAGCCCAGCTAGTTAGCATCAAGGGAAGAAACAACTTTGTGCCTCGAAGGAAAACTGACGTTTCTATAAAATACAAATCAGGATAGAAAGTGCTTCTTTCCCATTTTGTAACTCTCTGTTCTGTCTGATTCTGTGCATGTTTGACATCACCCTAGCTTTGAAAGAATTGCAAAATTGAGAATTTAAGCCTACATCTTCCAGAAAACCAATACAAAGCCTCTCAGATCTCCCTTCTCAAACCTCTGATTTGTGCTGCTGAAAAAGTTCAGACAATTTGTTCTTTTTGTGTGTTCATTTTTTAAGCAAGAACTTGGATATGTTTTATTTTTCTTAAATACCTTCACTTTTGGACATTACTTGTGACTAGAACTGTTTAGAAAAGACTTAGACAATATTAGACCATATTCCACCAGAAAGTGTCTGCAAGTTTTTAATTAGCTGTGCTCAACAATAGCTCAGCCCCAGCCATGCACACTTCAGGCATGTGACTAATCCTATTAACTTGAATTGAAGTGTATTAAAGTGTTTAAAGGATTAGAATCTTAAATACAGGCTATCTACAGAGGTCAAATATCAAAGGCTGTTGAGAGCCTGAGTTTTAGCATTTTCTGAATGAGTGAATGAGTAATATTTGTGTGAGGTCTCCTTTCCCCTTTTCACGCAGCATTCTTTCTGCTGTAGAGTTAAATGGGTGTTTCAATATGGCATTTATTAACTAGGCTGAATCATCCTGATGTCCAACAGTCAGGTCTCCAGATTATCAGCTGGTTAGACATTAGCAGAGCTGCCATATATGCTCTAAAGAAGTTTAGGACTTGGAGAACATGGAGTTGAACAAATCAAGTTTGCATAGCGTAGTGCCAGCCTACTTTATGGCTACTTCTGATTTGAATTATTAACCACTAAGACTTTTTCCTTAGCATATATTAAACAGAAATGGAAAGGAAGAGCCTTGGGATGATAATTAGCTGGTCTTGACAGTGTATGACTTAGACATCTAACTTAGATGTGTAAATTATGGTCTTTGGCTCCAAACAGGAATATCGGAAAAACAGGGACAGAAATTGCCTGCTTCCTCCCACCCAAAAAGCAGGATCAATTGCATTAGGTAATTTCTGACAGACACTTGTTCAATTTTCATTTGAAACCCAGAAACCAAGGCTGGCATTCCCTATATTATTCTCTCATTCTTTTTTCATCTACACCTTGAGAAAGGGGTTTCTTACATCTAACCCAGATCTCTGTTGCTCACCGAGCCTTTACAGCTGATGAGAAGACTTTATTGTCCTCTTCCTTAGGCATAAGCACACATATTTAGGGCCCTCCTACTGTGTCTCCCCTTTCTCTGGGATAAACCACTCCAATTCCTCCAATGCTTCCTCATAAAACCTCGAACTCTCTATCCCAAGCAGAACACAATACCCCGACTGAAGGTTTTCTAGCCCCAAGCATGACAGTAGAATGCCTTCATTTGCCTGGCAAACAATATTCCTTTTTATGTAGCTCCCAGTGCTATTTGCCCTTTTTGTGGTGGCATGGCTGGTTCCTGTTGGGTTTGTGATCCATGCTAACCACCATGACAGGTTACACAGTGATGCTATCAGACCACTAAGTCCACAGCCTGCATTTCTGATGTTGGTAGTTCTGCAGACAGTGAAAGCACATCCTTTGAATGATTTCCTTTCCCCCTACTGTAATTTGCCAAGCGTGTTGAGATCCTAGCCCTGTCCTCTAACACTTCCTGCCCCTCCCAGCCAGTGGCAACAACTAAATAATTATTAAATAATTAAATGGCAACAACGTTGTTTGCTCTGCCATTTAATTATTTAATAAAAATAGCAGGTTTGTGCTACTCCTGCAGAATTCTGCTTGTGTGTCCAGCCAAGTTAGCAACATAGTAATTTTAAATATTTCAGTCCAGTTTGCAGCCAGTTCTGTACTCATCCATTTGTGTTTTTCTGGACTTGTTTGTGAGATGGATGGCCATGTGAGAGAGTCCTTCTAAAACCAAGAGCTGGAAATGAGCCTGCTTGACATAATTTATTCTAGGCAAAATAAACATAGAAATTTCTTTTCTAGGTACTTAAATGTGTCAGTGGAGGCAGAGGTTTAACTCCAGCACCTCATTATTTAATGACTCATCAGGTCACAAAACAGGTACAGCTTCTTAACACAGGAATGCAAGCTAGAGAGAACTTGAATTCCTGTGCACGTGATCAAAAATTGTTTTCATCTAAAATATATGTATTTCAAAACCAGAACCATCACAAAATATCACTTTTACATTGCTGTGCACTGGGGACAGAAACAAACTGTCAACAAACTTCCCTAGTAATGAAAAGTGATTTCAAGTAACTTTCTTGGGTTCTTCTAGGACAATTTTCAGCTTCATGCTTTAAACAAAGGCAATGAAACTTTTTAGTCCAGGGATAAGTGTGAACAAACAGGTTGCACCCCACCAAGCAGTTGCCTGTGTCACACTGTGACTGCCTGTGAGCACTCAGCATACCCCAAGGATAAATGGTGTCATGAGAGTGAAGAAACAAGCCCTGTGGACCACCCATCAAATCAGGACTCTACTAATGAAAATACTGACTTCTTCATCATCAAAAAATCCCCACATGAACAAAAAAAAGTAGATCTGGCAGAAAGTGAGGATTATGATACTGAGTAACACCAGCTGGTGAAATAGCTTTATTTGCAAAGCATTCTCCCAATCAGAGAAGAAAGAAGATTAAGAAAGGGTAAAATACCAAACCAAAACAACCACCACCACCAAAACCCCCCAAAACAACAAAACAAAACAAAACAAAACAAACAAAAACCCCCCAAACCAAAAGCAAAAAAACCCCAAACCAACCAACCAACCAAAAAAAAAAAAAAACAAAAAAAACCCAACACCCAAAAAACCCCTCACAATAACAAAAACGCCAAAACCCCAAATCAATTAACTGCTTAACTTATTCAATATTTAAGTTAACAAAAGTATCTTTAAAGTGCCTATTGTAAAAAATCCCAAAAGATAAGTGTATGGGAAATTGACAAAAATAACCCCTCTGTAATATGTGTTCATGATGTTGTATGAGAATTAACTCCTTTCCAAAGATGCTAAAAAGAAGGCAATGGAAAAAAAAATCACCATTGCAGAAAAGTGGAAAAACACTGAAAAGCAGGCATGTGCCCAGATATTACAGAGTTAATAAGAAAGCAAACAACACATGTAAGAGACTGCAGAGCAGCAAGGGCTTTCCTCTGTGACAGGATGAGGCTGATTTTGGCTTACGGGAGAAACATGAGGCATCGGGAAGAGCATCCCAGATGCGAACAGGACTGAGCCAGCGGCCTCAGTTCCCAAGCCGTTTCCAACAGGTGCATCCTTCAGAGCGGGCAAGCGCTCTGCCCTGGAAACTGCCCTGAACCCATCGCCCTGTCTGCGCTGCATCCGAGCTCCCGGCTCACAGAGCAGCTGCAGGGGAATCTCTGAGAAATGGGTGTCGCGGGCGCACGGAAAGCCACAGTCAGCGCCGCTGGCTGTCACACACCCAGACAGAGCCGTGCGTACAGGCTGGCCGTGCAGTGCTTCGGCAAGGTGTCCCCTCTGTGCCCGTCTCACGTGGCAGCCAGCACTGCCATAAGGATGCGCTGCCGGCTGCTCATCCACACGCCAGCTCATAGAAGCGGCAGAGGAATAAACCGGAGATCAGAACTGAAGCCAAGGCTGGGAGTGACGCAGTTGCAGCGGGAAACGAAGGCTCCGTCCCGCGGGAGGGCACGGGCGGCTCCGGCCCCTCCTCGGCGCTCCCTGGCCGGGCTGGGGACAGCAGGTGGCGGTCGCGTCCTTGGCACGGCCAAACTGCGCCGGGATGCTGCACAAAGGCGTGTTCACAGCAGCATCTGTGACCCTCTGCTGGTGCCAGCCGTGGCTGTTCACGGTGGCCGCTCCGCAGCCACTTCCGAAGAGCGCTGAAAGGCTCCGCAGAGCCCTCCCCCGCAGCATTCCAGGAGGAGAGCTTCCCACAGAACGCTGCTGAGAGACAAGTAAACAACAAAAAGAGCATCTCAAAGGTTTATCTATTTTATTCGAAGCTCTTCATAATCATACGTGCCTGCAAAGCTGAGAAATGTGTTTGCCACATGCAGTTGCAGATTGTTGTGGCATGTGAAGCAGATCAAGTGGATGGCACATTTTCTCATATTGCTTGGAAGCCAAAATATCTTCTTTTCAAATGCACAGAGAATTATTTGGATTTATTTCCCAAATGAGAGCCTCATTTAAGGATCTACTTCATTTTTGGGGAAGGGCTATGTCATTTCTGAAAGTTAGGCTTCTAGACATTTTTACAGATCTCTGCTATATTACACATGTAAATAAAAATATAGAAAGCTGCCAAATGAAAACAACCTATAACGAGGTGTTTCTTGAAATTGTGTTAACCTACTTATTGCATCTCTCTTCATCTCATCCTCTCCCTGCCTTGAAGAAACTCATGCCCTCATCACCAAATACCCCACCCTCCAAGACTGACAAATCTGATCTCCTTCATGTATTATAAAGGAAAGAGCTCCAGAATCAAGGGCACAAAAACCCTTTCACCTCCACTGGAAATCAGTGTTATCCTGAGTGTTTTCTTTGGTCATATTCATCAACAGTAGATAGAAGGGGAAGTCCATTTTATTTTAATGTGATTTCACAACTAACTTTCTCTCATAAAGTTTCTTCTCCTTCTTTCACATGTATGAGAATGGAGATGATTGCAGCCATGCAACCTCCGTGGTGCAAGTCAGAAACAGAAAGACGTGCAAACACTTTGGAAAGGAGATATGATCAAATGAAATGAAATTGAAAATAACTGAAAAAACCCAGAAAAATGGGACATTTAGTGACTACAAGAAAATGGACCGGGATTACATGAGGTGCAATGCCAAGGATCAAAAGATGCCAAAACTAGGCTCTCTGATGCTGCAAAAGCAGGGGGAAAATCAAGGAGGAAGACACAGCATTGAGGGGAAGATATGAGTGAGATGGCATGGATACTTTAAAAAAAAATCTTGGCCAAAGTAAAAGCCATCAAAAGGCATGGGATGCCATGAAGTGCAGGGACAGGGACCAAAGCTTGCCAAAATTGATCCCCATTTCTTCACTGAAGTCCTGGAAACAAAAAAGAAGGAATTACAAACACTCTGGAAAGGAGATATGATCCTTTCATATCTCCTTTTTTCCTTCAATTGCATTTCCATATTGCAAAGGAAATGCAATTGAAGGGAAAAAAAAAGAAAATTGGGAAATTTAGTGACTACAAGAAAATGGATCAGGATTATATGAGGTGCAGTGCAAAGGGCCAAAACATGCCAAAACTAAGCTTAGAGATGATGATTATATGAGGTGCAGTGCAAAGGGCCAAAACACGCCAAAACTAAGCTTAGAGATGATGCAAAAGCAGGGGGAAAAATCAAGGAGGAAGACACAACTTTGAGGGATAGATATGAGAGATATGGCATGGATACTGAAAAAAGAAAAATTAAGAAATCGTGGCCATGAAGTGCTGGGACATGGACAGAAGCTTGCTCAAAGTGACCCCCAGTGAAATTGTAAGATTTCGTTTCCCTTCCCGAAAGGAAATAATACTTCCTTTTCATTTCCTTAATTTGCCAAGGCAGTCCCAGCACAGGCAGTGTCTTCAATTACTGTGTCCAGCTCCTGAACTTGGCACACCAACCTTCATACTGATAACAGGGTCCACCAACTCTCCCAAACCAGTCCAGCTAATGAATCAGGGCCAGGAGGCCCCCAGGAGTAGCAGGATAACCAGTGACAAGGCTTGACACAAAGCTCCATGGTCCACTCAGGAGATGGAGCTGAGGGCAAACCTGTGGCACAAGTCAGGGGTTCACCTGGGAGCCATGGCTAGACACATGCTAGCTCCAGGATGGATGTAGGAGTCAGGACTGGGAAAAAAACTGCCTCCAGCATAAGTCTACAATCCACCCAGGAGGCAGCTCTTGGTTTTCCATCCTCTGGTGCCTTCAGAAGCTCCACATGCCATTCCTTTGCTCCTTCATGGGTTTCCTAAGGATTTCACACTTTTACACCGCCATTCACACCCCATTCGTACCGAGCTAATGTTTTCATGTCGAATCCCTATGGCTGTAGTGCCAAGCCAGAGGATTCTTTACCTGGCCAGGTTGTAAATAATTCAGTGCAAACTGCTTCAGTCCTGATCAGGAAGGTCACCAAAAGCTGGTGCAGACTGAAAGCAGCAGTGTAAGATGCTACCTGTGGGAAGCAGATTTTAGCAAACAGGCTGCTGCCTCCTACGTGAGCTCTGTGTTTTGAGTGTAGCCCCCATATTGAGCACTTCACAGCAGCATAATCTCACACACAATCTTCTCAGCAAGGTTCTCTGCAGGCCTGAGCTGTATTTACCATGCAGTTAGCATAGTCACACATCGAGAGTGTTATATTTGAACCAATAAAATAGATTCCTGATTATCATCTCCTGGTAAGTCGACTTTGTGCAGTGTGCTGAGTCTCAGTGCAGGGATTGTGAACTTGGAAATAAAGAACATAAGGTCATTTGAAGCAAAATAGGTTCAGTTAAGCAAATACAAGGGTATTTTCATTCCAATACACTCTCAGCAAATGATTTGGTTTCATAAATTTAAGCTTTTATGCATTTTCTTGTTAGCTAAACTTATTTAACCTCTATTCTGCAGATATATGTCAGATTTTCTAGAAGGAGGTTGTAATTTGTGGAGCATATTGTATAATTTGGTATAACTTTGAGAAATAAAAACATGTGGCATTGTAATTAATGATATTATAATTTCTGACTGTCCTTCAAAAAACCTATCTTATTAACAGTGCTACATTGAAATAGACCACCATTTTATCCCTGGCACAAAAGTATAAGGGAAAAGCAATCCATTTTGTCAGAGCATACCTTGGTAAATCTAATTCCATTCCACTAAATGAACAGTGCAAAGAGGATTGGAACTTACCAGGAAGCACTGAACGAAAGGTCAGATTTCTAGCAAGCATAAATCAACATTCTTGCATGGCTTAAGCAGATTTGTGCCCATATATACTAGTCAAGAATCTGGCTCATTAACGACTGGATGAATTACAAATAGAGCATCAAGCAGGAGTTTGAGTCTTAACACCTATTTCCTTGACTTGTTAGCTTAAATCAGATTCTAAATATTCTGAAGACTTTTTGTTCACTGTAGCTGAGGAGCAAGCTAGTGTGGAATTTGGTTAAATTCCCTCTCTTGAAAGCCATCTTTTCAAGCAAGGTCTCTGCAGTGCTTCTAAACAGCTTGAGCACAATGAAATATTGCCAGCTTTTTCAATCCACACATTTCAGATTTTGAAATGTAGCCTTTAGGACAACTTAAACAACACAAAATCAGTTGACTGACTGCCCAAGGTTGCCATGATTGGTGATGCTCAGCGGGAGATGATTTGGTGTTGCAGACTCACTCCCTTTTGAAGCTCTCTGCTCCAGGTAGTGCTCTGTGAATGTTTAAAGAGCTGCAGCACACAGGAATTGAGCAGAGGAGGAGTACAGGGAGGAGCAAGCCCATGCCAGGATTTGTGCAGAATTGCAGGAGACTGAAAAATCATCTCAGAGGGTTTACATTCGACATGGCTGTGCCAAGCTTTTCTTGGATAAGGCATCCCACAAGAATTTCTGGATGGCCTAAGCCAGCACAGCTGCTGGGAGAAGAAACCTCTGCTCAGCCTGTATCTCTGGCTTATTTTTACTGGCATCAGGATTTGTAGAATTGCACAATAAAGCTGACCAGGAACCATCCAGCTGGAAACAAACCTAACAACAAGTTCGTTCCCCCGAGGCCACGGCTTTCAGCAGTGCAGCCAGACTTGTTCATTGAACTCTGCTCTCCCAGTGGGCTGCAGAAGGAGGTTAAGGTCACTGCTTTGCAGAAGGACACCTACCTGCCATCTTCACTGTCAGGCAGGCTCAAGTGCAGCTGGGACAATGCATTCCAGGCCTGGCAGACTTCCTTGGCCCTCAGTAGGGTGTGAGGGAGGAGGGAGAGGGACACGCAAGAGAGAAACCTGGACCACAGGGAATGTCTCTGCTGATCAGACATAGAGGAGATCACTGAGCACTTCACCTTTGGGATCTTTGCCAGGCCCCAGCAAAGTCAGACTTGGTTTGCAAAACCCAAAATCCACTCACAGATTTTTCTTCCCCAAGGTATCAACTGATGAATAATGAATGCTTTTATGCTGTGCCATTCTCTCAATTTCCGTTGTTGTTACTAAAGTTGCCTGACTTAGACAGGCTTTGTTCTGTCACCTTGGTGTCTGTAGCCAGATCCTCTAGGAAAGTCAAACTCCTGGATATCATTCACTGCCACAGGAAGTGAAAAATCACAGTGTTTACTGCATATTGCTAAAAGTGAAGAAAACCTCTGAAAAGAAACACCATTATTGATCAAAAAGGTAATTTTTAACTCAGAAAAGTGCTTTGAAAGTGCATTTGAAAGAACATGCATATTTAGGAGCAGAATAGCCTAGCTGCAAGACTGTGCTATTTTATCTCAAAAACTTCAAGGCAGCTCTGTGGCTTGAAGGGAAACTGTGTGGAGAAGCAGCAGCCACTGGAACCAGCTGTGTTGATAAGCAAGTAGGAACTCCCCCATGGCATCCCTTGCCCACCTGATCTTTTACATGAATGAAAGAGCAGAGGCCACTTCCAGATGTAAAATCCCTCTTTCCCACACCATAGGAGTTTTAGTCTTCATGTGTGTCTTTGCTAAATGCTCTTACTAATGCTGTTCCACTTGTATAAATTCCCTGGCGTTTTCAGTTCAGTTAGTTAAATAAACCATAGTTTCCTGCCTGAAATGTCAACTATTGTGGCCCAGGGTTCCCCAAGGGTCTTGCTGCCTTTAGATCAGCTGCTTCACAATCTGAGCACATTCACCTCCTCCTTTAAAGCATTTTCTCTCCTTGCTGTTAACATGAGGACTTCCCCCACACAGGAAATCCAAGTTTTAAAAGTAAAGATAATAGAGAAGTCATTCTCTTCAGCATCAAAGGGATTACAGGAAGCAGTGTAACTATGGCACTGAATTGTAGATCCAGCAAGATCCAGTTCATGTCACTCAAAAGAGACATCCTTTGGGATGAAGGGGGCATTTCAAATGACTGAGGGACATTGCAAAGTTATGAGTCAAGATTTGTACTCCCTCTCGGAAGTTGGAAGCCTCCAGCATGTTACGTCATCTGTTTTGGCCTGTATTCCCAGGCTGCCTCCCTATACAGGTTTTTGGACTTCTGCTTTTTGGTAAACAACCCCAAAACCTTCTGAAGATCTTTGGACTTTCCTCTAGAGGTGAGGAGGTCAGGGCTCCTTTATCAGGCAAACTGCTGACCCAACAACAACAAGGTGCAAAGAGCTGCAGATTTTGAAGCTGTAGCTACAATTTTAACTCTTTCCTGAGAACTAGCATGCTAAAGGTGGGGATGCATACCCTCCTTCCTGGTAAGGAACAGCCAGGGTAACTGTCTCTCCTATTCATTGCAAATACTACTCAGCACTCAAATAAATAAATGCAGCTTTCTACCAAAGTTCTTCTGAAGCTGCTGAGCAGTGGAGCAAAGGAACTGATACCTTTTGGGTCGAGTGCTAGAGAAATGCAGTGTCTGACACAGACTTTTCACTCTCAAAGCAGCTCCCAGTGTGGTTGTTCAGTAGCTCAGAGCTCAGCCAGGCTGCAGGTGCCCTCTCTCCCCAGCTCTGTTTGGATCCACACAACCTGAGCTTGGGAGCAAAGGCCACAGAGCTGCTGTTTTGAAATATGATACAGGCAGCAGCATTAATCCAAACACTGATGGTGGTTCTTACATAATGCAATAGTCATGCTGCATGCCAGAAGCAACAATACCTCCTTCTTACAAAGGAGAATGAGTGACTCTTTGACATATTTCCAAATGCTCACATACATGAGGATTCCAGGCAATGGCTATCCTATGGAGGGGTCTGCAAAGTGCTTGGGTACAAAGCTGGGCAGCTCCCCATCCACCTGTGGTGTAGGATAAAAAGGTCTCACCTTCAGAGAAATCACCAGGCCTGGGTGTTGCCAGAATGGCCCCTGCCTGCTCCTCACCCCCAGGTCCTTTCTTGAATGGGCTCACAACATGTTCAGAATTAAAGGTCATATCCCAAGGTCCTTAGTGAGGCAAAGCTGTGTGTTTCACAACCTAGACCACCCTGGGTAACCGGTTTGTAGTGAGAGACCTCCCCAAGTTCTGCAGAGTTACCTGAACAATACCTGACTGAAATCCTGTCAAAAAGACGACCTTCCTGATGCCTGCTCAGTATAAACTCTTGTCACAAAGTTTTCCCAAAGTCCACACAAAAGAGCAAGCCATTGGATCTTCTAATTTATGCTTTTTGAATCTAAACCAGTGAGAAGCTCCTGATGTGCAGAGCAGAAGATCCTCACTGGGCTGGGGAGCTCTCGGGGCCTGGCCATGCCTTCTCCTGCACTGCTCAGGGGTAGAGAGCTGTTGCTCTTTCTTTGCTGGTTTGTAGAAGAATGCAGTTTTCTCTACCTCACCCTAGTTGTCTTCAATTTTATGTCACCTCCTGGCAGTTGTGAGCTGCTGTGATACTAAAGAAAACATATTACAGTAATAGCATCAACTTTCTTTCCAAGCTTGAGTATTAAAGAAGGTTTCCTGCTTCTTGAATCTTCCATGTCAAAAAACTCCCACCAAAACACACTGAGAAGCCTTATCACTTTTGCTTGTTGAGAAAAAGATTTGAGGTCTTACACTGCTGTATAAATGAACATTATAGAATATAAACTTGGTACTAGTTCTACTGGCATTCAAATTCAAGCCTGTATCACGTGGGAGACATGGCTTGAGAAGTACCTGTAAGTACTTAGGGAAAATTATTTTTACTTGGAATAAAATGAAAATTTTACCACCTGGCTTTGTGACAGAGAAATTTGTTTTTAGGACTAAAACTGTGGTATGGACTTGCTATTGTCATCTCATTTGATACCTTGAGAGGCTGATCTGGAACAGAGACTAGACAGAGCTAAATGGACAAAATAGCTATTTATTGAAAGGCCTTAAAAGGATACACCTTGGGCAGCATAAGAGCCTGGCCAGGGCTACACCCAGGCTGAATCCAAGATGCATCCAAAATTCTTATAAGTTTTGGTTCATCTACATATGGGGTTCAATGGTGCAATTACAGCTCCAGGTAATGAAGTCTCATCCCCCTGGCTTGCCCCATCTTTTTTAGTTTGTGCTTTTTGGGTGATGGTTGTCCTTGATTGTCTAGCTGGAAGGGATTGTTTTGTTTAACTACCCTGTGAAGAGAACCTACTAACACCTAATATGAAGTTTCAGAGTTATATACCAGGCAGCAGAGAATCTGAAAAACATAAAAGCTAAAACCCAAGGCATCACATTAATCTTTTTTACCTGAAATTTGGGGAAGAAAATCACTTACAATTCAGCTGGGCTATGTTCAAGCATTTGCTGAAAATGCCTGGGGAAAATTCACAACTCTGACATTTAATGAGCACAGCTGATGGCTCTAAGAAGTTTGACTGGCTGCCAAATTGATATGTCTGTGTATCCCAATAGTGGCTGTTGTATCTCATTTGTTTTTCTTTTTTTTCCTCTGATCTCTGTTAATTGATTTTTAGTCAGTTTGTTTGGCAATCGTGCTGAAGCACTGCAAAGTGGACACAAGATAGGAGCAATGCTAAGCAACCAGATGTAAAAAGACTGGAGCAACAAGAAAGCATATTTGTTTTTCACTGTTTAAACACAATTTACCATCTGGGAAACTGTCTTACAGGATATACTGCAGTTCCATTAAACTAATCCAGAGCACAAACACATCGCCCAATGTGATCTTGCAAACACACCTCCTGCAAATACTCCTACATGCAGGAAGTGATACAGCAGGAATGGATTAGGTGACAGTCACTGGAGACACAGATGGGAACGAAGGACTGTCTAAGGGGACTGGAACATTATGGGACATAGATGATTTCTAGGTAGAGCTACATTTCCCCATGTGTAAGGGATCTCCATCTGCCTGTCAGCAGCTGCTCTGAGACCCTGTGGTATAACTGGAGCACTGGCAGACCCAGGTCAGAGCTGCATGAAGTGAGAGAAGGGAAAAGTGCCAGAAAAGAGGTGCTGAAGAGAGGCCTATGGCTGATCACCTGGAGTATTGCAAAAATGCCAAATTTGTGCCATAAGCACAAAATTGGAGACCCTAAATACAAAATTAGGAACAGGCAGCAAAAAACCCTAAAGCCCTGATGGATAATGACAGATACTTGCTCATAATGGAGTTGCAGAGCCTGGCTCGTCTCTGCTCTACTGTTGAGCTGTCAGAGTTCTGCCTGGTTGGACTGCCCCCAGTGATGAGGAAGATGGAAGCTGTCAGAGAGCAAGGAAACACAGGCTACCTTCTGCACTGCTGTTGGTTTTACTGATGAAGCTACTTGGACAAGTAACTTTAGCTCAACATCACTTGAAAAAACTCAGAGAAGATCATTAATGGCAGAGGTCTCTGCTGCATCCCCTTCCTACTGTGTGGCATCCTTCCGGCCTGTAAAGGTTGCTTTTCTTTGCCAAATCCAAACCTTTTATGCTTTTTGTATGAAAGCTTCTCCTTCTCCTGGTCTGAGAAAAAGAATGTGCCAAGCAGAACAACCCTTCCTCGGTGGCTGCTCTCCTGCCTCTTCCAGGCCTCCTCTTCAGCTCAGTTATCCAGAGGAGAGCAAGGAGGGAGTCAGGAAAACCCTGTCCCTGTCCCTGCCAGCCCAACTGGAAAGGTCTCTGGCTGTTCACTGAGCTGCTCCCAGGGCAGTGCCCTCTGCTCAGGGTGCCCATTGCAGACCCCACCTGGAGGTCCCCTGACCCAGCAAGGTGGACAAACCCTGTGCAACAGAGCCCTGGGTACAAGGGCTTAGGTGAGCTTACTTCCACCATCACTGAGTTAATAGATTTTCTCCAGTGCTGTTTTATACTTGATCATCAGAAAATTTTCAGGATAAAAATGGCTATTTCCCCACTCTTGGAAAGGAGAGAATCTTTACTTTTCTTTGTAGGATTTATTTCTAGGCTTGTGAATTTGCAAGAAAAAAAATCGATCAAAATCGCATCGTTCTGATTCCCGTCACATCCTTTTTGTTCTCTTCCCTCTTGACTTTCCAGGCTGCTATTTTAATAACTGTTTGCAGTGAAATCAATGCCATGCCATGCTGAAAAGGCTGAAATCATAGCTTTCCTGAGGGAAAATATTTCCCCACACATCCCTATGGGACAGATCAGAGTTCAGCCATGTGTCCAGCAGCTCGGGATGATTCTTTGAGATGCTTAATCTTGTCTCCTTCCCCATGTTGCTCTGGACATGGTAATTCACAACCACAGCAGGCTTCCATGCCTCCAAATACAGGAATGTGATGAAGTACAGGGGCTTCAAAGAGCTGAGGTACAGGGGAATGTGGTGGTTAAAGGCTGCTTTGTGTTTTACATTTCTGTGGTCTATTTTTAGCAGCTGTGGTTGCTGTGTATCACAACCCTAAGTCACCTCTGAACTTCGAGTCACAAATATGAAACTGAAAAACAAATTAATTGGATACACAGACTGGCCAGAAAGGAATCCTCTCTCAATATTTATGGACCAAATAAACATAAACAACTGTAAAAATGTCATTCTGTTCTCTGTGGCTAAACACAGGCCTCCTCTGCTGCTGATCCTTTGGCTGTACAGTGAAATGTCCCAGCATCTGTGCTGTGAGTAGTTGGTGCTGGGACTCTGAGTCAGCCACACAAAAATGTTATGGCTGTTACAAAGTGCTAGGGCTGACTGCCAGGCTTAGCACATCTTTTATGCTTGAACCCTTTTTTCACTGAAATCATTGTTATGTCAGTGTACCTGTGCTGAAATTAGTTGCTTGAGCGTAGCTGCTCCTGATTTGCATCAGTGGAAGTCAGAAGAACATCAGTCCACTTGTGCTCTGTTTTCTTGGCCAGTATGAAAGAGAGTCAACAAAAACCAACACACCTCTCTAGCTGGTGAAGAAATGCAGTATCTCATTGTATCTGTTCCTTTTGTTCTTTGCTGTCTGTGCATGCAGAGAGGCTTTTTCCCACATTTGCTATTTGATTCCATGTTTTCTCATGCCCAGTCTGTCTGACAGCCTTTACTTTTCAGTTACTCTTTTAAAAAATTGCTCCAATCCCTCTCTTTTGTCATCTCAGAGAAAAAGCACAACTGCATTATTGTACTGAGTGAATGCATTTTCTCATACATGTAGCTGAATGGGAGATTATTTAAATATCTTAAATACTCTCCTAATTGGAATAATGACGTGCTAGGAATGGGAGTGAGAGGAGGATTTATATTCAGGCTCCTGAATTTTAGTGAATGAGTAATCAACACTCCATTACTTCCTACAAGGTTAAACAATTTTTTTAAAGCAAATGGTTACTGTAAAACATCCTTTGACTGCACTAAAACAAACAAATGGAAACCCAAATATGTGTATTCCTGGTGGACTTTAGATCATATGAGAGCTTTGTGGATCCCTTGGCAAAGGAGAAAGAGACTTGGAATGCTGTTGGCTGATGTCTCAGGGCTGCCCACCAGCCTCTGCTCTGTGCTTGCCCCATTGATCCTGTCACTCCTCACTTTGTGCTATGCCGGTGCTGGTGTCAACACCCACGCTCCAAAGCCAATGCTCTGAGCCAGATCTGGGGGCAATTTGGGTTAAAAAGTAACCCAGCAGAGTATGTTTGTTTGCTTGTCTGTGTGTGTGACTGTTTGAAAGGCTCCATTTCCCCATGTGATTCATGGAAAGGCTGTACCAAAGTCTGTGCTGGCAGGAGGGCAGGCAGGAGCAAGGGGAAAATGGAGCAAGCCCAGGACCTGGGGAGGAAAATATCTGACTGGTGTTGCTGCCAAATGTTGTATCTTCTGGAGTCACTGCCTTAGACCACAGCAGTTGCATTGGTGCCTGTAGCCTGTACTTTAGCAAGGCTGGCCTGTCTTTACAGCTTTGCTTATTCTAATCAACAGGTTGGTCATTTTCTTGGTCAGTTTATTGCTGTAAAGTCAATTATATGCAGTTGCTCAGAAGTCAGTGTGTAGTGGTCCAATGTAATCTATTTTAGATATGAAATCTAATTTTCCTGTCATCCTGCATATTCACAATAATTACAAAACACTCATAATCATTTACCTAGAAGAGCCTTTAAGCAGTTCTAAGTGATTAAGCATTGTTGCCACTACAGTCTTTTGCATCCTCCAGTTCTATGCTTTTCTTTTAATTGTTTCTTTCCTGCCAATTGTTTCTGCAGTTAATTTCATTTGGCTTGATCTGAAACCCATGGAGGTGAATGCACAGTCTATCATTAACTTGAACAGGCTGGTGATCAGTCCTGCTGCAAATGCTTTAATAGGCACAGGTCAAGGACTTGAAATGCAGAACACCTGTTTTACTCTGTGTTCCTACTGCTATTTCAGCTTGCTCCATCAGGCATTTATGCAGAAATGCAAACTCTCCTATACACAACACTGGGAAGCAGAGGTCTACACTACATTTATTACAGCAATACTTAGAAATGCCAACCACAGCACAGGTTGCCCTGTGCCTCACTCAAGCACCCAGCAAGAGACAGATGGAGAGAGGCAAACAGACAGTTTGTGGCAGAACTGAGATTTAAAACCAAGTAACATGAACTGCAAGTTCAGTATCTGTTCTCCCGGCTCCCAGTTATGCCTCTTGTTTTGCTGAGGCACAACAGCACATGCACCTGTGCTCCCAGTTATGCCTCTTGTTTTGCTGAGGCACACCAGCACATGCACCTGTGCAGTATTCTCTAATCCTGTCTGCTTGATAAAGACACAGGATGCAGAATACTAATCCAAAAGGAAGGGCTGACTCTGGAGTGTTTCTATCAACCCCGGTGCTGTTTGCTTGCACAGCAGTAATGATGGACTCTGCCACAGACAGCATGAATGAGTCTTTCCAGTATCTCCCTGATAAGAGATCATGTGCACATGTATCACAGAGCTCAAAGTTTCCTAATTCTTTTGCCACTCCAATTTTCAGCATTATCAGGCACACTGCAATACCCAGCCTTGGAGGAGGCTTGAGCTGAAGGGATGTTTGCTGTCCAGTCTACCCAATCCTGCTTGAAAGCAGCCATTTGTGACCAAGGGAGTAAAAACATGAAAATTCCAGCTCAACTGGAAGCGAATCCTTGTTCCCACTAATTACTCAAAACAAAGCATGAGCATTAGTGCACTGTCTGCTGGAACACATACCATGCTCTCATATTATGGGAGTTAACTACAAAGTTATTTAATTGCTAAAAGAGTTGTATTTTTTTCACGGCAGCATCATGAACACACATGAGTTATCATGAGGTGAAAAACAGACACTCAGCAGCAGACCCTGAAGTCAGCAGTTCTGGACAGACATCTGAGCTGATCTCAGCAGAACCACATTGTCATCTTCTGACTGTTTCCACCTCCTGAAAACAAATGAATGTTAACCCTCCAGAACTTTCAAAAACTAACAGCTTTTTTAAAAAAACCCCTCTATTTTTAGAAATTAGGATATCTCAAATCTCTTCTCTAACTTTCTTAAACATTTGTAATTCACCCATTGATCTAAATGTAGATTCAGTTATTCATGCTGGATTTATTGTGCATTATGCTCTGGCCACTTGCTGACTCCCTTTAGAGGCTGCATGAACTCTGGTGACAGAGAGAGCCTTCCTCTGTGCCAAACAGGAAAAATTTAAAACTGTTTATCTGATATGACAGTATTGATAATAGCACAGGGGAGCACTTTGGACTTCTCCTAAAGGGTAGGATGATCTCCATTATCTTCTGTTTGCATTTGGTTTTGCTCCACGGAAGAGAGATTAGGAGACAGCCATCTTAGCACCATGTTTAGCAAGAATATAGGAGATGATAACTGCAAGGACACATTATTTACTTGATCAATAAGAGTGACTTTGGAATGCAGTCTAACTTGCTTTCTGAGTAATTGTATTAGACTTCAGTTCCCAAATGCTGCCTAAGTTTCAACTGCCAAAATAGGGATTTTTAAATTACTTGCCTCCTCCAGCTGGTTAGTAATACGGACAGAAATTTGTAGGCACCATCCAGATCTTCCTTTGTAAAATAATTTTCCTTCTTTTGATAAAAATCTTCAATAGTCTCAATAAAAATCCCAGTATAACCACCTCTGTCTTGCAGAATGTGAGGCACAGGATGAGCAGAAGGATGGTGGAGATCACACAGATTGTGCAAGGTACAATTGTTGTATTTTTTCCCAAAATGAAAAGTGCTTGCTGAAAAGCAATCATCTAGTAAGGCAGTCAGTCACCCCAAGAAGGGAGCCACCAGTAACCAGATTTTTATGTTTCTCAGAGCCTGAAATTGTTTTCCAAAGACATCAGTTAATGTCAGTTTTGCTTACTTCTGATCTTGTTTCTAATGTTCCTCAGTATTTCGCCCACAGACAAATGTTCGAAGCTTGGCCATTTTTAAGGAACAGCTGGAAAAAATCCCAAATGACTTAAAAATATTTCCATACTTCCAAGAACAAAAACTAATGATTGAATTACCTCAAGTAATTCAATCGCCAAGTTCCTAGAACAGAGTCTTTACAGGGCAAACATGACCTTGCTGTCCTTCCTCTGCCTGCTGCTGTGGGAGCGTGAGGTGGGTTGGGATGCAGCCCAACAGCCTGGTCCCAGCCTGGTGCTACCACACTGCTGCTCAGCCTAAAACCTCTTCTTGCCTTCTCTCTCTGCTCTTGACACCTGTGCTAAAGCCCTGGTGCAGGTGGAAAGGAAGGTGCCAGAACCAGCATCTCCCCTTCCCATCAGGGCACTCATGCCCTCTATTTGCAGCACTCGTCCTTCCTGTGCAGATGTGGGAGCCACAAACCAGAAAGTGCTTTGAAGTCTAATGGCTTGGTAGCACAGTGAAATGTTAAAAAGACCACTAAGTCTCAGGGGAAAATCCTTGTCTTTGAGGCTGCTATCACAGGTATTTATGGTAAAGAAATGCTGGTCTGAATTCAAGGCTATGCCTTCCAGATTGGCAGCTCAAAACAGGTAAAGCGCAGGGGCAGCGTGGCTGACCCAGGAGCTCCTCCCAAGCTTATCCACTGCAGCACCCAGGACATTCACAGACAGAGAAAAATGCTATTCCAGATAAGGGGGAAATGCTAATACGTATCCTAAGCACCTCTCCAGGCTCTCCTTTCCTGGTGTGGTGGCATACTGGTGGTGTCTGAAATGAATCAAACATGGATCCTGCCTCACTTCTCTTTTCTGAACATCCTTCTGGTCAGAATGGATGGGTCATGTCTGTCTGGGTCAGCCCAGGGGGCTGGATGGGTGCATGTCTGTCTGCCCTCACCTGCCACCATGCAGTTCTGGCTGGGTGAGATGGCAGTCAGCACGCTGGGAGCAGGAGCTCCCAGGCTAGGGCATGGTGTGACCAGCAGTGCTGGACTGCACTGCTGCCAAAGTGCTCAGGGCCTGGCAGCCCAGGAGAGGAGAAAACCCCAGGGGAAAGAAAGCAAAACAGAGCAAAAATAACTGCAAGTGGAAGGGGGGTGCAAAGGCTCCCTCACACGGGCTGGCAGCTTCTGGCTCATGCCTTCATCCAAGGGCACTGGGGCTCACTAGGTCCTTTCCACCACTGATTTTGCCCTCTCCAGCAGCCCCTGGCTGTGTCATGTCAGGTTCCTGCCTGCCATGGAGACAGTGTGTTGGTCTTGGACAAGGGACAGCCTCTGACATTTGGGCTGAGGGTCGTCCATGTGCTCCAGAGCATGGTCTACACCATAATTCTGCACATGAGCAGGCACCCCTCATTGCAATGGCACCTTCCCATGTTGACTCATGGCATTCCCTGGGCTTCTTGTAGGCTCCTAGCAGAGCTGGGGGATCCATGGCAAGATGCTGACACAGCAAGTGGGAAGGAATGGTGGAAAGGCTTGAGAGATGCAAGGAACCCAGCACAGCCACGTGATAACAGACTAGCAGTAAATTTGTTGGAAAAATCAGGTCCAGCTGCTTGCTTCTACTGGTTTTACTGGGTCAGATCTGGATGCTGTTGTAACATTCTGCTCCTCCATTTCCTTGTCTTAAAGAAAGTTTTGTTTTGTTTCAGAACCAGAAAAGGGAATGGGGTTTGGGTGCTGAAATTTCAGAAAGAAGGAAAAACTGTGCCTTGTCTTTCCAGTTCTTTGTAATTACCTGGCTTTCTGGGTCTTCCCTGGGGGACTCTCCACTTCCTTCTGCCAATTGTATACAGAAATTATTTACTCTGATTCATATCCTGGACCCTGGCACCTGCTAATTAGGTGTCCATAAGGGCTGCAAGTGGGTATGTCCCATGCAGGGCTTCCAGAACTTATCCCAGAAATGTAGTTAAGTGAGGATTTCCTTTAGTGCCAAAATTCACCCAAAAACCTCTCTCCTTCATTTCTCTACCTCAGGCTACTCATTGCCCTGCTCTTGGACTACTCCAAGCTCCCCCAAGCTTTTCTTTTTAGTACAGCAGAGCTCACAGAGACTTGCATGGACACAGTCATGAAATCAAGGAAAGAAGCAGGAACAGCAAAGAGATGAGTGTCTGCCCTCACCGAGTCTCTGCAAAGGACTTTCAGGTTCCAGTGATGTCTCCTGGGCTCCTCTATCTAAGCTTTGGCGAGACCCTAGACAAAGAAATTTAGGGAATGTCTCTTAGGTGTTTAATGCTCTCAGAAGAACCTGTCTGAGCCATACATAATTTTATTGCACACCCTGTGGCTGTCCCCAGTGGGCCATGTAATGCAGGGGGTGGGGGGATCAGACCAGTCTGTGTTACTTTGACACTGGTTTTTGTTCTTCTCAAGTTACTTCCTGCTGACTTAACAGCTCTCGTGATTGCTGCCTGTATCTGTGGAAAAACCAGCTGCTGATTCAGCTGTGGCTCTCTCAGGAAGAGGAACCTGAGTTTGAGTTTTGAGGAGGCAGGCCAGCATCCAGGAGCCTTTGCCTGTTCCCAGGGGAACCCCAGAGCCAGGAATGAAAACGAAGCACAAGTTTTGGTTTCAATTCGCTTTTTAAAACTAGTGCCTTTTCAAAAACCAGTTTCCATAGTGACAGGGAACTGTAGCACCATTGTGAAGGTCCAAAAAGCCCTGGCCGAGTATTAGCCAGAAATTCAGCAGTGTGACCAGCTCCTGAGCAGCCTTCCCCAGCCCCTGCTGTGCTCTGCTTCAAACACCTTCCTGCTCACCAGCCACACTTTTAGCCGCCTGTGGGCTGTGCTACTCCTGAGAACTAGAGCTTAATCACAGGTAAAATTATGTTTGTCCAAAAAAGGAATAGACTTTGGCTGCATTTAGCCCTTTCATATAAAGGAAAAAGCTAGATTTGAAGACAGCTTTCACCCATTGTTTCCTTTTGCAGAATGGTGCAGAAATGTGCTCACAATCATCCATTGAGTCAGCAGAGGTGCTCAGCTGGAAGCCCAGGTCCTATTTAATTCTTATTTATTAGAACATGCTGTCTCTCACCTTCCCTTTTGCTATCTGTCTGTGGGGGTACTTACTTATATCACTGGGGTACTTACTTATATCCATGCTATAATCCAGACCTGCAAAAGGGCCTAGGAACTCTGACACAGTCACACTGCTGTCCTGGTCCCCACCACAACATACAAGAAGCCTGCCAGAGAGAACATCCTCCCTGCTGGGCTCAGTGCCAGGTGGTGGAGGTGATGGACACCACCACTTCCTCACGGAGCTCCTCTGCCCTCATCCTTCCTTATCTGCTGGATTACATTGCAGTCTGTAGTATGCAAGGAAATACAACCACAGCACTCTTACAAGTGAAGTCTCAGGTAAAGTTACCTCTCCAGTGGTTGTGTTACCGGTGGATGATGCGAGTTAAGTGTGTGTGGAAGGCAGAGAAAAGTGTAGTTCTGCTATTTGTACAAACCTTAATGCCTTTCCTCAGGAATAACTGGCACTGTGGAGGACTGCTTCAGTGAGGGTGTATGTGGCCTGTGTCCCACCCAGAGTTCAGAGCCAGCCTGCCGGGCAGGGTGAAGATGCCTGCCCAAGGGACACAGGGATGTAACAGCCTCAGCAGGAACCTCTGTGCACGCGGCAATTCTAAAACAGAACCTGGGCACTAAAGGCAGGGCACCAGCCTGACTCAAAGCATGCACCAGACACCTCCTCCCTTTATCCCCTATTATCCCTTTCAGTTTTATGATAAACTATCATTTGTCTCAAACATTTGACAATCATTTTTCTCTTCCTACTCCTCCTATTTTTTCCTGCGTATCCATGCGACACTTTTGGAGTTGAGATCACACGCAAGAAAACAGAATGAAAATGGCAACTAACATAGCTTTTGTGAGAGAAGAATGTTTTGTATGTTGCTTCCAATGCCTTCATTGGAAATGGCATACCCAAACAAGAATTTGTCCTTCTGGTGCAAGACCTTAACTCAGATGAAAAAGGCCAAGTTCTGCAGGAAAGAAAATATAAAGAGAGGCATACTTGGACCAGTTTTTATGCCAGTATTTTCCATGTGAGGGGAGATGCACCAAGCAAAAGGTTTGTCTATGCTAAGGCTGCCATTGGATCCCCAGAAGAGGCCAAGAGGCCAGACATATTTGATTTGTATTTCCCAGCTTCCAGCAACCAGCAGCTCAGGGAATTCATCAGACAGAGGTGAAACCATGTCTATATTGCCAGGACAAGCTGAATAAAAATAAGAACTATGTATGTCTTGAAAATTCACCATCAGGATTCACCAAAACTTGAGGAGTGCACCACTCTGACTGTCTTGTGATTGCTAGTGAAGGCACTGTTTTAGGGAGGTACTTCCTGCAGAATACAAATTTTTCCCTTGTTTCCTCGAGACCTTCAAGTGACCCCACTAAATTGCTAAAATTCCATTAAAAAGTGGCTGCTGGGAACATATGCAATAAATAGCTGCTAAGATCAATGGCAGTCTTACTGATTTAAAATCAATTTATTGCTGACAGTGCTGGCAGTGTTTTCCTCTGGGAAATGTAACAGTGATTTGCTTTAAACAAACTGTAAAAAACTGTATCTGAACTGATTAGTGACTCAGACTCATTTTAGAGTAACCCAGAAAATGCCTATTGCCCACAGACAAGACTTGGAAGTGATCAGTGACTTTGGATACTGCCATTTACAGTGGGACACTGGAAAGCATCCTGGAACAGAGAAGAACAACTGAAAATGTCCTCTGAAAATTAGATGCTTAGGGTACCTAGACCATGGTCTGAAAGCCACCAGCCACTTTTGAAAACATGACACGAACAGCATTAAGTTACTATGGCTCTAATGACCACCACCCACCCTTTCCAGGCCAATTCCTTGTTCCCCTCCCAGCTTCTGGCTGGCCTTCATCCCACGTGACACCATGCATTCATGACAGAAATAAGCCCACCAGAACCTAAAGTGCCACCACAAATTGGTCTCATCCACCAGCAAGCAGCTTTGAGCTGAGTTGGGATCCTCTCCCTCTTTTTCCTTAAAGCCTCTCTCCCACCGTGAGTAGTTTTTTCTCAGAGGCTCAGCTAGATTGCTCTAATAAAAATAGACATGAAAGCATTTGCCCTACCTACATTCTGTTTTGTAACCTAACCATTTAATTGCATCATGCTTTTTCCTACAAATCATCTGATGATTATTCCCAGGACAAGCCTTTACCTCTTTTCCTGCATGTTTTAATACTTCAGCTATTACCACATCCTGCTTGTAGATATCAATAAATCACGAGGGGATTGGTCACTAGATAAATCAGAGCTCTTTTTGATGGGTTTCTAACCTGGGAAATAGGACACCTGAGTGAGAAACAGAAACTGTAACCGCATCAGAACTCTGCAGTCCATGCCTACAGACTGCCCAAAAGGGACAGGCAAGGACAGAGGGCAGGGTGTTTGCCCTATATATGAAAAAAATAGACTGAATGCACTGAACTGTCTTTGAAAACAAGTGATCAAGTTGTTGATGGCTTATAAGTAAAATCTAGGGGCAAGCCAACAAAGGAAAACTCAAGTTTGGTCTTCCTGCAGAGCACCAGAGCATTGGGAAGCTGTTGATGAACATTTCTTACAGTGACTACAGGAAACACGGTGCTCCCATGCTCTCATCCTGCTGGGGCACTCCTTGATATCTCTTGAAAAAGCAGCACAGTAAGCTGTAAGCAATCCAGGAGACTCCTGGAGGGTGTTGAGGATGATTTCTTAATCCAGGTGACAAACAGCTTGATCAGAGGAGAAACATTACCAGTCCTGTTGCTTATCAGTAGGGATGAACTATTGGAGATGACAAAATTGGTGATAGCTCAGACTGCAACCATCCTGCCCTGGTGGAATTCAGTCTTGAACACCTGTCCTGTGAGGAAAGGCTGAGAGAGTTGGGGTTCTTTACCCTGGAGAAGAGAAGGCTTCAAGGAGACCTTATTGCTGTCCTTTAGTTTATAAGAAATACGGAGAAAGACTTTTTACTGAGATCTGTAGTGATAAGAGAAAGGGCAATGGTTGTAAACCAAAAGTGGGTGAATTTAAATTGAATATACAGAGGATTTTAAAAATTATTAGAATGGCTATAAGAAGTTGTGGATGCCCCATGATGGAAGTGTTTGAAGTCAGGAAAGATGGGGCTTTGAGCAACCTCATGTAGTGGAAAGTTCCCTTCCCAGAGCAGGGGCTTTGGGCTGGATGGTCTTTAAAGGTCCCTCCTAACCCAAGTCATTCTATGGTTCTATGATAAACTGTAAACATTTTAGATTTTGTGATTTACTTCCATGATGAATGGAATTTCTTTTTTAAATGGGGACTATTTTTCCTTCTCTGTTAATGTTTTTTTGTAAGATTATAATGTTTGATTATAAGATTACACTTGTTTTGATGGTGGTTAGGATATAAACCAATAAAAACAAGGAAAATCCCATAATGGACCTCCACTCTGGATCCTCCTTACCTATACACATGCTCATCTCCAGAAATACTAACTTTTCCATAAACATGGATAAACACATAGCATTTATAAAGCCCAAACAACAAAGTGGCTTTATGCCTGAAAAGAAAACTTTCAAATACATATCATATAAATAGATGACATGATGCCTTTCTGGTTCAGTAAATAGCCAGAAAAAGTGCTCTCAGGAGACATGAATTTGTAGTGTCCCCCTTTATTTCACTGAGAGGTTAATTCTGCTGTCTAAATTTAATACTTTGTTGTCAGTATGGAAATTGCAATCACAAGGGAAGCAATTGCACTTTCTGCATTTCTTTAGGGATCGGGAAATAAATCTGTACAGAAAGAAAAAAGCCCAATATCTCCTCATGTGCAGAAGGGAGCACCAAGTTACCTGACATGAAAAGCATTGGAAAATTGTGCAATGGCCAGTACACAAACCACCAACAAGCCTAGACAAGCTGGATATGACAAAATAGAAAGCCAAACTGGATGTATCCTGCAGACACTGCTGCCCCTGGAACTGAGATGCTGTGCTTGGAGCAGCCAGCAAGAAAATGGCTCAGGAGTATCTCACAGAGATGAATTCAAATAAAACTTTTCCAGCCCTCAATTGTACACTTGTTTCTGGTTCTTGAGTAGTTTAATTCCTAGTCACTTTTGTGTTAATAGTAAATCTGAAAGTGCAAAACAAAGCATGTGGCTCTATGACCCACTGGCAGAGCCCATTCCATCAGACCCCTCACCTGCATGTGAGAAACTTTTTACAGCTTTTTCAGCCATTGATGGAGGTAGGACAACCTCCTCCCTGTGTAATAAACAGATTTCTCTTGCTGTCTTTCCCTCACCCTGCACACCACAAAAATGGCTCAGCAGAAGTATTTTCAAGCACAAACATGCACAGAAGGACTTCATGCTTTGTGTTGTTATGCCTAATGGCTCAGCAGAAGTATTTTCAAGCACAAACATGCACAGGACTTCATGCTTTGTGTTGTTATGCCCAACCCCCATAAATTTATGCTCATGTAATTACTGCTCTCTGTTTGCCTACTGATAGCAAGTTAAAAATACCACACACACCCCAAATTAGAACTGGTTGCTATTTTTTGTTAAATTCCTGCAGTTGATATAGAAGAAAATGTTGTGATGGACCACATGAGATCCCTCTTGCCTGCACTAGTCAGGACAGAAGACTGCCACACAACCAACAGAAAAACCCCACCAAAAGCATGGCATGCATATACCTAGACAAATTTGACTGTGTCATGATGGCATCAATCCTGTATCCCTTTTCCCTTCTTCATCTGATGCTTGGTGCTTCTACAGTGGGAATGGATTTGAGCTGAAATCTTTTCTATCAGAGCCTGCATTTAAATGCAATGTAAAATCTTTTTGCAATATCCAGATTCCTAGTTTATATTCCAAGTACTCCTAACTTAGACTAAACATAAAATATTTCTGTTATTTAAATAAAATGCAAAATGATATGCAAGCCATTTCTGTTCCATCCAAATTCCTAATTTATACTCTGAGGTGTCTCTCACTTACATGGACCTACTTACCATTGTGAAACATTTATTTTTGAAGTCTTTGAAATAACATAAAATTAATCTAATATTAAATAAACACCAACAAATTTCCAACTTATATTCAGTTTGTAAAATCTTTGTCATTTGAGCCATCTCTTCATTACATACAAGTATCATATTTGCTATTTAAGCTTCTGAGTCCATTTTTAAAAGCTTTGTGGAAGGAACTGTCTGGAAATCCCATAAGGTCAATCTCTTCCCGAGCAAAACTAATGAGAATGAGTTTCCCAGTGCCTGTTTGAGGTGGGGAAGTCAGGACATGCACACAGTTTCCCTTTCACTTCTGATAGGCTTCTCTGAGAAAATAACATTACACGAAAACCCACCCTGAGCTGTTAATGCATTTTGAATTTTGCATCAATAACACAGAGAAATAGCTTGTTTGTGAGACCAGGCAAAGCTTTAGCTGGCAGCCACTGGAGACAGAAACTGCATTAGAAAAAAAAACAACCCTAATCTAAAGCTGCATTCTTGTCAATATCCTCTCACACTTTTGCAGCAGCAGAGACAATACCAAATGCAATCATGCCCCTGCCCACTGCACAGACCTGGATCAGCACAGAGAGGCTGGGATAAACAGATGAACACTTGGCTAAGGACCAAGGAGCAGATTTTTCTTTTTTTTTTTTTTAGATATTGAAAAGCCAAGACAAAATCAAAGTCCCAGAAGGATTTCCAAAAGTGATTAGGAGCCCAAGTTCTGTGAGTCCATTGGTCTTTCTGAAAATCCTGTATAGTAGCAAATGAACCGCATCATTGAACATCAAAATACCTCTGTGCTCATGCTGCTTCTGCTAGGGACCTTGATTTCAGAAGGGTAAAGGTTAGAAATTTCTTCCCCTCTAGTTCACCCACCTTCCCCCAAAATGGGAAAGCTTATCCTCTCCTTGCTTAATGAAATTGTTACTGCCCTATGAACTATTTTAACTGAAATTGTAAGATCAGCACACAATCCCCTGGCTGTGGCCACCCAGATCTTTGCTTTACAGAGAACAATTTGCTTTCAGTTGTGGTTTACCAAGACAGATTTCACTGCAATGCCTCTCTGATCTGACAGTGCAGAATTGCAGGGTCTTTTTTTTGGGCAGAGATCTCTCTTGGATTGGTAAGTGACGCAAAGGTTGCAGAGTCCATCCTGGTGCTTTCAGACGGTGGTGGGCCAAATATTGCCCTCTCTACTTGCACATCTCTATTGACAGGAATAGTCTGCCCACGTGGAACCTTGGGACTGCTGTTCATACACATTTTGTCCTCGGAAATGTGATACCAATCTATTGCACAAAGACTGCAAAAGAATGGCACTGTTTTTTTTCTTTTTGCTTTTAGAAGATAGTGTTCCCTCAGTGTGATAGATACCGAGCATGACTTTTGCTCGGGCTGCAAATAGCAAATTACTTAATCATCAACTATTAAGTACCTGTTTGTTTTGTCATGAAGTGAAACTTGCGAGCAAGATCATATTACACGTAAAGTGGCTTCTTGCATCCTAAATACTAATCCTCAAGTAAAAACAAATTAAAGTTAGTCCCAGGGTCACTTTATTAAGTCTGAGCTGATGCATCCCACTATCTCGTATCCCACATTAAATGTTCTTTGCCTTGTCTTTGTGCCAACACCAACATTTGCAGCCTCTGAATGACCTTGGCAGAAGGATGGGGATGGGGATGGGGATGTAAGCTGGGAGGGACCCAGTCCTGGGAGGGCACAGGAGCCATTACCAGCCACGGGCAGCAGGAACAGGGCTGCAAGGTACAGCGAGCCCTGCAAGGGGGAGAGGTTTGCTAAGGATCTGTGGTCTTAAGATGGAGATGATGGGAAAGGTAAAGAAGGCAATTGTGAAACGGGAGAAGCCCCTGAAAAGGAAAAAGCACAGAAACATAGGGTAGTGGAGAGTCAAGGTGGAGGAGAAAGAGTGAAACTCCGCAGGGGACTGTGCAAGAAACAGCGATGTGAAAGGAAGGGCAGGAGCAGGAGCGGCAGGTGGGAAGCCAGAGGAAGGGAAGGGAGGAGAGAGGCCGTGGCTGGGTTGTGCGGGCACAGGCAGGGGACCAGGTGTGTGGAGCGGGAGCCGAGGCGGGATGGGCCTGGGAAGAGCGAGGGCTGCAGGGTGCGCTGGTACGGCCGGAGCCAGCTGAGCGCGGGAGCGAAGGACGCGGTCCCGGAACGCGCGCCCGGCCCGGGGCTACCGGGGAGCGGGCGCTGGGCCGGCCCTGCTCCCCTGGGCCGCCGGGGAACCCGCCCGCTGCGGCCGCCCCCGGGGAGGGGCAGCGGCACGGCCCGGCCTCCGCC